>NC_035441.2:121849181-122449181 GCF_002127325.2 Helianthus annuus
GTTTGACAAATGGCACGCAGGCCATGAATTGTTCGATGGATAAGAAGGGTAATCAAACCTGTGGGCTCATCACCAGCTAGCCCCTTGTTCCTCCCACCTCCTACTCCATATCTTCATCACTATCTCCACCTCCGCCTCCCTGCCCGCCATGTACTCCCGGATGCTACCGATATCATCTTGTATATCGTTGACGCTGCGTTCGATAGCTCCAACCCGGAGGTGTGTGTTGTTGGCGAGGTTGTAGGTGTTCCTGGTGCACATGAGGTTTTCCTGCAAAAGATCATGTAAACTTTGGAAATTAGGAAAACCGCCTCCTTGATAGGAGGATTGACCCTGATCGCCTTGGGGAGGGTATTGATAATGTGGAGGTGGTGCATGAAGAACTAGAGCCTCCTGCGGGTTCCATGCATAGCCTTGCGTTCTCTGAAAGCGCACCGTCCCGTCCTCCGCTTCATAAAGCAAGTTCATGGATCGGCAAATGTTATAATCGACCCGTCCCGACCATGGACTCCTTTCGAAGGACCTTGGGATATTCGTGAAGTGCTTGAAGAGACGGTACACCCATCCTCCGAAGAAGATTGGTGTAGGAGCAGAGGCAAGGCGGTTTAGGTGCATGTTTCGCAGTAGGAGGTACGGAACATCTAGAGGCTTCTGGTTGTGGATGCAGTGAAGGACAACCAAATCTTTCAACCCAACAACGCCACTACTGTTGTGGCATTGGTTCAGCGAGTACGATAGGAGCCTGTGGATATATCGGTTATAGCGGGTCCCTCAGTTTGGTACTTTTGGTGCTGCTTGGGTTGTAGATTCCTTCACCTATTTGAGCCCATGCGGCTTGGCGTTCAGTTGCGTCCAAGTCTCGCAATCCCCCGGTATTCTCTTCATTCCCCGCTTCTTCATCTTTGTACAGCCCAATGATTGATCCGAACTGCGCCATGGAGGTTCTATAGGTCGTACCTCCACATCGAAATTCGACCGCCTCGTGATCAAACGGTTCGCATCTCGAGTTGAAGACGAATGTGCTATAGAACTCCATTGTGCATTGATGGACCGACCGAAGTCGGGTAGTCAATGCAACGTGCAGTGGACCCGTCACTATGTTGTTGAAGCGGTCCAGTTGGTTTACCATTGTCAGCAAATCAGTACATGCCCGCCTTGGATACTCTTCGGGCCTTGTTTGTAGGACCTCGTAGCGAGCCCTGGCGTCAAGTTCGCTGGCATTAAACCGTGTGAATTTAGACATCTGAAAAGAATACAGCAAAAGTTAGTGCGAAACATGGAAATTCAGGTTGAAAACTGCAAACAGTGGGCTGGACACGGCCCCGTGTTCAGCGGACACGGCCCCGTGTCCAGGCGTCTGTAACACCTAATTTTCATTTTTTCGTCCCGGTTTCGAAAACCTGAAAATTTTTAGCCTAGTAGCAGCGGTTTCCCCCGAAAATGAAACCCTAAGTGTCATTTTTCCAAAATCAAACCATTTACCCTTTCAATTTTGTGTTTTTCGGTTCAAGAACAAGGGTTTGTGTTTTTAGTTGGAAATCGGACAAATCTATCAACAATACATGTCTATTTACTTCCTACTACTCTACTCTAAACTACTACTAACAATTTTCATCAAAAATTTTTGAGTTCGATCCGGCATGAACATGAAGAACCCTAGATTTCCCCCAATTTTTGATGTTTTAACTACATGCAAGTAACTAATCTAACTACTAAGAAGGATAGAATCATACCTTGATGTTGTTAGGTTCGGTGGTGACGTTCGAAATCTGCAGAAAATCGCCTCTAACCAGAGAGTTTTCGGCGAAACGGGGCGTGTGGAATGGTGTAACTGATAGAAAAAGAGGGTTTTATCCCGACAGTCGCCTCGACACGGCCCCGTGCCCAGCGGACACGTCCCCGTGCCGGGTGAAGTTTTTAAAATTTTTTTTTTTTTTTTTTTTACGTGTTCGTGTGCATGCCCCTTATTTCCGAAAAATGGTTAGATGATTTTTCCGGTTTGAACGTATACTTACCTGTAACATGTCGGGTATGAGTTTATTCGTTGACCGTTTGAAGTGCGATTTCCTCTTCCTCATCCTCAATGGATCCTCTGTAGAGTTTCAGCCGCTGGCCATTGACTTTGAATGGTGTCCCATTTCGAGTTTTAATTTCTACTGCACCGTGTGGAAAAACATGGGTGACTAAAAAAGGTCCCGACCACCTAGACTTTAACTTACCAGGAAACAATCGAAGTCGCGAATTAAACAATAGAACTTGGTCTCCAACCCGAAATTCATTAGATTTAATATATTTATCATGCAAATTTTTCATCTTTTCTTTATAAATTTCGGAGTTAGAATATGCATAATTCCTAAGTTCTTCTAATTCGTTTATTTGACAAAATCGATTTTTACCGGCAACTTCTAAGTCTAAGTTTACGTTTTTTATTGCCCAGTAGGCTTTGTGAGCGATTTCTACTGGCAAGTGACAACTTTTTCCATAGACGAGTTTATATGGGGTTGTGCCTATAGTGGTTTTATAAGCGGTTCGAAAAGCCCATAAAGCGTCGTCTAGTTTGTCGGCCCATTCTTTTTTATTTATTCCTACGGTTTTCTCAAGTATTCGTTTTAAACCTCGATTAGTCACTTCGGCTTGCCCATTTGTTTGAGGATGATATGCTGTTGAGACCCGGTGATAGACCCCATACCTTGTTAATATTTTTTCGAGTTGATGATTGCAAAAATGGGTACCTCTATCACTTATTAATGCTTTTGGTGTCCCGAAACGAGAGAACAACTTTTTCAGGAATTTTACCACTACTCTTCCATCATTTGTTGGAAGAGCCTCGGCCTCTGCCCATTTAGACAAGTAATCGACTGCCACAAGTATATATTTGTTTCCCTTTGAAGGTGGGAAGGGTCCCATAAAATCGAGTCCCCACACATCAAAGATTTCACAAACGAGAATGCCATTTTGAGGCATTTCATTTTTGGAAGAAATATTACCTGTTCTTTGGCAGGCATCACATGTCTTTACAAGGTTTTGTGCATCCTTGTAAATGGTCGGCCAGTAAAATCCCGAATCAAATACCTTTCTTGCGGTACTTGCGGCACCATGATATCCTCCGTATGGACCTTCATGACAATGACGGAGTATTCTTCGTGCTTCATTACCATGGACACACCTTCGGATGAGTTGGTCGGCACACATTTTGAAAAGATAGGGGTCTTCCCAAAAGTAATGCTTTACATCAGCAAAGAATTTTTTTCTTTGATGATGTGGCCATCCTTTGGTGACTATACCGCTGGCTAAGAAATTAGCGTAGTCGGCATACCATGGTTCTTGTCTGCTTTCCATTATTTCCAGGGACTCCGTGGGAAATTTTTCGTTGATTTGCTCGTCCCTGGTTGTCTCCAAAGCTGGGTCTTCTAAACGTGAGAGATGATCCGCAGCAGTGTTTTCTGCTCCTCTTTTGTCCTTGATTTCAATGTCGAATTCTTGGAGGAGTAGAATCCACCTTATCAAACGGGGTTTTGCGTCTTGCTTCTTGAAGAGGTACCTGATGGCTGCATGGTCTGTATAAACTATTGTTTTAGAAAGAACAAGATAAGAACGAAATTTATCAAAAGCAAATACCACCGCTAGTAACTCCTTCTCAGTAGTTGTATAATTCTCTTGTGCATCATTTAGAGTTTTACTAGCATAATAAATTGGGTGGAAATGTTTTTCTTTTCTTTGTCCCAAGACTGCTCCAACAGCAAAGTCGCTTGCATCGCACATGATTTCGAAAGGAAATTTCCAATCTGGTGCTATCATGATAGGTGCATTGACTAGCATTTCCTTGAGGGTTAGAAATGCTTGATTGCATTCCTTGTCAAAGATGAAGGGTGCATCTTTTTCAAGCAATTTTGTTAGAGGTCTTGAAATTTTCGAAAAGTCCTTGATAAACCTTCTATAGAATCCGGCATGCCCTAGGAAACTTCTGATGGCTCTCACGGAGGATGGAGGAGGTAATCGAGAAATAGTCTCTATTTTTGCTCGATCAACTTCCATTCCTTCGCTTGAGATTTTATGCCCGAGTACTATTCCCTCTGTTACCATGAAATGGCATTTTTCCCAGTTAAGGGCGAGGTTAGTTTCCTCACATCGGGATAGCATTCGTTCAAGATTATCGAGGCATTGATCATATGAGTCTCCAAAGATGGAAAAGTCATCCATGAAGACTTCCATGGTTTTTTCAATCATATCATGGAAAATGGCGACCATACAACGTTGGAATGTTGCAGGTGCATTACATAGACCGAATGGCATGCGTCGATATGCAAAAGTTCCGTAGGGGCATGTGAAAGTTGTTTTCTCTTGGTCTTCTGGTGCTATCGGTATTTGGAAGTAACCTGAAAAACCATCTAAGAAACAATAAAATTTATGACCGGATAATCTTTCTAACATTTGATCAATGAAGGGTAAAGGAAAGTGGTCTTTCCTTGTTGCTTCATTTAATCTCCTATAATCTATACAGACTCTCCATCCTGTGACGGTTCTCGTGGGTATTAATTCATTTTTCTCGTTAGTTATTACCGTCATACCTCCTTTCTTTGGGACTACTTGGACGGGACTTACCCACGGGCTATCGGAGATAGGGTAGATTAGTCCGGCGTCGAGTAGTTTGATGACTTCATTTTTAACCACTTCTTGAACATTGGGGTTCACTCTTCGTTGTGGTTGAATCACTGTTTTGTAGTCATCATTCATTAAAATTTTGTGCGTGCACATGGAAGGACTTATTCCTTTAATATCTACAAGCTTCCAAGCGATCGCATTTTTGTGTTTTTTAAGTAGGTTAACTAATTTTTCTTTTTCTTTGCTAGTTAATTTAGACGAAATAATTACAGGTAAACTACCATCTTTGCCTAGAAAAGCATATTCCAAACTTTTAGGGAGTTCTTTGAGCTCAATGGGTGGGTCTTTAGGAGACACCTTATTTTGTGGCTCGTCTAGATCAAGAACTTTAAAAGTTTGTTCTATGGCTACCTCTTCATCGACAAAGTGGTCTTCTTCGTTGGTTGTATCGGGTGGCTCAGCTTCATCTTCAATTAGGGGGTCATTATTGCCAAAAGGATATTTCATTGAGCGCTCAAGATCTATGCTCCTTTTGAATGCCCCTAATTGAAGAGGTAGATTGTTGAATTTCCGGTTTTTCAAAGCTTTGTGAGTTTGTACAAAAGGTTTTCCCAAGACTAGCGGGGCATCATCTAAAATGACGAAGTCGGTTGGGATTACCATTTGATTCGTTTGAACCAAAACATCTTCAACTACACCGATTGATTTCATTACTTTTCGGTCGGATAGAAAAATGGGTATTTGAAGTGGAGTGTAATCACTAATACTTAGCTTTTCAAAAATGTAGTTAGGCATTATGTTAACACAAAGATCTTTATCAATAGTGATATTGCTAATAAACGAATTTTGAAAGAAACATGGAACCGGTGTGATGTTAATTTCAAAAGGATCTTCTTTTATTAGCGAGGTTTGATCATTAGTTAACTTAACACTTACTAAGTCATTGATTTTATCATTAGTGTTTAACTCTTTTAAAAACTTGGCATGAGGGGTTATTAAACAATGATTTTCGAACGTAGGTGACAAGAGAATAATTTCCTCAAAATTAGACTCTTCTTGAATTTTAACATTATCGGACTCACCATTTTCGTTGTTTAACTCATGTGTCTGTTTTTCACTTTCTTGTTCTTCCATTTTTACACTTTCAACTATCTCTACGTTATTATCATTTTTTAATTCTTCTCTTGCGCGGGATTCCTTTTCCCTTGCGCGAGATTCTTTCATGCAACGTTCGATAGTTTTAATGTGTTCTAATATCCTATTAGTTACTTCGGTGAGATTGAAAGAATTTGGATCCTCAAAGCTTGAATCCGGTTGTTCGATCCTTGGTTCCTCATAGTACTCATATGAAGTAGATGGTTCACACCATTGTTCTTCATTGTAAGCATATGATGGATAAGGGTCGAAACTTTGATCTTCATAGTACTCATATGAGGTGGATTGTTCACGCCATGGTTCCTCATAATAAGAATATGAAGGTGGTGGCTCATATCTTGAGTCCTCAAAGTATGAGTATGAAGGCTCATACCTTGGTTCGTCAAAATATGAGTATGAGGGAGGAGGTTCATACCTTGGGTCTTCATAGGATGTGTATGAAGTTGATGGCTCGTACCTGGGCTCCTCATAATGGTTGTATGAATTGGATGGTTGATACGAAGTATTATATTGAACCGAGCGTGCATTACGACAATTAGTGCAATAATTACCTCTATAATCATCCTCATCATAGGTGTAGTTGTAACCTCTTGAGTATTGATCCATAGGAATCACTCAACAGATCACAACTGAGTCTCGGGACCAGAAAACAAAAATAAGACGGAAACAGAAGCTGGACACGGCCCCGTGTTGAGTGAACACGGCCCCGTGTTCAGGGACTGTATCTGGGCGTTTTAATTAAATTAACTGGTCACGTTGAGCACGGGGGCGTGTTCAGCGAGCACGGCCCCGTGTTCAGACTCTGTATCTGGGTATCTACTCTAAAATATGCAGCACGGGGGCGTGTTCAGCGAGCACGGCCCCGTGTTCAGGCTACTGTAAATGCAAAACTAAACTAAAATGCAGAAAAATGCGCGCGTTTTGAAAAGGTTTTTGAAAAACTGATTAGGCCGTCGATTTTAAGCTTTCTTAAAATCCTTGTGTTCCCCGGCAGCGGCGCCAAAAACTTGATGTGCGTGAAGTGTGTTATATTTTTAGATATATATTTAAGCCCTTTTTACACTTTTAGCCAAGTTTTAAATTTATAAAACACGATATTTACTAACACTAAACACACATATGGGCAAGTGCACCCATCGTGGACGTAGTATAGTGTTGGTAAGATACCGAGGTCGTCCAAGGACACAAGAGCTTTTAATACCGGTTTATCCTCAACGTCTAACCAAATCAAAAAGTTAGAAAAATGATTTAAACTAATAAAAATAAAAACTAACTAAATGCTGAAAAATAAAATAAAATAAAAACAGATAGACAAGATGAATCACTTGGATCCGACACGTGTATTAGTATAACCTTTGATTATTTTCGCACTTTTGCACTTGTTTAAGAGATTATCTTAGTTATTGTAGTAGGCCCCTCTTTTGAAGGCGACGTTACCCTCAACCCAGTAGTTTGAGTCAGCAAGGATACAATCCTAAAGGGTCGGATTATTGAAAGATAATGAATTAAGTTATTAATGCAAATTATGGTAGGCCCCGCTTTTGGCGGTGACGTTACCCTCGGCTAAGTAGTCTGAGTCAGCAGGGATACAGTCCTAAATAGCCGGGTTATAGTATTAATAGTAGTTAACTTATGAGGGGGTCAAAGAGTTTGGATCCCCGCCATCCAATACCTATGGGCATTGAAGGAGATCCTACTAAATTTGACCCAGGTCCCAAGCAGGACCTCTAAACGCTGAACAAGGGCAAGACCCTTACCAAACCGTTCCCTTAACCCCCGACCAGGTAGCCAACATACCTCCATATAGACCGTGGAGATATGAATGGTGAAAATCTTTTATTTTATATAGACAGTAAAATAATGCCAAGACACCACGGACAAACGATAAGGAAAGATCACCTTCAACATAAGTAACTAGTTATTAAAGTCATTAATACAAAACCAAATAAAAAGTGCAAAAGATTAAAAATAAAAAGTATTATACTAAACACTTGTCTTCACCAAGTGATGTAAGAGACTTAGGCAAACATGGCCTTGATTGTCAAGAACTCTTACGATCAATCTTGGATCCCGAGACGACTCACACACTCTACGATGGACAATGGATGATGGTGTTATGGTGGTGGTGGGTGGTGGATGAGGTGTGAGAGAGGTGGTGTGCCAAGGGATGAGGGAGAATGAAACCAAGCTCCTCTATTTATAGGCTGGACAGAACGCTGGACACGGCCCCGTGTCCGCTGGACACGGCCCCGTGCCCGTCTGACACTATCTCTCTTCATTAATTGTAATTGCGAATTACAATTAATGCGCCTGCTGTACTTTCAACACGCCCCCGTGCCCGCTGGGCACGGCCCCGTGGTGAGCAATGGAAGCTTCTACTGGTTTGTCTTTTCTGCTGCTTCCTGGGCACGCCCCCGTGTTCGCTGGACACGGGGCGTGTTCAGACTCTGTTTTCTTCTCTTTGTTTTGGGAGGTGCCGTTGAGGGTCCGGGCAGTCCACTTTTGTTCCTTTTCTTGTATTTATGGTAGAATTAGTGGTCTTTTTGCTTCTTTTGTGATTTTGAGCTCATTTCATCCTGAAAATACAAAAGGAAGACAAAAACACTCTTTTTCCAACATTAGTACTTAAAAAGGGTTAGTTTTATGCCTTAATTGATGTGTTTTATATGTTGCATTTTACACACATCAATATCCTTGTGGTAAAGACATATAAACTTCTTCAAACAACGACCCATACAGAAAAGCATTATTTATATCAAGCTGATATAAAGGCCAACAATTATTCACAGCAAGTTTCAACACAATCCTAACAGTAACCATTTTTACAACAAGTGAGAAGGTTTCCCCAAAATCAATTCCCTCTCTTTGATTAAATCCTTTGGCCACTAATCTAGCCTTATACCTTTCAACCTCACCATTAGCTTTATACTTTATTTTGTAAACCCATTTACACCCTATGGGTTTTCTACCTTCTGGCAAATCAACAACCACCCAGGTATAAAGAGCCTCCATTTCATTATTCATGGCTTCTATCCACCTAGTGTCTTTAATAGCCTCACTATATGAACTAGGTTCAACTGACTTATTTAATGAAGCAACTAAACACAAGTTATCAACAGACAAATTAGCATAGCTAACAACCTTTTCAATACCATACTTAACTTTTCCTTCAACAATAAATTCATTAAATTTTTTTGGAAATGACACTTTTCTAGAAGATCTCCTAACAGATTGTCCCTCAGATAGGTTGGTCTCATCATGTGATCCTACAGTGTCCTCTGCCTCGCCACTATTACCCAGATAACTACTACCCAACTGCCCACTTTCAGGTTGAATATTCTCAACATTTGGGGCAGTGGCAGATGTAGAGGGTGACAATGGCTGCTGATCATCACTGTAGTGATCTTGAGCACCAGTTGTACCCTCTTCATCACTGGGAACTGTAGGAACTTCAGATGACATTGTTTCAGTATAATCAAAAAAGTTAACATGATTTAGTTCAGTTTTATCAAACAAATCTTGATTATTAATCAGACTAGATTTAAAAGGATATACATTCTCATAAAATTTTACATCTCTAGAAAAAAAAATACTTTTCTATTGTCCAAACTTAACAATTTATATCCTTTTTTAACATTAGAATATCCAATAAGAACACACTTATCAGCATGATAAGCAAACTTATCGGATTCAGACAAAACAGTACTAAAACAAAGACATCCAAAGTTCCTTAGATGAATTAAAGAGGGCTTAAAACCATACACAATTTCATAAGGACTTCTACCACCTAACACTGAAGAGGGTAACCTGTTAATTAAGTAAACAGCAGTTAAAATGCAATCAGACCAATACTTAAGAGGCAAATTACTTTGAAACATTAAAGCTCTAGCTGTGTTTAAGAGATGTCTATGTTTCCTCTCCACCACACCATTTTGTTGTGGTGTATAAGAACAAGACGTTTGATGTAATATACCTTTATTTTTACAAAATAAACCCATTTGGTTATTTCCAAATTCCGTTCCATTATCACTTCTAATTATTTTTATTTTTTTTCTCAAATTTAGTTAGAATGAGTTCATAAAAGTTACATAAATTTTCAAAAACCTCAATTTTACTTGACAACAAGTAACACCAAACTGTTCTAGAAAAATCATCTACAACAGTTAAAAAATATTTAAACCCCTCATAGCTGGTAACTTTGTTTGGACCCCACAAATAAAGATGGATTAACTCCCCAATAGACTTAGTTTTATGTTCACTCAATGGAAAAGGAACCCTAACTTGTTTAGCCCTATGACAAACATCACAGGGACCATGTTCAATACTCTTAACATCAAAGTTCTCTTTTAACACAGCTAGCACTTGATCAGATGGGTGACCTAATCTACTATGCCACAAACTTGACTTAACAAAACTATTAAAGGAAACCTTCACAGAATTACCATTTTTACCAACAAAATATAGACCTTGATTTGGAATCCTGTAATATACAACTATCCTCATTAAACACAACATCAATATTATTGTCTCTGGCTAATCTATGAACAGACAACAGATTCACATTATAACATGGGACATAAAACACATCTTTTAAAATGATATTATCCATTAACTTGATATTACCAATTTTCAAAACTTTTACATTAGTACCATTTGGGTGACCAACTTTAAGATCAAATTCAGAAACATCTATTGTATTAAACATTTCTTTATCACTATTAACCATGTGTTGACTTGCCCCAGAGTCAACAATCCAACTAAAAACAACTCCAAAGAACATAGAACTAGAGCAACTAACAAAACTATTAACAGTAAAAGACTCACCTCCCACATTTGATGACTCCACACCAGACTTCTCACCAACTAAACTTAACAACTTTGCTATCTGTTCAGACGTAAAAGGCAAACCAGAAGTAGACACACTAGCAGATGACCCAACAGTAGCATTAGATTTATTAGTTAATGTAGTTTTACCAGATATAGTGTTAGCTCTTTTCTTAAAACCTGGAGGATAACCAATAATCTCAAAGCATCTATCAACAGTATGACCAATCATATTACAATGTGTACATTTTAAATTTGGATTAGGTCCTCTTTGATTATATACTTTTTCTTTGAATCAAAAGTTTGATGTGGTTCAGATACAAAAGACACATTCTGACCTTTTGACCCACTACTAGACAATCTATGTGACCCTAGAAACCACAGAAAAGGCAACCTTGACAGATGGAAATTCTTCTCTGGTTAACAAATTAGTTCTTACTGGTTGATAAACATCATCTAATCCCATAAGAAATTGCATTAGTTTGTGTAAGTTTTATATAATTTGTTGTTTTATATATTTTAAATTTACTTAGTACTTACATCGAGTCTTGGAAACTACTAAGAAACCATCCTCGTATGCCTCAACCTGTGCATCCAGATGTCGACACCAACGGTTCTTCAGCCGTTAATGATTATTTTTTAAAATTATCTAGTTTGTGTAAGTTTTATATAATTTGTTGTTTTATATATTTTAAATTCATATGCTATATCTTCCTATACTAATAAACAAAAATCTTTTTGTACACGTGTCACTCTCTGGTGCCTCCTCACTTTTAATAATAATATTACATATTAATTTTTTTATACACAAATTATTATAATATTAATTAATATGGTTAGAGATAAACGTATAAATTCAAATTTAATTAATAATTATCTATAACTAATATAAATGATTTAAACGAATATGGGGAAATTAAGATAATGTATGTAAGTAAATTTAGATTAGGATATTTATTTGTGTGATTTATTTTATTATTAATTTATATATTTTAATTTTTTTATATTTAAAGATTCCAAGATCACGTTTATTTATTTATTTTTCCTTATATAACTTTAGAACAACTTCTATAAAAATCTGACTATAGTGTTATATTTATTTTAGTATATATTTGATATAAGTTTTATTAAAAATTTTACTGTTAATTACACAGGGTTATAAACTTGTGTATTACACGGGTTTGAGGATTTAATTTATATAATTTAATAATAATGTATGCGCAAATTTACATAAATAAATTATTCTCAACCATGCAATTTGAGAGGCAATGGAGATAGTAAACCATGAAACTTTATTTCTGGTCGTGACTTCGTCTAAATCTTAATAAATGGTCAATTGCAATTTCATAATTAACCACTTTGATGTTATGGTTTTTATATATGAGAAAAAATAAAATATACTTATAAAAAAGTTATAACAATATGTAAATGTTATATATAACGAAAATATAACCAGAATCAAATCAAATCAAATCATAACAAAGCCAGGCTATGTAAAAAAATAGTAATAGTAGCATTAAGCAAACATGTATCTACATTGGCTTAGCAACTCCATAATAGACTAGATAGTAAGATGAGAACATGATTATTATATTATGGACGACTTATTAAAAATGATTGGATATAATTATAAGAGTGTTTCGTGAGTTAAAAATTAGAAACGTGCAAAATAGTTTAGAAAAGCCAATAAAATCACGTAATTAAGGAAATGAAATAGTTATCATAGTAAATATGGTATGGTTACCATATATTTGCAATATTTGATTAAAAAAGTAAACCTGACACCTATATTGGTCATCTATATGAGCATTGCTAAAAAAATTGTGTATCATTATTAAGTTATAAAATTTTATCCTCAAACCCGTGTAATACACGGGGTCTATAATCTAGTTTATTTATGTAAAAAAAGTAAAAAGAAATAAGGTAGGAAGGTCTATGTGGCGCCACTAAAGACGGTAATTTAGGATGGTAGATGATATAAGTGACATGACGTAAGGAGATTGTAGAGAGTTAGGGTAGGGAGCCTGAGCACCCCTTCCCCACTTAGGCATCAAAAGATTCAGTTAGGGGTACTCATTAAACGAACCTTAAGGGGAAGCGGGGTGCTCAGACCCTTGCCTTCGGGTACCCCTTACCCGCAAGCCGTACGTCGCCACCGGTCCTGCGTCTAGTACCTTAAGGTTAGGGGGAGGGTTGGGTGGAAGCCGATGATTTGTGTGGGTGGGTATGAGAGAGATAAAGAGAGTTGTGTGTATGGAGAGAGAAGATAGTGAGGTCTGTGTTTAAGGATAGTGATGCCACTAAATCAGGTAATTTAGAGTGGTAGATGATTTAAGTTGGATAACAGGAGGAGATTTACGGGAATTAGGGCCATGTACCTACTTGGGTGGGTGGGCGGCCGCACCCCTTGAAAAAAAGGCTTTAGGGTTAAATTTCACGTAAAATCTCGACCTCACCCTTTGAAAATTTTTAACCGCACCCCTTGGAAATTTTCAACCACCCCCTTTAAAAAAATCTTATGAATTTAAAAAAAACTGTAAAATTGTTTTTATTAAAATATAAGATAGTGTATATAATTATTCTTTAACCATTTTACTTAACAATTTAACCCAATAACTTTCAATTAACAATTTAGTCATTAGCCCACTAAATATTATATTGTAACCCAAGCCCAATTAACCCAACCCAATTAAATTTAAAGTTAAATAAAATAACCCAACCCAACCACCACTTCCAATTCTTTCTCTCACTCTCCCTCTACTGATCACGCAGCGACCGACGCACGAAAGCAGTCAACAGGCACGACGGCAGCGGCTGCATTCTCACCGGAAAAGCTTGATTCCAGCCACCTCACCACCTGGAATATAAAATTTAACGAAGTACCTTGGGTTTTAATGTAGTTTTTAAGAGAGATAGAGTTATAGAGATGCTAAAAGGGTTTGAAATTTTATGTGTTTTGATGATTTTTTTTTTGCTGTTCTAGACTTTAGTAGCATGATTTTGTTGTTTTGATTTTTTTTTTTTTTTGTTGTTCTAGACTTACTAGGGCTTGAAAATTAAAATTGAAAATTATGGATCGATTTATATGTGATAGAAACCATGAGTAGGGAAGTTTTGGCGAGATTTCTCATGAGCAACCATTAGAAAAGTAACTCTATATGATATTTTGCATAGATTTCAAAAAATAAAAACATGTAGGACACAATTTTAAACATGTTTATGATGACGTTTGACATATTTTTTATGGTTATATAAATTTTAGTTTGATTTTTTTTTGTTTTACATGACTCGACCCGATATAAACCGATTTTTTTATATATATCTAGGGGTCTAAAATCTTTAAACATATTACGTACCCCCACAGAAAAAATCTTAGGTCCGCGGATTAGGGTAGAGAGGGTCTGAGCCCTCCTTCTCCCTAATAATTTAAGGTTTAGAACTGTATTTGGGTTTAAGTCCTCTAGACAAAAATAAAAGAAATTTGCGTTAAAAAAAAAAATTGTACTTTGTTGGGTTTAAGTCCTCTAGACAAAAATAAAAGAAATTTGCGTTAAAAAAAATTTGTACTTTGTAATAATCGTTTAGGAAAAAAGAAAAAGAAGCACATGTTTGAGTTTGACCAAGAAAAAGGGTTTGATAAAAATGGTGGTCAACCTGAGGCATGTCAGCACCCAATGAGGGAAGGCAGAGGTATCTCACAGTCACAGACGAATCTAGCCTACAGTCTTGGGCCACACCCTTTTTTTACTTTTCTCAAACTCCATTTTCACCCTCAACTTTCCATTAACCATAGGATTGCAGGCAGCTTTCAACTCATTACATTTCTTTTTGGAACAACAAAAAAATATTATAAAAAAAAAAAAGATCAACTCATATTATTTACTATAGTTTTTCATGTTACATAACTGTATTATTATATGGGGTTTCGATTACCGATGAATAAAGGTATTTGTTACAAGTAATTGGACAAGTATCATCTAATATTATAGGTACATAAGTTAATAAGATGTTTGGTTTGTACCTAACTATCCATCTCATTACCGTCTTACATGTTTTAAGTTTCGTACTTACCAATTAGATTTAAGTTTTTATATCGCTCCTAAGCAAACAAGTTTCCCAAAGGATGTAAAGCAATTATCACTAGAACTCTCTAACCATATATAGAGAAAATAAAAACATGTAGGTGATATCATGGAGGAATTGTATATATAACATTTGCAATTGAGAAACGAGATCAGGAGAAAACGCCTCAAAATGTGAAAACGGTGAGAACGATTCTCAGCCATAATATCTTAGTGATTTGTGGTTGAGATTGATGCGGTAGCATTTTTGTAAATACTAGGGGTCTTGAAACTTCCAAAAGTGGTAAAATAGTATGCTAATCACACGTCATTTCCCCCACAATATTTAAACACCCATAGTTTTTTTATACGTGATTATTTTTTTAAAAATTACACCATAAAAGTTTTCTTATTTTTCCAATAAGTGTACTATTGATATACTTTTCGGAAAAAATGAACTAGGTTTTTTTATGGCGTTTTCAACTTTGTGTTTTGAGTAAATTGCCAAAATCGTCCCTAAGGTTTGGTTATGTTTGCCAGTTTCATCCAAAACAACTTTTTTGTACCATATTACCCTTCACTTTTAGAATTTTTTGTCATTTTTATCTAAACGTCTATCTTTTTTTTTTTTTTTTTTTTGCTAAAATCGTCCCTAAGGTTTGTGATTTTTTTGTCATTTACATCCAAATATATCACAGAAAAAATAACCTAAATTAGACATTTGGTTGAAAATGACAAAAAATCTCAAAAGTGAAGGACAATATAGTACAAAAAAATTGTTTTAAATGAAACTGGCAAACATGCCCAAACCTCAGGGACAATTTTGGCAATTTACTATATTGCATTTTCAACTGGTTTTTTATGATGTTTTTTCTGAACTGGGTGTTTATGGCGTTTTCAACTATGTTTTTATGTCGTTTTTCTGAACTAGGTGTTTTTATGGCGTTTTGGTTTTCATGGTGTTTTTTATGAAATAGGTGCTTTTCTGGCGTTTTCAACTGTGCATTTTCATGGCGTTTTCTGAACTGTGTTTTAATGGCGTTTTTATTTGGACAACCAGTTCATGTCATTTTTTTATTTCAAAAGTATAGCAATAATATACTCGTTGAAAAGATGATAAAATACTCGATTTTATGGTGTATTTTTTTTAAATAATCACGTATAAAAAATTAAGGGAGTTTAAAAAAGACGGTGGAATATGCATGTGACTTGCGTGTACATAGTCTTTGGCATGTGAGTAGCATGTGCATGAGTTTTGACAATATTACCCTTAGTGTAACTTAGCACCAACACTACATGTCAACACCAAAATCTTTCTCACCGTTTTCACACTTTTAGGCGTTTTCTCCGGATCTCGCCCCTACATATATCATCATCATCATCATACTCAGTAAATCCCACCAATAGCAAAGCTAAGGTAGGGTCTAAGGAGGGTAAGATGTAGACAACCTTACCTCTACCTCGTAGGAATAAAGAGGCTGCTTCTAGTGAGACCCCGGGCTCGATAGTAGTTTTGCATCAAGCATTGGACATAAGGTATATAACACTCAGCAATTGAGCCAATTGCCGATTAGTGCATGTACCCACTTGTCTTTCGGCTATCAACGCCACCACATGAAGCATGATTAACCATCCCCTCTTTTAACGTTATTTTCACGAAATTAGTAAAATAACGTTAAAATTAGTGCACTTTCACTTTTGCATGCCGAGCGCCCACACATATATACATTATATGTGCATACCGTAAGCGGGGCATGATATATATATATACATACACACACACACATATATATAGGGTAAGGATAGTGTAAAAAGAGCCTAAAGTGTGAGAAGTGTAAGAAGTGTTTTAAACCATTAGATCTTTGATCTAATGGTTGAGATCAGTAGGGACCAAATTGTAAATTGTGTTTTAATTATTTGGGTTGATTTGAAAATTGCAGGGGTAATAGTGTCTTTTTATATGTTTCAAATAAGGTAACCTCTCCGAAATCCTTGCGATTCTTCTCCTAAATTCCAGCGATCCTTGTTCATCCTTATTCTACGAATCCGGAAACATGTAACTGCAACCACTCTATAAAACCTTCATTCTGCGATCTTCAGCAATTATAATTGATGAACGATAACTCACATAATCTTAATGGATCTTTAAAAAAAATACAAATTTGTATTCCTATAATAAAATGTGGCGGTTATGAAAGGTTATCAATTAATTGAAACAATGAGAAAATTACTTGTTTACCCTTTTGAATTAATTTAGATTGAGGGCACATGTCATCTACATAATATTTCTCACACTTTGGGCCCTCTGTACAGGATCTTTAATCTATATATATATATATATATATATATATATATATATATATATATATATATATATATATATATATGTATAGGAGAAGGATCCGTTAGGAACCACCCTTTATTGCGAGAACCAATGTGAACACAACCAAAAATACCTAAAAAATCAAAAAAAACAAACAATTGTTTTTATAAAAATCGCTACTTTTCGTTAATAAAAAAATTTAAAAAAAAATTGGATACTAAAAGTAGCGATTTTAACAAAAAAAAAATTAAAAAAAATTGTGTGTATTTTAGATTTTTTAGGTTTTTTAGGGGTTTAGCTTTATGGTTTAGTTTTTAGCATTTAGCTTGTGTGAGGGGTTAGGGTTTTTTTTTAGGTTTTTTTTTTTTTTTTTTTTGTGAGGGGGGGGGGATTTAGTTTTTAGCATTTAGCTTGGGTGGGGGGGGGTTAGGTTTTTGGTGGTGTAGTGGGTTTATTTTGTTGTGTTCACATAGTTCTCGCAATAAAGGTGGTTCTCGCATGAACTTTACCCTATATATATATAGTGGAGGGTTCAAATGAGAAGAAATTCTTTGTAAGAAGAAAAAAGAAGAAATTTCAACCAATAGAAATGCTTCATTAGACTTCATTTAATATTTGTACTTAATGTAACTATAAGGGTATATTAGTAAACTTACATACATCATTAATTGGTAGTTTCATCTTTAATAACTAATTATATTAAATTTGTAACTTATTTTTAAGATATATATTTTTCACAAAAAAATAAAAATAAAAATTCATTTATAGTGTAGGATAAATACGAGGCGTGTAGGATAAATTACGAGTTGTGTAGGATAAATTTCAATATGTGTAGGATAAATTTCGAAATGTGTAGGATAACTTTTGATGTGTGTTGGCAAAAATGTTTAGTGTGAAGGATTATAGTCTTAGTTGCTAATTAATTAGTCAAACATAATAATAAATGAGATGAGAAAAAAAATATTTAATGTTTTACAATTGTACCCTTTTGTTCTTTTTCTTCTCAATAAAATTTTCTTCTCAAATGAACCTTCCCCTATATATATATATATATATATATATATATATATAGGAAGGTTCATTGGTGAACACTCAAAAAGTGGGAAACAGCGGGGAACCAACTTAAATGAACTCCGATTGAACTCATTCCAGCGGCGTTGGAACCGGCTCGTCGGACCCTAACTAAGATCTTTTAACCCTAAACCCTAAATCCTAACTCCTAAACTCTAAACCCTAAAGCTAAAAAATTAAGGCTAAAACCTAAGCAAAACCGTAAAATCTAAACTATAACCCGAAAAAACTAAAACCTAAAGGATAAACCTAAAGTTAAACCTTATAGCTAAACCCTAAACTCTAAAGCTAAAGCCTAAACCCTAAAGCAAAACCCTAAAAGCCAAACCCTAATATATTTAGGGTTTAGGGGTAAGAGATCCTAGTTAGGGTTCAACGAGCCGGTTCCAACGCCGCTGGAATGAATCCAATCGGGGTTCGTTTGGTCAGTTCCCCACTGTTCCCCACTTTTTTAGTGTTCCCCAATATATATGTATATATATATATATATATATATATATATATATATATATATATAGGTTCAGGATTTAGAGAGAATGGTGAAAAGTGTGAGAACGATTTTAGTGGTGACATGTGGCATTGATGTTAAATTCTACTAAGGGGTAATATTGTCAAAAAACCCACTCACATGAACTGCGTGTTCAAAATAAAACGCCATAAAAACACCCAATTCAGAAAACGCCAAACACTCAAAAGCTACTTTTTTAAGCTATAATTTACAACAGCTCAAAAAAACCATTTTTTGAAAGCCATAAAATACTCAAAAACTATTTTTTTGAGCTATAATTTACAACAACTCAAAAAAACCATTTTTTGAATGCCATAAAAAAAGCTATTTTTTTTTTAGCTATAAATTACAACAGCTTAAAAAATCATTTTTTTGAGCCAGCTCCTGTTAAAACGCCATAACAAAAAAAAAAAAAAAAAAACTATATTTTCAGGGTCCAAAGTGTAACTTATAGTGTGAACAAGTGTAAACACAAGTATTTTATTAGTTTTTTTGAGTCAGCTCCTAGTTAGAACGCCATAACAAAAAAAAAGTTATATTTTCAGGGTCCCAAAATGTAACTTATAGTGTGAACAAGTGTGAACACAAGTATTTAATTAGTTTCAAGCGAGCTCCTAGTTAAAACGCCATAACAAAAAAAAACTACATTTTCAGGGTTCAAAGTGTAACTTATAGTTTGAACAAGTGTAAACAAGTGTGAACACAAGTATTTATTAGTTTCAACAAACACGCAGCTTTAGGGAATGTGATTGGAAATAAAAGAATTCATACTCCAATGAAGACACACAGAGCTCCCAGTTAAAACGCTATAACAAAAAAGGTATTTTTTGAGCTATAATTCACAACAGCTCAAAAAACCCATTTTTTGAGCCATCCGCCTAAATTAATATTTTTTGAGCTCAGAAAATCATAATTTGTACTGTAAAAACACCGTAAAACACGCAGTTCAGAAAAACGCCATGAGAAACTCGGTTGAAAACGCCATAAAACACTCAGTTCAGAAAAAACGCAATGAAAATACCTAGTTAAAACGCCATAAAAACACCTAGTTCAGAAAAACGGCATGAAAATACCTAGTCTAAAACGCCATAAAACACCCAGTTCAGAAAAACGCCATAAAACCCAGTTGATTTTTTTTCGAAAAGTATATCAATAGTATACTCATTGGAAAGATAAATAACGCTGAGTTTTATGGTGTAATTTTTTTCGAAAAATAATCTCGTATAAAAAAGTTATTGTCGTTTAAATATGATGGGGGAAAATGGCATGTGATTAGCATGTGCACCTTTGTTTGGATCTTCCTATTTTACCCCTTCTGGTAGTTCCAGGACCCCTATTATTTACAAAAATGTCACCGCATCAATCTCAGCCACAAACCACTAAGATCTTGTGGCTGAGAATCGTTCTCACCGTTCTCACACTTTGAGGCGTTCTCTCCTGATCCTGTTTCTATATATATATATATATATATATATATATATATATATATATATATATATATATATATATATATATATATAACAGGATCAGGAGAGAACGCCCAAAAGTGTGAGAACGGTGAGAACGCATTCTGGCCAAACACGTGGCGCGGGACATGATCAGGGTCCGAGGGGTTTTTTTGTCTTTTCAATCTTCTTTTAGTTTCCCAACGCGCTATAACATTTTCTAGCGTCTAAGATTTTTTTGGCGTTAATTGTATTTATTAAACTTTTTGGCGTTGAATTAATTGTTTTTGTGTCACATAGATAATTTTTTGGCGTTATAGCATTTTCTGGTAAATTTTTTTGGCGTTTTGTTTAATAATTCACTACGACTCATTAATATTTTCATAAGATTACAATAAGACCAAATATTTTTTTTTTGGCGTTTAGTGAATTTTTTTGGCATTTAATACATTTGACAAGGTGCTTTGCCAGCAACCGTTCTCACAGTTTTCATACTACTAGCGTTTTAGTGTTTGTAGTTTTTGGCGTTTTATATAATAATGTATTTTATTTGTAGAGAATTAGATAACAAAACAACATATAACTTGATAACAAAACAATATAAAATGAAAATAAAAAATGGTAATCTAATTTCTCTTCTGAATCTTCACTCTCATCAGCCTCTTTCTTTTTGAATTTGTTTTGGCGTTTTGAACCTTTTTTGAATATCTTAGCTAGATGCTAACTTTCCTACATAAACCCCGTCTTTTTCAGACGAAGCTGCTTAGTGGCAACCTGTTTTTTGGTGTGATATTTTTGTTAGGTGGCATGTCATTGAAGATCAACTCTTGCTTGATGCTATTTATAATAATGGAGTCCAAAATAGCATTTTACACTTGTGTTGATCCCTTTATTCCATGCCAATATTCATCAAGAACAAAGCTCACATGATGGCATATCACTGTCATCAGTCTCTTTTTCTTGAATATTTGTCCATCTCATTCAGCAAAATATTATTGAGATAATCCCCTCAGAAGAAGAATCCATTCAGTGAAAGCTTTGCCATCTGTGGTTATTTTAACCAACATTTTTTGGCGTTTTAAAGTGAGTGGTTTCTAGAGGATATGACGTTTGTTTTTCTGGGTGTGATCAATTCATTGTGTATAGACCCCTCTCTTATAGACCCCGCTCTCTCTCTCTCTCTCTATATATATATATATATATGTATATATATATATATATAGGGTAGGGCTATATAGAAAACCCTATATATATAAAAAATCCTAGAAAACCCAACCTCCCGACATTTTTTTTTTTGAAAAAAATAACACATGTAATATACATGTTTTAAGAGTTTGGGGCCAAAAAAATCAAAAAAGCGCCGAAGGGATGATTTTTAAAAAAAAAATTCAGCAATTTCTGTCTTTTGTGCCTAACACATGTTAGGCAACCGGACATTGCTGAAATTTGTTTATTTTTTTTTTTAAATCTCTTCGGCGCTTTTTTGTTTTTTTTTGGCCCAAAACACTTTAAAACATGTATATTACATGTGTTATTTTTTTTTTCAAAAAAAAAATGTCGGGAGGTTGGGTAAAAATGGGGGGAGATTTGAGTTTCCAGAGTTTTCTAAAAATTTAAGGGTTTTTTGTCTAGCATTATCCTATATATATATATATATATATATATATATATATATATATATATAGGGTAAGGTTATTGTAAAAAATGTTAAAAGTGTGAGAAATATTGTGGAGGTGACATGTGTCCTCAATCTAAATTAATTCAAAAGGGTAAACTAGTAATTTTATCGTTGATTCGATTAACTCAAAACCTTCCATAACCGCCACCTTATTTATAGGAATAGGATTTTTTAAAAAGATCTCTATAAAAACACTACGAATAACACTGCAACCACCATTCAGCACATATATAACACCATTCAATAATTATATAACACCATTCAATAAGTATATAACACCATTCAATAAGTATGTAACACCATTTTAAAGATCTCTATAAAAATACTACGAATAACACTGCAAATCATCATTCAGCACATATATAACACCATTCAATAATTATATAACACCATTCAATAAGTATATAACACTATTAAAAACACTGTAAAACACCATTCAACAGTTCAAAACACTGTAATAAGTACATAACACTACAAAAAAGATATAACACTACAAATCACTATAACACGCTATGAATAATACTACAAATCACTATAACACACTATGAATAATATATAACACCATATTACCCTATTATAACTCTGTATAACACTACAACCCCTTAATGGTAGGCGTCTGAAACAGCAACGACACAATGGAGGGTGGACGGACTGGTGGCGGAGGTGCGACAACTTGAGTGGTTCTCGGTGGGAACCGATCGGAGCAGGTGGGTGGCTTGCGAGGGATGGTCGGTGATGTTGTTGTATCGATGATGATGATGATTCGATATGTAAACTGATGATGATGGTGATGATGATGATGATTCGAGATGGATTGATGATGATTCGAGATCTTTGATCTGGAGAAGAAGGAGGATTCAAATTCAGAGATCTGGAAGAAGAAAGAGGATTCGAAATTGTAGGGATTTGATTTACAGTTTCCTATTTTCAAGTGGATATAAAAGAATCTATTACCTCTACAATTTTCAAATCAGTCCAAAAAATTAAACACATTTTACAATTTGGTCCCTATTGATCTCAACCATTAGATCAAAGGTCTAATGGCTGAGATTCTTTCTTATGTTTCTCACACTTTTAGTCTTTTTTACAAGAACATCAATCTATATATATATATATATATATATATAGAGAGAGAGAGAGAGAGAGAAACGGGATCAGGAGAAAACGCCCAAAAGTGTGAGAACGGTGAGAACGCATCCTGGCCCAACACGTGTCACGCGACATAGAGAAGGGCGGAGGGGCTTTTTTGTCCTTTCATATTTCTTTTTTTAAACGCGTGTCACATCACCTTTCCATTTTTTGGCGTTTAATAAATACGCGGCGTTTTTATTGTTTTTATATCAGGATCATAGTAAATATTTTGGCATTTTAAGTAATTTTAGCGTTTTTCTTGTTTTTAGATCAGGATGCAGGCCTATAATGTAAAAAATATCAGTAATTTTCTTGATGTTTATTTTTTTTTCTATCAAGTGTTGTGCCATGTAGGATGCAGGCCTATAATGTGACAGACAATTATGGCGTTTTGAAAAGATAAATAAATTCAATTTTCCATGCAGTGGCTTTTAATATAATAAATGTTTGGCAATAATGTTACCGTCTCTTCATTTTACTGTTTTGCAATTACTGTTTCGTTCAATTTCATCTGTCAATTAGTGTTGCTTTTTCCAGTAATACTTTGTTTGGCGTTTTTTGGCGTTTTATATAGCAACATCGTGCTTTGCTAGCATCCGTTCTCACAGTTTTCACACTATCAGGCGTTTTGGTGTTTGTAGTTTTTGGCGTTTTATACTCAATTTTTTTATTAGTAGAGAATTAGATAATAAACAACAGAGAATTAGATAACAAACAATAGAAAATGAAAAAAAAAATTAAAAAATATAATCTAATTTCTCATCCAAATCTTCACTGTCATCAGCCTCTTCTACTTTAACCTTTTTGCCGTTTTGAACCTGTTTTTGAATACCTTATGTAGATCCTTATTTTCCTACATAACGCCCGTCTTTAGAAGATGCTTATTTTTTGTGGCATCCTTTATTGTGGTTTGATATATACTTGTTTGGTGACATGTTAAAGATCAACGCCTACTCGAATGTATTGACCCCTTCATGCCATCAATATATCCATCAAGAACAAAGTGACATGATAAAATATCAGTGTCATCAGTCTTTTTTTCAAGAATATTTGTCCATCTCATTCAGCAAAAGTTTATAGAGATACCCACCACAGAGAAGAATCCATTCAGTGAAACTTTATTCAGAACAATACTCAATATAGAAGAAACGAGGTTCTGCATCTGTGGCTTTTTTAACTATTTTTTTGGCGTTTTAAAGTGAATGGTTTTTAGGAAACACGACGTTGTTTTTGGTTTGTTATCAGTTGATTGTGCAGAGACGTCTCTCTTATAGGATGTTTTTGGCGCGTAGTTTTTCAGTTATTGTGTGTATTTTTATTGTTTTTGTTCAGCTTTTTTTGAGTTTTTAGGGTCATAGACGTTCCATCTTCCAAGGCTGGTGTTTTTTAATGGCTTTAAGTAGTTTTTGGCGTTATTTTTCCATTTTTTGCTTTTTATAATACTTCTCCAAATTACTTTGATTATAGTTTGGGAGTTTTTGGCGTTTTACTGCATTATGGCGTTTCACAATCATTATGACTTTTTGGCGTTTTATTAATATAGTGTATTTTTTATTCTAGGTTGAAAAATACATAACAAACAACAGAAAAAGAAAATTAAAAAAATAAAAATAGAAACAATTCATCTTCCAAATCTTCACTGTCATCAGTCTCTTTCTTCTTTGAAACATGTTCACTGGCGGTTTGACTTTGTCATGCTTGTTTTTTTGTGGCCGTTTGGAAAGATAAAATGACATGAGTTTTTTATTTGAATATGTATCTTCAAACCACTCATCAGTGTCATTCGTCTCTTCATGCCATTATAATATTCATCAATAACAAAACACAAAAAATGACATAAGTCTGACACCAACATCTTTTTGTTTATGATTTGTCCATCTCATGCAGCAAAATGTTATTTGAGTCACAGCACCTCAGGGAAGAATGCATTCTCCGAAACTTCGCGTAGAACAATATTGAATATACAAGAAACGATATTTGCCATTTTTGGCGTTTTACTGAGGAAATATTGTATCAGAAAGAAACGTCGATTTTTTGGAATCTTTTATGTTTGAATGTTTTGGCGTTTTCTAAAATGATTGTATATAGTAAAGTATTACATTTTTTGAGTATGTGTGTTTGATGTTTTAGGGATTTTGGCGTTTGTAAGATGAATGGTATATAGTAGAAAATATGGCGTTTCAGGTTCGGGGGTGTGTTTTTATGTTTGAGATGTTTTGTTTATGGACTATATACCATTCATCTTACAAACACCAAAATCCCCAAAACATCAAACACAACTACTCAAAAAACGCCATATTTTCTACTATATACCATTTATCTTAGAAAACGCCAAAACACTCAAACATCAAAGATTCCAAAAAAATCGACGGTTCTTTTAGATACACTATTTCCTCAGTAAAACGCCAAAAATGCCAAATATCGTTTCTTGTATATTCAAATATTGTTCTACGCCAAAGTTTCGGATAATGCATTCTTCCCTGAGGTGCTGTGACTCAAATAACATTTTGCTGCATGAGATGGACAAATCATAAACAAAAACATGTTGGGGCCAGACTTGTGTCATTTTCTGTGTTTTATTCTTGATGAATATTATAATGGCATGAAAAGACGAATGACACTGATGAGTTGTTTGAAGATACATATTCAAATAAAAAACCTATGTCATTTTGTCTTTCCAAACGGCCACAAAAACACAAGCATGGCTAAGCCAAACCACCAGCGAACATGATTCAAAGAAGAAAGAGACTGATGACAGTGAAGATTTGGAAGATGAATTGTTTTTATTTTTATTTTTTTAATTTTCTTTTTCTGTTGTTTGTTATGTATTTTTCAACTTAGAATAAAAAATACATTATGTTAATAAAACGCCAAACAGTCATAATGCATATGAAACGCCATAAATGGAGTAAAAACGCCAAAAACTTCCAAACTATAATGAAAGTAGTTTGCAAAAGTATTAATTAATAAAAGCTAAAAATGGAAAAAAAATGCCAAAAACTACTTAAACCCATTCAAAAACGCCAAACTTGGGAGATGGAAAGTCTATGACCCTAAAAACTCATAAAAAGCTGAACAAAAACAGTAAAAATACACAGTAACTGAAAAGACGGCTACTTTATTAATATCATTTATTATAAATAAAATCCCGCCTAAACTACGCGCCAAAAACATCCTATAAGAGAGACGTCTCTGCACAATCAACTGATCACAAAACCAGAAACAAACGCCATATTTCCTAGAAACCATTCACTTTAAAAACGCCAAAAATAATAGTTAAAAAAGCCACAGATGCAGAACCTCGATTCTGCTATATTGAGTATTGATCTGAATGAAGTTTCACTGAATGGATTCTTCTCTGAGTTGGGTATCTCTATAATCTTTTGCTGAATGAGATGGACAAATATTCAAAATAAAGAGACTGATGACACTGATATGACATCATGTCACTTTGTTCTTGATGGATATATTGATGGCATGAAGGGATCAATACATTAGAGCAGACGTTAGTCTTCAACATGTCATCAAACAAGTATATATCCACCCACCATAAAGGATGCCACAAAAAAAAGCATCTTCTAAAGACGGTCGTTATGTAGGAAAATAAGGATCTACATAAGGTATTCAAAAACATGTTCAAAACGCCAAAAAGGTTAAAGTAGAAGATGCTGATGACAGTGAAGATTTGGATGAGAAATTAGATTATAATTTTTATTTTTTTTCATTTTCTATTGTTTGTTATCTAATTCTCTATTGTTTATCATCTAATTCTCTACTATTTTAAACAAATTGAGTATAAAACGCCAAAAACTACAAACACCAAAACGTCTGATAGTGTGAAAAACTGTGAGAACGAATGCTAGCAAAGCACGATGTTGCTATATAAAACGCCACAAACACAAACAAAGTATTACTGGAAAAATCAACACTAATTGACAGATGAAAATTGAAAGAAACAGTAAAAATAAAGAGACGGTATCATTATTGCCAAACATTATAGTTATACTAATGCCACTACATGGAAAATTGAAATTTATTTATCTTTTCAAAACGCCATAATTGCCTGTCACATTATAGGCCTGTATCCTACATGGCAAAACACTTGATATAATAAAATCAAGAAAATTACTGATGTTTTTTACATTAAACGCCTGCATCCTGATCTAAAAAACAATAAAAACGCCAAAATATTTACTATGATTCTGATCTAAAAACAACAAAAACGCCGCGTATTTATTAAACGCCAAAAAAATGGAAAGATGAAGTGACACGCGTTAAAAAAAAGAAATGTGAAAGGACAAAAAAGCCCATCCGCCCTTCTCTAAGCGGCGTGACACGTGTTGGGCCAGGAAGTGTTCTCACCGTTCTCACCTGAACCCGTTTCTATATATATATATATATATATATTAAAACAAATATTTTCTTGTATTAGATTACCACACTTCACAAATTAGAGAGCCCCGCTGCCCCACTGCGACCAGACTATATTGTCATAACAGGGCCCACACTGGCTTTAGAGTTTGGCTTGGGCGTTCCCCCGGGAAACCATACACCGACTACCACTTGACAACCCTTGTGCTATCACAAAAGTTGAACACTCTCTGACGTTACACACAGTTGAACGAAAATCCGAGTAAACTCAAAATATAACCTGACACCTCTGTAAAATGGCTAGAGTCAGAGCCGTTCCAACGTTTTTGGAGGCCTTAAGCGAACTACAAAGTCAGGGCCCTATTAAATTGGTATAAAGGAATTGAGGTTGAGATTTGAGACATTTAATAACCATAGCGATGATTTTCCTAATCTTGGCCCTAATTTCACTCAATCCGCAATCAGTTTCACATTGCTTACTCAAAAGACGCCGCAAGTAACTAGGGTTGATGTGTTGTGTGCATGAACAATGCAGACTCCTAGTGTAAATCTTAAATCTTGGGCTTAGAAACGTTGTTTAAATGGCAAAAAAACAAGTCTAATATATGAAAGGAAATAAAATTGGAGGCCCTTGTTTTTTGGTGGCCCTAGGCCTTAGCCTAGATTGATAAGCCTTACGGACAGGCTCTGGCTAGAGTGTATCTATTTTTCACTAATCACCAATGTTTCATGTTATATTGTTTGACCTACAATTAAATTTGGATTTTTGTGAAATTTAATTAATATTTTATTTTTTTGGTTTTCAGAAGATAAAAGCGAATAGGACATTTCCTCACCCATTATTGTGTACGTACAATTTTGTATAATATCATGTATTTCAACTTTTTTTGTATGTACATTTCCTCACCCTGATTTTTTACGTACAATTTTGTATAATATCATGTATTTCAACTTTTTTTGTATGTACATTTCCTCACCCTGATTTTTCGGTTTTCAGAAGAAGCGTATGATCACATACATGATACATATCAAAATTCAAAGAGAATAGTTATAATTAGGAAAGTACTTGAACAAAATTGATTAAGAGGGTAATAATTCATTTTCAAAAACAAATATTTATTATTTATTATTTATTATTCAATTCAATATGCTCAAATACCACTTGATCCTAAAACTCAAAATAATGTGCTATTAATCAATCTTGCTAATAATCATTACATAATACTTTGTATAATAAGATATCGAAGACACTCAAATCTAGGACAAGTAGTCTTTTATATAATCGACCAATAATGACAATTAAAATAGTACAACAAAAAGATAAAGAGCAATAAGGTGGTTTTCATTTGCTACTTAACACACTATTTTACCCCAAAGCCTTCATAGTAAATCTAAATACCGACTTAAATAGTAATGGCTTGTAGTGCAGTGGTATCAGGGTGTTGGTGTTGTATTGATGTCACTCTTCTAAATGGTGATGTATTGATGTCACTCTCCTAAGTGGTGAGAGTTCAAGTCTCATTGGAGACAAATGATGCAACTTTTTGGAGTATTTATAGTTTGTCGTTAAAAAAACTTAAACAGTACAATGATGATGTAGACGTTTATGCGTGGATGATTGAATAATGGCCATGTGTGGCTCATCAAGCAATAAAACTATAACAATCTCAGGACATGATATATTTGTATTGGAATATCCTCAAAGTTGTCGGCTAACCGGTTATAGATCTTTTGAATGGAATTCAGCTAAGTGTTAACATTTCACCACTTCAAAAGCTTTTGAATGTTTCTTCATAAGTGCTAACTTCTCTCTTTTCATCTTCAAACTGATCTTGTACATCTCAAGAGTGGCGCTAACGTGGGCTTCTAAATCATCTTTTGATTGTCATCTTAGTGATTTCTCACAAAGTTTTATGGTCTTTTTTATGGATTATCTTTAGGTAGTGTTCATTTTATAGAGATGAATGAAATCTGGATGAAATTGGAATGTAGATTCTATTCCTTATGTTGTTCGCTTCAACAAAAGAAGGTTTGGAAGTTGAATCTAAATCCCTTGAAATTCTTCAAGTAGTGAGATTTAAAATCCTTCAAATTCCATTTCTAGTTCTAATTCCAATTCCACTATAATCCACGAAATAAACACTACCTTAATACTTCTAGTGTGTAACCGTTCTAGTTGCGAGAACTAACATAAATGAACAAAAGGCCCTAGAACAAAGACCTCTATGTGGTTGGTGTTTAAATATGTTATGTGTAAAAAGAGAGCAGTCAAAGTTATATACCTGAATACTTATACATTTCTTGTGCTCTTTACTAGTGGTGTACAAAAAACTCGAACCCGGACCCGAAAAAAAAAACCCGGAACCGGGTATTATAAAACCCGGGTTTTTTATACCCGAACCCGAACCCGACCCTACCCGTAGGGTAGGGACCGGGTATGCATATTTGATCTAAAACCCGAATCCGGAACCGGTTTTTTTTATACCCGGTTTGTACCCGAAACCCGGTTTTATAAATACCCGAACCCGAACACGGAACCGGTTTAACCCGAAACCCGGTTTATACCCGAAACCCGGTTTAAAAAAACCCGATTTTGATGTAATCTTGTTTAATTATGTATGCGTTAAGACTTCTAGTTCTTATGATTTTACAAAATTATGTATGCACTTTGATGTAATGAATCTTGTTTAAGTATTAGGTTTCTAGTTCTTATGATAAACAAAATTATGTAATCCACATATTTCTTTTCAAAGCCCAAAAGAACTAAACCAAAACCCCACTAAATCTCGTGACAATGCATGGCTGGTCCTGGTTGTTCTCATTTGATTTTTTTCGGCTCAACATGCAATTGCTTGAGCCACCTGCATCACTCGTCTAGCCTTCTCCAGCCACCTGCATCACTCGTCTAGCCTTCTCCAGCCACAACCGCACTACCCGATGCGGTTTTTTCCCAACCCGATGCGGGTTTTTTCCCAACCCGATGCATACCCGAACCCTACCCGATGAATACCCGAACCGGACCCGAACCAGGAAATAGGGTATTATAATACCCGGGTTTTATAAAACCCGACCCGAACCCTACCCGAACCCGGGTATATAGGGTATACATTTTTAGTAGAAAACCCGGACCCGGACCCGACCCGATTTTAAAAAAACCCGATTTTTTAAAACCCGATCCTACCTGAACCTGATCATACCAGAAACCCGGTTTTTAAAAAAAACCCGATTTGTGCACCACTACTCTTTACATCATACATGGATTCTATATATCGAGAGATGAACAAATAAACTAAACCGTAAGGCCCATTAGGCAGGCAACCATTAGCCCAACATAAACCAATATGTATCATATAATCTAACATTTTAAAATTGGTTTTTTATTTGTCTTAACTTCATATTTTAACTAGTAACTAGTAGTAGCCCAACATAAACCAATATGTATCACATAATCTAACATTTTGAAATTGGTTTTTTATTTGTCTCTTAACTTCATATTTTGAAATTTATACTAGTTACTAGTTAAATTCTCCGCGCTACGTGGTGGGAACTCAGTCAGTATTGGTTTCGTTTGTTATGACTTCAACATTCGTTACAGCAATCGAAAAAACAAAGTAAATAAAGACGTGATATGCACAAAATGATGTCGAAATGTGTTACATCAATAGAAAACGATGAAATATGAATACCGGTACCAGTGTTATTAAATCGGAATTGGTTCAATCCTTTAGGGTACCAGCACTCATGTAGCCAATGATACCAAAGAAACAATCTATATTTAGTATTTTGAATGAAACTTTGCTGACAAAAAAGTTTATATAGGAGCCTCGAGAAAAATTAAATTAAAAGACCTGCGTATTCAACTTTATAATTAATTAAATTTAAAATTATAAAAATATAGTTTAGTTACACATGACAATACTGAAAATAAATAAATTTAAGTTCCTGAAAATAAATTAACAGTAATTTGTTAAGAACTAGTACTTGCACCACCCGTGTTGCGGAGCGATGGCCGAATAAGTATATTTTTCAGGACTAATGAGCGAGTGTTAGGCAGCTCCTTGACACCGAAAAAAAATAAACGGAGTCAAACAATTAAAACAAAAAACTTTTGTAGTTTGGCTAAAGAAACTAAAACGATGGGAAAAACGTAATTTTGAACTGAGGGCGAAATCATATTTTTCATTCAAGGATAAAATCGTAAATTAAATGGATCAACGGGGGAGTGCCAGGCAGCTGCCGGCATGACTGTAATTTTTACTGGGGGCAAAATTGTAATTTAACCAGGAAAACAAAGAAAAATGATGGAGAAAATGTAAATTTAAGTTGAGGGAAAAATCGTAACTTGGCTGTGAGGAAAAAAACCTAATGGCAAAATTGTAAATTTAAACGGGGCAAAATCGTAAATTTGAACCAATGGCAAAATTGGAATTCTTAGCTGGGAGCAAAAGCGTAAATTTATTTTTAAGTGGGGGTAAAAACATAATTTTGAACTGATAGCAAAATCGTAATTTTAAGGGGAAAAAACTAATGGCAAAACTGTAAATTTAAACGGGGCAAAATCGCAAATTTGACCCGCGGGCAAAATTGAAATTTTTAGCTGGGAGTAAAAGCGTAAATTTATTTTTAAGTGGGGGTAAAAGCATAATTTTGAACTTATGGCAAAATCGTAAACTTAAAGCGAGATAAAATCATAAATTTGTTAGGCCAATAGGGGAGTGTCAGACAGCTGCCTGGCACTATTCCCTTACCACGCATGTGAGCCAATAGATGGCCAGCACCACCCATTTCACCAAATAGGTGAAAATCACTATTACCGTCTATTGAATTTGTAGATGTTGATTAATGATTAATAGTTAATAGTTAATAGTTAATGTAAAATGGTAAAAGTAAAAGGCTAAATAACTCATATAAAACAAAAAGAAAAAACGGCACCGAATGGCATGTAACAATTGAAATTCCCAAGAGCAAAACTGTAATTTCCGTTTGTATTACCAGGGACAAAACTGTAATTAATGAAGACTTAGACTAATAGGGATTTGACACGTGGTGGTGCATTAATGAAGACTTAGACTAATAGGGATTTGACACGTGGTGGTGCATGCTAGCACCGCCACACTATTCTTATCTCATCCGTAGTCATAAAGCCTTTTGTGGGCGTTATGCGACACGTATAGTGCCACGTCATACAGGGGCTTTATAGGGCGTTATATCACTAGAGCCCGTAGTTATAAAGCCCATACCCATCAATACCTATTTATTAATTTTCGTTTTTATTAATTAATTATAAAAACACTAACTAATTTTTTATTGGTCCAAACTTTGAAACCTCCCCCCATACCCGGCGCTATATATATCACGCCTCCCCCATTTTTTTGTCTCATAAAGTCCTTCGTAATGGTGTTTGGGGCTTTATAGGGGCTTTATGTGAGTGCATAGCGCCCCACTACACATTGTCTTAAGAGCCTACGTTATTTTTTTTTTTGAAAAATAAACTTTATAAAAACACACCTCCGACCTAAACGGCAAAGGACAAAAAGATTACAACATATACAATGGGTATTTACTCCAATCCGCCCATTTGATATATTTACAAGGAGATCTATTTATAACCCAAGCATAACCTCTCGAGTTTATCTCCCAAATGATATCACACAGACTACATTTTTTTTTGTTAAAAATCACCTCGTTCCTTTATTTCCATATGCACCAACAAGAAATAATAGTCAGCCCGTAAATGATCTTTTCCGCCTTCTTGCCATTCTTAATGAACTTGTGGATGTCTAAAATATCTTTGAACTCAAAAAAGAATAGCGACGGGATGTTGCACCAAACGCTGAAAGCCGGCCATACCCGTAAAGCCACCGAACAAGCAGTGAACAAATGCTCCACCGTTTCCTCAAATTCGTCGCAAAAAGGGCACATGACCTTGGTTATATCCACATTCCTTCTTCTTAAATTAATTCTTGTATGAAGTCTATCCAAATTGCCTCTCCAAGCCATAATATTACACTTGATGGGCACGCATTTACACCAAACAAGATCAGGAGGGTAATTATTACCTCTATCTATAATCAACGCCTTTATGACCGACTTCACCGAAAGCTATTCTGGTTATCAACATTCCAATACCATGCATCCATATCGTTGGAGAGTCTCAATAAACTGAGGACCTCGTGACATTCCTTCCATTCCTTTAGCTTCTCATCTTACTCAGGCTGTCTAGACCACTTCCATGTAAAAATACCATCTCCTTGACCTGCTTCAATTCTCTCTGCGACCTTGCACATTTTAAACAACTCCAAACCAAATAAATGAGGCCATCTTTCCATGAAGGGAAGATCGCCCACCCACGTGTCAATCCAAAAACGAATATCAACCCCATTCCCAACCTTACCCATGATAAGCCGATTTAACCCATTCCCGTTTAATTTCATTTTGGATATCAACTTAACCATATTTTTCCAACATCCCGCTATATTACCGTTAAGCGAAAGGAAGCTCCTTTGGTTGTTCTTATAATGGCAAGCTTCCACCACTTTACACCATAGATTATGGTTTTCAACTCTATATCTCAACCCCCTTTTAACAAGAAGAGCCTCGTTGACCTCTTTGAGCCTGTTGATACCCAACCCACCTTTTATCTTGGGCCAGGTGACCCAATCCCAAGCCACCCAGTTCATTTTAGAGTTGCTACTAGAGCCCGCCCATATCCGTCATGGCTTGCCATACCAACTGGACAGTCATTCTTACATTATTTGTTTTTATATATAATCAAATACACGAAAATCTCATAAAATACGTAACCTGATTCATTTTCGTGTATGAATCATACACAAAGAAATTTTTAACACACACGAGTCAAAACTGATGCACAATATTATTCATTTCCAATCCAACTATACAAAATATCACGTCCTAAAAAAAAAACAAATGCAAATTTCGTATTTTTTTAAAGTATATACCATTTTTCCTACAAGAATATAAAAAAAAGAGTTAATAGCCAAAATGGTCCCTGAGGTTTGCTCAATTTTGCCACTTTAGTCTAAATTCCAAATTTTTTAAATCTGGGTACTTGAGGTTTGCATTTTTTTTTGCCATTTTAGTCCAAATTTCCAAAAAGTCAAATTTTATCAATTTTTTTACTGAAATTTGTCTTTATCCTTATTTCAAACAAGGGCGAAATTGTCATTCTATATTATTATTAAGCAATTTATATTAAAGAAAATAAAAAAACCCTCTTTAAAAAACCATCTCTCTCTTCACAAGCACCACCACCACCTCTTTCTCTCTCTCTCTCTCTACTCCTCTCTGCCGCCACCACCGCCACCTCCTCACGCCGGCGACATTAAAACAAAGATGAAAGATCAGTGGGTTAGACACTAACGGATGAAAGATCAGTGGGTTAAGACACAGATGAAAGATCAGTGGGGTAGGGCAAGACCCAACACTGCCGGATGGATCTTTCTCTTCTCCCTCTCTCTCTTCCGGATGGATCTAGGTTGTTTGCAGGTGGTTGGTGATTAGGGTTGTTTGCAGGTTGTTTGGGATTAGGGTTTCGGTGAGGGTGGTGATGGTGGAGACGGTGGGGGGTTGTTTGCAGGTTGTTTGGGATTTGGGTTGTTGTAGGTTTGGGGTTAGGGTTCCTGTGGAGACACCGCCACTGCCGGCAACCACCTTAGCCATCATCTGTGTCGTTTCCCTCTTTCTCTCTCCGACTTCCTCTCTGATCTCCTCTCTTCGATCTCCCTCTCTCTCAAAGATTTTCGGTGTGTGTATGTGTCTGATTAGGGTGTTAATGGGTGATGGATGTGTCTGATTGGGTGTTAAGTCGGTGGTGGTGGGTTTATGGTGGCGGTGGTTCTCACAGAGGCAGCAGGGGTGGGGGTTTGGGTTTTGTGGGGATGATGGTAGTGCAGTGGTGGTGGTGCGAGGGTCGAGGTGATGCCGTCGGGGATGGTGGTTGAAGCCGTCATGATGGTTGTGGTGGTGGGAAGATGAAGTTCTGGAAGTCCGGGATGTTGAAGATGAAGTTCTGGGTTCTTGCCCTTTTAAGGTTTTTTTTATTTTCTTTAATATAAATTGCTTTATAATAATATAGAATGACAATTTTGCCCTTGTGAGAGATAAGGAAAAAGACAAAATTCAATAAAAAATTTGACTTTTTTGAAATTTGGACTAAAATGGCAAAAAAATGCAAACCTCAAGAACCCAGATTTAAAAAATTTGGAATTTGGACTAAAGTGGCAAAAGTGAGCAAACCTCAGGGACCATTTTGGCTATTAACTCTAAAAAAAAAAGTGACAAGAATGGTTAGTGAAAAAGATGGTCAATGTTTGTCATTGCGAACTTACAAAATTGTCCACCTTTAACTCCCTCTTCTTCTTCGATCCATTTTTCTGCTTCTCTTCTTCTTCTTCTTCTTCTTCTTCTTCTTCTTCTTCTTCTTCTTCCTTCAATTAATTTTCGCACCACACAAAACCACCGATCAATTACATGTCTCTCGTTCTTTCTTTCATCTTCTATCCTTTGTTTTGAATCCACTATTTGCTTTAATTTCTGTATCTAACCATGAAATCGTCACTGGGGAAGCTAGGGCGCAAATTGAGCATGACCAGAAGCGATGTGAAGGAGAAGAGAGATCATCAACCGTCCGCACACTTAGAAGAACTTGCTCAGGCTTCAAAGGTAGGGTTTTTCCCCCTTTTATTTCATTCAATTTTGTTCATGTTTATTTGAGTCTTTAATTTAATTCATTATGGTGTAGACTCGATTAGGGTTTTAATTTTGTTGTTTTTGGATGTTAATTATGCTTGTATAGTACCATATGGCTTATGTTTTATTTTCACAGTTTCAGTTTGAAAAGATTTGTTTATTGATTAACAAACAAACAAACAAACCCTATTGTTTGCTTTAAAGGTGTTTTTTTTTTTTTTTTTTTTTTTTTGTTTTGTTATGTTGGTGAGTTGACTGTAACAGTGATAAAGGGGTAGTGAAGTATTGAAAAATGTTAGTTTTGTTTAATATTGAAGGACTGTTGGTGTTAGACGATTAAAAGGTGAATTGATATAACGGGTCGAAGCAATGCAGATAGAAAGAATTAGAGAGAGGATGTGATATTGGCTAGATTTTGTCTCTATAATCCCTTTACTAATAGACGATCGTTTAACTAATTTTGCAGGATATGCAAGATATGAGAAACTGCTATGATTCGTTATTAGCTGCAGCTGCTGCTACGGCAAATAGCATATACGGTAAGTGTCTGGATTGGCTTACTGATGTTGTATTATTTTAAGTAGAAGCAGTTTGGGGGATTATTTAACTATGACCACACACAAGATTTGTTCAACGGGTGATATGGAGGGAAATGATTCGAACCAATGTGGTTGTTGCACGACGATAAATATGGTTAATGTATGCTTGTTACTTTCAGCTTGTTCGGAGTGTTTTACATTGCTGATTTCTTGTGAATTTTGTCCGCCACATATGGAAATTTATGTTTAATTCTTTAACCGTTAAGTTTTTGCATATGAATGTCTAACTAGTGGTAATTTGTGTTCTTCTTTTCTTTCCATTAACATACAAGTCAATAATTTTCGAATCATATTTGTCTCTCAGAATTTGCGGAATCACTGAATGAGATGGGGATATGTTTGCTGGATAAAACTACAGTGGACCCTGACGATGAAAGTGGTAAATAAGAATTGCATTTTGCTCCATTATATGTCATTAGACCACCTGTCAGAAATAGCTACTTAAAAATTTGAAAACATATGAAATGGCAAAAAAATAATTTAAATATGTCGTCATAATCACAAACCCAGAGCAATTTATTTGTTTTTAGTGATTAAACTCAGTAAAGGCACGCCGTTATGCATCCCTTTTGCAGGAAAAGTTTTACAGGCCTTGGGAAATATGCAATCAGAACTTCAGAAAATTGCTGATACATACGTAAGGGTTTTTGTGTGTGTGTGTTGTTTCCGCATTACTTTCTGATTTAACGAGCAGTGACTCCATTCTCTTGAAATGACAGCGTTCTTATGTAGTTGTCACGGTTACACACCCGACAGAGTCTCTTCTAAGTGAGTTGCGAAAAGTGGAGGTTAGTAAACTATTAGAATCCACTAATTCTCATCAATTCGTTTATCGCTTTAAATGGATGCTTCTGAAGCAGACTTAGAATTACAGGAAATTTCACAGTTTTTTATGGTCTTGCATAATATTAATATGAGTAGATTAGTGTTCTATATATGCACAATAAAGATGTCGGTAATGATCGCGTATAAATGTAGAATCCCTCCAGAGTTGTTTATATAAAAAAAGATGATGACAATTGTGATAAGCGTGTCATAGAAGGCGTGAAAGGCAATCTAACATATGATGACGTTGTATAGTTTCCAAGATTTATTACTTAAGTGATTAATCTTTTGGCATTATTACTTTTCATGACTAAATTTGTGCGCATATCTTTTAAATACAGAACTAATCATAAAATTATAAATGTTGTTACGAATTTACGATAAGTATTCTTAATGTCTTTAGCCTTTTCTTCAAACATAAAGGATATTTTATGACATGAATTATTTTTTATTGTATCTGAAAATGGAAATTATTGTAAGCATATGGAAACAGTTATTATTAGCGTTTATCATTAACGTATTGCTCAATTACTGGTGCAGGAAATGAAACTTCAATGTGATGAGAAAAGGTAGAATTTCCTTTCGTCCTGTTCCAAACTTTGACTTTGAAGTGAAGATGTGTTGACTTTTTATATAATTTCCAGGGAAGCATACGAATACATGATGGCACAACACAAAGATAAAGGAAAACTGAAAAGTGGAAAAGTTGAAAGTTCGGTTATGCAGAAGCTACAAGAAGCTCAAGATGAATATAATGAAGTGGCTAGATTATGTGCGTTTCGTGTAAAATCACTCAAGGAGGGACAATGCCGTAGTCTTTTAGCACAGGCTGCTCGTCATCATGCTGCACAGGTGTCCATTTCTTTTTTCGTTTTAATTTTTTTTATAATAATTAGTTTATATTTCAGTATTTGTGACCCTACCAATATCCTGGAAGCAGTTGAATTTCTTTCGCAAGGGAGTCAAAGTTCTAGAAGAAGTTGACCCGCATGTAAGAAATGTTGCGGAGAAGCATCGGATTGATTGCCAACTCAGCGATGGGGCGGCTGGGGAGGAGGGTGAAGGCATAAGTAGCTACGAAAGCACTGATGACGGAGAATTGAGTTTTGACTACCGACAGAAGAAACAAGGGATTGCCACTTCATCAAATCCAATGGAGGTAATCTTGTTTTAATGTTTTTATTACATGCTTTTCTTTTGTTATATGTTAGTAAATTGTCAGAGCAATGCCATATATGCTGTTTTGGAAGTAATATGTATGACATTAAATAAATTGATTAAAATAGCAGTAAACATTAATAAAAAGGAATCAACCAGTTGCAGAATATGCTCCGGTCAAAGTTCAATCTACATAGTGACGTCATTCATGAAATATCATATATTTATCAGAATTGCTCTATTATATTATATTTAAGGGTGTTGAATTGTACTTTAGGTACTTGTAGATAGATACGAGTAGGATTGAATCCACAGAGATTGATTTAAGTATCCTTTTGTCTTCTTTAGTGTGAATAAATGCCATTTTTTTAATTTTCTTAAACTCTTATTTGGGGGAGGGGGTTACTTAATGAATACTATTGAATAAAATGATGAAAATAGCAGTAAATATTATAAAAAGGAATAAACCAAGTGCAGGATACTAGGATATGATCTGGTCAAAGTCCAATCTACTTTAAATTCTGGATTAGATTATTTCCACTTATAAATATATCCAACACTCAAGATTAGATAAATAGGCAAATTGGAAAATAATAATCCCATCTTTCTGAAATTGGCCGATAATAATCCCAAGTCAGTTATTAGCCAATAATAATCCGACCTCGTCCAATTTTTTTGTAAAATAAACCGCCGTTAAAATAAGCTTAACGGAGTTAAGTTTTTTTTTTTCGAATTACAAACCGATGTTTTAGGGCTTTTGATCAGAACGAGGATACGAGTCGATTGATGTAAAACTTACCTCGAAATTGTGTTCGAAATGGATTGAATTTTGTTAATTGGAAGTTAAACACCCGAATTGAAACACCGTTTTCGTGGGTTGGGGGCAATATTTTGAGGTAAGTTTTACATCAATCGACTCGTATCCTCGTTCTGATCAAAAGCCCTAAAACATCGGTTTGTAATTCGGAAAAAAACTTAACTCCGTTAAGCTATTTTAACGGCGGACTATTTTACAAAAAAATTGGACGAGGTCGGATTATTATTGGCTAATAACTGACTTGGGATTATTATCGGCCAATTTCAGAAAGATGGGATTATTATTTTCCAATTTGCCTAGATAAATATATCCAAAACTCAAGAATAATCTAGTTATAGTTGTTATCCGGCTCTGAAACATGTATGTCCTTAATCGCACACGTATTAGAACAATTAAGCAAATATGGGTCTTAGATTCTAATTGACAGTTTGATATTTTGTCAACCATATAACATCATTATGCAAGTAACAATAATAACAATATTCAAAATAAATCATTATTCAGTAAATCTTGCAATCCTCTGAGAATCAAAACCTAGATTACCCCCTTAACTTGAAAGTAAAAAAGATTTACTGCATACTAAACTTGATTTCTATGCCTTCTGTTTCACAGCTGGACCGAGTGGATACGACGCATCCTCAAGCTCCAAATATAGCAGATTCCGATGTAAGCAACAGCGATTTTCTCCGTTTGATGATTATAATAATAGTTTGAAATTCTTTAAAACTTAATTTCTTTCTTGGCGGCTAATTATGCAGGCAAACGTGAATAAATATCAAGGGGAACAGATTTTTGGCAGGCAACGTCGAGTGAGCAGCTATTCTGCCCCATTATACCCGGAGAAGACCGATCCATCCGGAAAGGCGGTCAAAGAAACGCAACCCGCTCGGAAATTTTACTCTTATGTCCTACCTCCTCCCATTGACTCCAAGACTTCAAGTTCAAGACCACCACCGATATCCACCTTTCAACACCCATTGCCCGATGAGAAACATGAAAAAGATACTGGTAACGATAACCCATCAACATCTGCATCTGCTTCAAAACCCGCCCGGTCAACCGAAAATGCTACCAGTTCTTCTACGCAGTTACCTGCTCCTTCGACTGAACGGTTTTCATTCACGCAACATCATAGTACTGCGTATGATGGAAAAACGGCAGCCAAAAGACAAGCGTACTCCGGTCCGTTAACACCGAGCAAGTCGTTTTCAGGTAAGATGATGTCATCTTCCGGGGGTCAAAATGTATCTTCGCGTAGTGTTTCGCCGCCTACGTTATCTTCACCTAAAATAAGTGAACTTCATGAGCTTCCGCGGCCGCCGCCGCCTTCTACTGGCGGTACTTCATTAACCTTTTCTAAACCTAGTTTGATCGGACATACGCCGGCACCTTTGTTTTTCAAAAATCAAGAAACGTCTTCACAACAACCAAATAAACGGCCTATTTTGACATCGACCGTTGCATCCCCTCTTCCAGTTCCTCCGTTGGTTGTTTCTAGAAGCTTCTCCATACCTTCCGCCAACCATAGAGCCGTAAGTTCTTTACATGTTCCCGAGCTTAAGGTTTCACTCCATACCGCGCAAGCACCCTCTCCGCCTCTCACCCCTGTTTCACTAGCAAACGTTTCAACTGTTTCCGATGTAGCCGCTCACATGGCTCATATCTAAGGTACATTTTACGTATAATTTAATCTCTCTTTTGAACTTGGGTGAAGATGCATGTTTAATCAGAGGTTGTGTGGATGCAGGTGGAATTGAAGATGATATCGGCAGTCTTATTGAGCATATTAAATTCTTATTGGTCGAATGATCATTCATCTTGGTTAGTTTTCGTAGCAGGTGGTCTGTAATATGATGATTATGATCCATATGCTGTCTTTCAGTTTGCATTTAACTATACAATATATATAGAGAGATTTTGTTGTCTTATGAAATCATATTCTTGTTTGATGGCGATATGTGCTTTTGTGTGGCTATGGATTGATTGTGATGCGTTAATATATCTGGCGATCTTGGCCTGTTTGTTAATTTTTGGGTTATTTCGTTCTTCAAAAACAAACATATCATACGAGTCGTCTTCATTCGATTGTACCTAGGCTATTCTTGAGCGTCGCTTGCCGATAGACCACGGCTGCAAACTTTTACGGCTGCATTTCAGTGACCACAAAACCAAACTTTTCTGGCTGCATTAACAAACGAATTGAAGTTACATTGCAAATCAAATTGGTTATGGTTAGTAACATAACGTGGTCGTCTTTCCCAAAATCGGCCACATTCACACGGGTCCTCTTCCCCAACCCCACTGCACTACCCGATCCTCACGTGAACTGAATTTGTTCGATTCAGTGCTAAAGTTCGAACTACAAGGTAAACATCGTGTCTTATTCGATTTTAAAATCTGGGTTCAGCGAATCGTTTCTTTGTTCGTTGATTGAGATTCGAATGCCGGTTCTAGGTGTGTCAAATATTTTCTGTTACTTTTTAACGATTTCCATAGATCTTTGTCCTGTTTTCGGGAATCCATCAAATTTGGAAATGGTGTTTCAGGGACACAAAGACATCTTTCTCCTGTTCAACAGAAGACTGTAAAACAATCTGAATCAGCTCAAAATGATAAAACAAAAACTGAATTTTGATGCATTAAATGGTTCGAGTATGGTGCTATGAGCAGGAATTTTAGATTTTTGATTCTATCTCTGTTGTTTTATATAGTTGTGGTTGTACTGTTCCTTTGTGTAATTTTCGATTTTTGATTCCTTATAATAATTTGCAATATTTCAATTTCAAATACTTTTAAAACGACATGTTGAAACCCATACCCATTTTTATCAAAACTATATCTGACCCGAACTAAAATAATAACTCACCCGTTTTGCTAGGGATGTGCTAACAAGAATTGATGAAAAATGCCAAATGTTTGAAAATTATGAATGAATATGCAAGATGAGACCACCCGTAGTAGTGGGGTTTGATTTGGCTTTTTTTTTTTGTTCCAAAACGCCCCTCCCTCCGCCCCCTGGGGCGTTTTTTTTTTTTGTCAAAATGGGCATGGGCGTGTGCATTAAAACGCCCGATGAAGAGAGAGAATGGCCAATGGAATGTTATGATTGTTTATTTTTTATTTAATTCAATTTCAATATCTAATCATTGCAAGGGATATTATACTACTACACCATTTTTTAACTTCAAGCCCCTTTGCTGACTAGGAGCCACATGTCGGATAATGCCCAAGGAAAGGGCTTGAAGTTCAAGCCCCACTACATGTGGTCTGAGATGTTTTTATAGAGAAAATTATGAAAATACTATGTCCCTTGGTGTTTATATCTTTAGAAATCAAAAAATAAAGAGTAAATTACAAAACTCGTCCTTTATGTATGTATGTTATTGCAAATCATGTCCTTTGTCTTCAATAATTACATGTCATTTGTCTTCAACAATTACATTAATCATACCTAATGTTAACAAATCTTAACATGGTATATCCTTTACCCAAACCAAGTTAAAATTCTTAGTTAAGTTTAGTCACGTGGGGCCCACGTGAGGGCATTAATGTCCTTTCACCTACCAACTGTTTCTCCCCCATTTAAAACCCCCATTTAACCCTAATCGCACCTCATTCCAAAACAACCCACACCTGCAATTCCTAATACTACGACAGAAGCAACAATGGTGATATGCGAATGCGGGAAAGAAGCCATAATTTTGACATCATGGACCGATCGCAACCCTGGTCGGCGTTTTTATGCATGTCCTGATCAGGTACTATTGGTAAATTAGGGTTCTTCACTTAATTGGTTATTGAGGTTTACTGCTATGTTTAAATTAGAATTCAGAATGTGGTTTCATCGGCTGGTTTGATAAAACAAGATGTCAAAGGTGTGTTGACATCATTCCTGGACTGCTTAGAGCAAAGAATTTCCTTGAAGCTGAAAGGAACAAGCTTGAAGACAAGGTCAAAGAAAGTCAACTGCAAGCAAGCAAACTGAAGAAGTGGTTGATAATTAGCTGGATTTGTTTCATGATGTGTTTAGAGTCTGTATCTAGTGTTGGTATGTCTTAAAAGGTCCTCTTGGTATGTTTAACATATAGTGTCTCTGTTTATGCACTAGTGTAATACGATGTAATCTTTATCAATGAATTTTGACTATAATCTAATGAAATGTGATGTTTTAAAAGTGCTAATAGTATGTAATTGTGGTAAAATGTGTGATATGTTTACAGTATCAAAAGTGCAGAACCATTGACCCATTCCCATTCAAAGAACAAAACATAAATAAAGTAGATATACCATAAACTTGATAGGTGATAAACATCCGTAACAAAGACCAGTTCAAACAGCATTGCACAAGACTAAAACAGACCCTTACAAGTACCAAAATACATACGATTGTTCTAGCATAACAAACCCTGCACCAAAAGACCAACATAGACCAGTTCACACAAACCTAAACACTACATTAACCCTTGCATGTCCTAATGTTGTGCCCTACTTTTCCACATTTGGTACACTTTACTTTGGTGTGTTTCTTCGACAACCTTCTAGAGTGTGTCATGTCCTCCACTTCCAATGCAGACCTCTTCCTTGCCTTCTTGGGCCTTCCCACTTGCTTATGATGATCTGGTGGTGTGAGGGTGGTAGAAACTAGAGACTTAGCCCATAAAGACCTTCCGTTTATAGGGTTCACCTTAAAATGATAAACCTGCTTCTACCTTGCCAAAGTGTAGATGGGATTAACCCAACTCTCTAATGCACCAACCCTTTGCCCGTTAGAAGCCATATTCCATATTGCTGCAATAGCGTACCTACACGGCATACCTGTAAACTAAATGGATTAGTAAATTGCATATACAACTAACAACTTGACTAATACAATAGCATACCTGTGACAACCCACACAATTACAGGTACTGTACAAATTAATTAACCCTAATTATGTGCTTAATGACTGTGCTTGATTACATCTGACACTTTAAACTGCTTACTGATTCATGTTACATACATACATGTGCATCCTTTACATACAGTCACTCCATTTATTTCATACAGACTCTTAGTGGCAAACCTGATGCACAAAGCACAGTTAGCTCAGTGAGCAGATAACTCAGACATGTGACACCTCGTATTTTCAATCTTTCCATTTTTGGCAAGTCTACTTGTACTTTCTATTTTTGTAATTTGTACCTTTGTGGTATTTGGTTTCATTCCCAAATTGTACTCGAGACTTGAAATCATAATAAAAGTGCATTATTTTATTCATATTTGTGTTTGGATACTATTTATTGTCAAAACAATTAAAAACATGTTGAAACTATGGAATGATTTCTGAACATTTATTCTTCTTCGATATGGTTGTAACTTAACTACTCACCCTTGGATACTTTTAAACTTTTGGTGTTTGGGGGCCTTTGTGTGGGGGCCCTCCCTGGTTGCTAATTATGTAGTTCATGCTTCTTGTGTTGCTGCCCTGTCATTTGCATGCTGTTTGCTATGTTTGTTGCTTTGCAGGGGCTTTTGCTTAGGATCAAGACGGTGTTCTTCCTGGGGACCTTTGGACCATTTTACAAGGAGTTGAGCTTTAGTTCTTTTTGGTTGAACTTGTTGTGCTTTGTTGTTCTGTATTTTGGCCAAATTTATTGAGGTTTTTTCTTTGTACATTTGTTTTGTAAATGAATGAAACACGATTTCTTTTTGTAGTTTAGTTTACAAAGATATATTATGTTTGTGGTTTGTTTAGTAAACATGGATTGTCTGTTCGAGGCCAATCACTGGACAAGTTTATAATGTAAGATTATGTTTATAGTTTACATTTTTGTCCGTTTTCTTTGGGTTAGCTAGACCCTTTTTGCCCCACAGCCGGGCTTTTGGCATGTTTGATATGCTCTATACACGTGTGTCTGCCTGTTAAGTAGGTTTTATGGTGTCTCTAGGCACGTCTATAATACCCGCTATTTTGTCAAAAGAGGACATGTTGACTGTCCGTTTTTCATTCACTTCTTTGGGATTATACTTCCCAGCGTAAATTGTTACAAAAGATCTGTCCTGGGGGAACCCCAGATTAGTAGTTAAATGTTACAAAAGTGGCTCTTGGCCATTTTCCCTGGGGGCTTACATATAATATTTCCTAAGCTGCATGAGATTCCAGGTCCTGGGGACCTCCTTGCCCTCGAGTGTTTCCAACTTGCAACTTCCTTTGCCGTTTGCTCATACGACTCGGTAAGGCCCCTCCCAGTTGGGGCCTAACTTTTCGGTGCTTTCTTGCAGGCTGGCTTCATTTGCTCTGAGGACTAGATCCCCTGGGACGAGGTTGAGCTTCTTCATCCTGGCGTTGTAATAACTTTCCAGCTGCCTCTTGTATTTGGCCTCCCTGACTGCTGCTATTTCTCTTCTTTCTTCCAAGAGATTCAAGTTCATCCTGAGGTCTTGCTCATTTTCCTCCTCCCGGAGCTTCATTCGAGCAGTTGAGGATCCTATCTCAGCTGGGATGACAGCTTCTGTCCCGTAGGTTAGGCTGAAAGGAGTCTCCCCATTGCAACCTTTAGGAGTGGTCCTGTATGCCCATAACACGAATGGTAGTTCTTCCAGCCATCCTTTTTGTTTTCTCCCGAGTCTTCCCTTCATTCCCTTGATGAGACTTTGATTAGCTCTTTCTACCAATCCGTTACTCTGGGCATGGGTGACGGAGGTAAATACTTGTTGAATCTGCATCTGCTCGCACCATGGCTTAAAAGGTCTTCCAGCAAATTGGACGCCATTATCGCTCACCAGCTCCTTTGGGACCCCATATGTGCAGATGATGCTGTCTAACACGAACCGCCTCATCTGTTCCCCAATAATTTTTGCCAGGGGCTTCGCCTCGATCCACTTGGTAAAATAATCGATGGCCACTACCACATACTTGACCCCTCCTGGACCCTCCGGGAAAGGCCCGATTATGGCGGTAGCCCACTTTTGGAAGGGCCAGGACGTTGAGACTGGTATCATGGGGTGTTTGTGCCGGTGGGTCATTGGTGCATGTATCTGGCAATTATCACACCTCTTGATCTCCTCGGATGTTGTTTCATACATTCGCGGCCAATAGAACCCCGCATTCATTGCCCTTGTTACTATCGTCCTTGGCCCCGAATGCATTCCACAAATCCCCTCGTGCATTTCCCTAATCACATACTCGGCTTCTTCCGCATCGACATATTTCAGGGATGGGCCTAGGTATGATCTTCTATACAACTCCCCATCAATCAGCTCATACTGCAGGGCCTTGACCCTTACCTTTCTGGCTGCCCAGTCTCCCTCGGGCAACGTTCCGTCCCTGAGGAACTTTATGATCGATGTCATCCATGTTTCTTGCACATTCTCAATTGCGGTTACCTCTTTCATGTTGAGGGAGGGGGCGGTCAGGACTTCCACTTTAACTTCTCTTGCCAGGTGGTCGAATGCCACCGAGGCCAATTTACTGAGGGCATCCGATTTTCTGTTCCTTCCTCGGGGGATGTATTCTAATTTGAAAGTTTTGAATGCCCTGGCTGTTTCCTTTACTTTCGCCACGTACTGAGCCATGGTGTTGTCTTTGGCTTCATACTCTCCTTGGTACTGTTTAACCACCAGTTGTGAATCGGTGCTAGCTTCCACATGTCTTGCTTTCATTTTTTGTGCCAGCCTCATTCCTGCCAAGAGGGCCTCATACTCTGCAATGTTGTTGGTGTTCTCGAAGTCCAGTCTTATGGCGTATGTCAGCTCAATCCCTTCGGGGCTTATCAGTGTGATGCCTGCCCCGCTCCCTTCTTCACTAGAGGCCCCGTCGGTGAGTAACTTCCACACAACCTCGCCCTCCTTTTCTTTTTCTTCTTTCTCCAAAGCTTCCCATTTTAAAAGTTCCCTCTCTTCATCCTCAGGGACTTCTGCTAAAAAGTCAGCCAGTATCTGCCCCTTCATGGCCGTCCTGGGCTTAAACTCCAGAGAGTGTTCCCCTAGCTCCACAGACCATTTAGCCAACCCTCCTGACAGCTCCGGCCTCCTGAGTACCTTTTGGAGAGGTTGATCAGTCATCAGGGTAATCTTGTGCCCCTGGAAGTACCTCCTGAGTCTCCGGGATGCGAAAACAAGGGCTAATGCCAGCTTCTCCAGGGGCATGTAGCGTTCCTCGGGGCCTTTAAGTGTTCTGCTGATGAAATATATGGGGATCTGCTTTTCTTCCCGTTCTACCATCATGACTGCACTTATGGTCGTTTTCGAGGCGGACAAGTATAGGAGCAGGAGTTCCCCGGGCACTAGGGTGGCCAATGTTGGGAGCTTGCAGATGTAAGTTTTCATTTCTTGGAAGGCGGCCTCCGCTTCTGGGGTCCATTTGAACTTGTTCGTTTGGAGGCAGTCCTTCAACACCTTCATGAAGGGGAGGGTCCTGTCGGCTACCTTTGATAGAAAACGGTTTAATGCTATTAATCTCCCGTTCAGTTGTTGAATGTCTTTCAGGGACCTAGGGGATCGCATCTCAGCCACAACTTGAGTTTTCTCCGGGTTTGCTTTGGTTCCTCCTTTAGTGACTACTACCCCCAGGAAACTCCCTTCCTCTACCCCAAAACAGCACTTTCCGGGGTTTAACTTCATATTCACGTCTTGCATAGTGTTAAGAGTCTCGGCTATGTCATCTATCATAGCCATCTCTGTCAAGCTCTTGATAACAATGTCATCGACGTACACTTCCAAGTTCCTTCCCCGTTGTTCCCTGAACAGGGTGTTCATGAATCTCTGATATGTGGCCCCAGCATTTTTAAGACCGAAGGGCATTTTGGTGTAACAGAATGTTCCTTCGTCTGTGATGAAGGCGGTTTTCTCTTCGTCCTCTATTGACATCTGGATCTGATGGTATCCCTTGTAGGCATCCAGGAAGCATTTCAGGGGGTATTGAGACAAAGAGTCTACCTGGACGTCTATCTCTGGAAGGGGATAACAGTCCTTAGGGCATGCTTTGTTTAGATCTTGGAAGTCGATACACATTCTCCATCCTCCGTCTTTCTTCTGAACCATGACCGGATTGGCGACCCAGGACGGATACTTCACCTCTCTGACTATTCCTGCCCTAAGCAGTTTTCTGGTTTCCTCACAAGCAGCTCTTCTTTTGTTGGGTCCCATGCTTCGCTTTTTCTGTCTTACCGGTTTTGCCCATGTGTAAGTATTGAGCCGATGTTCGGTTAGGCTCCTGGGGATTCCCGTCATGTCTCCGTGTTGGAACGCAAACACATCTATGTTGAGGAGAAGTAGCTCCTTCAGGGCACTCTTGCATTTGTCACTCAAGTGACTTCCTACTTTGATCGTTTGTTCTGGGAACCTATCGCAAAGGACCCACTCTTCTACCCCCTCCTTCTGGGGCTTCTCGGATGCTTCTCCTTCGGATACGGAAGAAATTACTTCATAAGAAGACTTAACCCAGGCTAAACCCTTTGGTGTTTGAAACACTAAAGCTCCGTGGGGGGTGGATGCCTGTGCTTGTAGGTCCCCGATTCCAGGTCTTCCCAGGATAACGTTGTACTTTGAGGGTGCCCGGACCACTGTGAAGGTCAGGTTTATCGTTCGGACCCGATCCCCTACCCCAACTGTGAATGGAAGCCTGATTTTTCCCAGGGGGTGTGATACACTGTTGTTGAATCCCACTAAGGGGATGGAGTCTTCTTCGAGCCGATCTCTTACATCCCTGTCAAATCTAAGGAAGCAATGCTCGTATATTACTTCGACACCGGACCCTCCGTCTACATGTATTTGAGACACCCTGTGGCCAGCTATTATGGCTGAGATGTTTAGGGGAAGTCGTTGCACCTCATTTTCTTCCAAGTATGGCATAAGGATGGGAGCTTTCATGCAGTCTGGGGAGCCCAGGATCCTAGCTTTTACACTCCGGGTGGTATCGAATTCATTCCTCCTTCTGATCATGTCAACAGCTGCCCTCCCAGGCTCCCTTACATCTCTTCCCTTGCGGTCCCCCTCCTTTATTTCCTTAACCAAGTGGGCCAGCCTTCCCGTCTTTACTGCAGCCTCTATTTCTCTATTTAAATACATACAGTCATCGGTTTTATGCCCAAAACCTTTGTGGAAGTCACAATACTTGTTTGGTTGTGCCTTTGGCCCGGGTTTTATGGGTGGTGGCCTCGGGAAGGAGTTCTTTACCTTTTCAGTGGCCAGTATCTCACTTGGGGTCTTGGTGAGAGGGTGAAATTATCAGAGTAAGGAGGGGGACCCCTCCCCCGAGGCCTGTATGGGGAGTATGAGGGCCCCGTTCTGTCATGCAACATTCTGTCAAAAGTGGGCTTTCGGGAGTAAGGTGTACCTTTGTCGGGAAGCTTTGTAGCTGGGGTGATCCTCCGAGGCGTGATATCTGTCTCCTTGGCTTTGCTGACTGTGTCCTTCCCTCTGACAAAGGCTCTGACCCTGTCCATAAGGTTGTCAAATGAGTGGGGGAACTCCTCCCCTAGTTTCTCACACAGCTGTGCATGCTTTAGCCCGTTTATGAAACTGCTGATCTTCATGACCTCCGGGACATCCTTGATGTTCATGCTCTCCTTGACGAACCTCTCCATATACTGATCTATTCGCTCATTGTCCCTCTGCCTTATGTGGAAGATCTCATTTGGATTCTTGACCACTTTTCTCTGCTGACCAAAGTTTCTGAGGAACTTCTCACTTAACTCTTCATAACTATCGATTCCCCCCGGAGGGAGGCTGTCAAACCAAAGCCGGGCTCCCTCCGTCAGAGTTTGTACAAACATGTGGCACCATACAGGCATGGACCATCGCCCAAGTTGCCCCGCTCCCCTGAAGGCATGAAGATGATCTCAGGGTCTCTTGTCCCGTCATAGTGGTCAAAGTTTGGGGGTAACTTCGTTTTGGGGGACATTGGTGCTTCTGCAATCATTCGTGTGAACTTTGAGACCTCAGCTAAGTCCCGTGGTAGATAGGGTTGGTCTAGGCCATCATCACTTTGGTTACCCTTTTCCTTCCCCTTCTCCTTCAACCTCTTTCCTGTGATGAGGTCCTCCCTTTCTTCTGAAGACATTTGTCTGAGGGCAGTCATGAATGTTTCCAGTGGGTCACCACTGTTGCTCTTGTTATGAAGGTCTGTCCCTTCTTGGTTGGAGGGTGTGTCAAAAGAAAGCCTAGCCCTGAGGCTGTCAAGGTTTTCTTGTCTCTTAAATCTTCAAGACACTTCGTTAGCTTTTCTCTATGCATGGCCACAAAATCTGGGGTGCTATGTTCCGTTCTTTCTGGGTTTTCCACCTGGTTCTCGTTGCCTTCTTCATGGGTTATGTCTTCTACAATGACCCTATCCAGATCATTCTGTGCTGTCTGGGTGACACGTGAGTTGGGTGGGGTTGCCATGTTGTTGTTGGTGAGATAAGCTACTCTTAACGTCGGAGTTTGATGTGGGAACACCGGACAGGCTGACGTCCCACGGATGGCGCCAATGTCGAATACCCAACTCCCCGATGAGGTTAGATGGATCTTCGCTGACGTCAAGAGGCTGTCGTCTCCGCTACTGCAAAAGAATAAACCGTTAGCCTCGCCACGGAGGACCCCGGAGGGGGGATCCGTGACCAAGCTCCGGCGTGAGAGTAAGTAAACTTGCCGGAAGAGTAGAGGAGCCTATTCCGATGAGTATATCACCGGAATATTTCCTCGTAGGTGTGAATCAAATGAATGGAATGCATGTATTCAATGAATAGGAATGTTGGTCGGAAATAAATGTAGGAGTAGTAAATGAAGATGAAGTAAATGAGATGGTTTCTTAGAACATACCTCTGTTGCCTTCTCTCCTTTGCCCTTATATAATAGCCGGTCCTTATCTTGTATATTAGATATTTTTCATAGATGATCTAACGGATTCTGTGGGTTCTCGGGGGGTGCAGACACGTGTCTGACCCCCAACGGTAAGATGACCATCTTATTTAATGCTCCAGCCGGAGAAGTACACTCTTCCAGCCGAGATCCTTTTCTTGTCAAACATAAAATGAGGCCTGTCTTCCCTGCTCGTGGTTTTCCCGCTTTTTCCAAAGGAGAGAAACCTTAATGGGCAAGATAACTCTATTACTTGGGCTTACTCATAATTGGGTCCGCACAAGGATAACCTAAAACGGGTAAAGTGGGCCTTCCCACTGGCCCGTCGTCAGTTTCTAATCATTTGTCATTTTTTTTTCAGTCTGATAACAATACATAAATCAAGAGTTAGGCTAGTATACACTATATTCGTGTATCATTAATAAAGACATACGGAAATGCATTTTGTGGAGATATGCTAATCTAAAAGACATACTTGAACCTAATTCACTTATTATTTTGATTAGGTAGATGAAAATTAGTTTCTAGGGTAAGTGAATTTAAAGTCATTCACTTGAATATGATTTGCGTATTTTTTTTTTTTAATATGGTGGACCAAAAGACATTTTTTAAAAGAATTGCGAGTTTAAAAGATATATATCCGATTTAGCGTTCACCTAATCTAAAAATCATTTTGTTTATGTTGTAAGCGAGTTAATACACACAAGAACAATCTGTTGTGTATTCCATAGTTATATATGCGAAATTGTTATACACCTATGAAGGTATGCTACACTCAGTGGCGGATCTAAGATTTTTTCCTATGGGTTCACTTTTTCGGGTAGTTAAATTTTCAAAACCATACGTTAAAATTTTCGGGCCAGGTCAGGTCATGAATCATAATAAAGACCCAATTTCATATAGAATTTCCATTAGCATTAACCCAAAAATTCAAGTTTAAAGAAAAAAGAACTAAAATTGCTAAGGAATAATGGATTTCAATAATCCCAACTATTAGCCATTGGTCGTCAGCGTACCAACTTCAAAAATAACCAGTGGTGGTCCCACATTTTCACATATTGTAAACCAATAGACATTTACTAAACCGAAAAAGACACATGGACAAAAAGAAATTAAGGTTTTGTTAGTAAAGGTCCATTGGTTTACAATATGTGAAAAGGTGGGACCACCACTGGTTATTTTTGAAGTTGGGATTATCGTCGGCCAACTGCTAATAGTTGGGATTATTAAAATCCATTATTCGAATTGCTAAAAACCAAAAGTTCATATCAAATAACTATCCTATAAAAACCACATATCACAAGTAACAAACTCATATCAAATTTAAGTAACCGAGTTAGAAACAAAAAATGAAAGATAGTTACCTCAAATATCGCCTATTGCTGGTCAAAATTGTCGAGTAAACAAGAGGAGGACTCGATTGAATCATGGAAAGCTATGAAGGGGATAGTCAACTATGGTGATTTTCATTATAAGCCTGATTTTGCTCTTCTTAGATAGCATTAAGCATGCTATTTTGTTGAAAGACATCAACATAATTTTGAGCCTAGAACTAAAGATTATATCATCATTACTAAAGATTGGTTCTTCAAATGGATAATAGATTGGTGGGCTGCAGGTTATAAAATTGTAATAGATGTTTCAAAAAATGACACCATGACCAAGATTCGAACCTGTGTTCAGTTGTATATAAAACAGCTACCAAACCAGCGCGCCACTTGAGATTTTTGTTATGGGTTCCCTCGTAATATATTTATGGGTTCACTTTATTATTTCTATATATGTTTCTACTAATATTTTGAAACCGAATGGGTTCCTAGGAACCCGTACTCCTCTACATAGCTCCGCCCCTGGCTACACTCATAACAATATAGTTATTTTATTATTTTCAATGGATGTTATATGTATTTTACAAAAAGAAAAAGAGTAAATTATTTTTTAAGTCCCTTTATTTTAGTGGTTTTAACCACTTAAGTCTAAAATAGAAAAGTTTAATGCTCTGAGTCCCTAACCACTCATTTTATAACCATTTGATTCCAACTTTTAACACTTGTACTTTTGATTTTGGACTCAAATAGTTAAAACCACTAAAACACAGGGACTCAAAACGTTAAACTTTTTTATTTTGTACTCAAATGGTTAAAACCACTAAAACACAAGGACTCAAAAAACAATTTACTCAAAGAAAAATACAAAAATGGTAAACTCTCATATATGGTGCATAAGGCCATCTAAATGCCATATCAATTTTTCTTCCCTATTTCACTCTGTCTCATTTTAAAAAAAATGATTTAATCCTGTTAACTTCATCTAACTTTGTTTTTAGTGGTTTTTGGTTTAAAAAAGAAAAGAACAATTCATTCAGTCTCTTAACACATCCAGTTAACATGTTAATTCATATAACTTCTTTAATGTCCCTTAACATAAGGATAATGGTGTGCAATATTACTTAACATGTCATGTGGTAAGGGGGGACAGGGTGGTTCACTAGTGATAGATTCTAGTGATGGGAGCACCCAATCAAATCATGCCATGTCAGCACCCAATATTCTAGTGATAGTGATAGAAATGTAGTGGGGGTGGTATCACTAGTGATGGGATTTCAATGTACAAGTATTAATGCACAATGTACAAGTCCATACCCTATCATCCTCAAAGTTCAACGCGTTACCACCATCACTCGTTATACTTCCACGAGTGATAGAAAGGGGTGGCGGCGGTGTTGAGTGATGAAATAACGAGTGATGGCACCTCCATCACGGACCACCCCGGGTGTCCTAAGAAAAAGAAAGAAATGTCAATGTGATTGAGTTGAGTTTACAAGAAATGGTAAACTGCCATATTTGGTGTATAAGATAAAGAAAGAAATGCCAATGTGAGTTGAGTTGAGTGTTTTTTTTTTTTCTTTTTTTACCTGACCTAAACTAGCAACTAGCGTCTAGAGTACCCACTTCCTCAACCTTCATTACTGATGTTAAGTCGCTACATATCACATTTCTTATCACTTATCAACATTCCCTTCCTATACAAAATCAAGATTTGCAGGTTAAGATTTTTTATTTTTATTTTTTATATAAGAAATTATTTTTTATATAAGAAATAGTATTTTATTTATTTTAAACTGAGCACATATTTGATAATAGTTAATGAGGGTTGAAGGTTGTGTATTTTTTTTCTAGTGTAAAGATATTTACCAAATGTATTTTAGACGGATTATTGTTAATTAGATCAATGTTTTTAAAAACCGGTTTAAATAAGGTGTATTAACAGTTAAATCGGTCATGAGTGCCACCAAGAGTGTAATGTAAGATATACTAATTGTGATAATTTTAAGTGTCCTTTTTAAAATTTCTTACCTAGTTTACAACAATTATGTTTACACCCTAATTCTTACCACTTCTTTTTTGTTTGAATCTACTTCAAATAAAACTGTTTCTAAATAAAGTAATCTTCTACAAACATTGTTTTAAATACAAATGTATTAAAAATTTATGTAATCAGAACGTTTTGTGTATCAACGGAAACAAGTTAGTCTTCAAATCTTCTAAAGAATTCAATGACATTCAAAACTTTGATCACGTTGACATTTATTTATGTGACGTCCTTCACTTGATCCGAATGTCTTCATACCTCATCCACACACGTTAGCAACAAAGGTAAGTGAATACACAATTTTTGTTTGAAAAAAAAGACTACCAATTGCTTTCTTTCTACACAATTAAGCTAGACTCTTCGAGGTTGAAAAACAACTTGTAGCACACCTCAAACCGATTTATAAGTGAATTTATTTGATTTCTACAAAAAAGATAAATGGGCGTTTTATTTGTTCTTCAGATAAGAGAGTATTCTTTTTCTTTATTACGTAATCACAACATATTGTTGTGACACAAAATGATTCAGACTTAAAGTTAATGTTTTAACATTTGTAACAACATACAAATACTATAATAATTAATAATATATTAATTCTTATATTGCACCATAATCAATGCAATTTGTGATATTACTACTACATGTTGATGGCATCGATCATGTTAAAGAAGATGGAACATCCATAAAAAAAGGGTGCATGTGCATGGTGTAGGTTAGTTTGATATGGTCTGAGAGAATATATAAAGTGTCATCATTCATTCCTACATTAATATTTGTTTGGAGGGTGCTACAATTGAGGCTTTATCTATGTACGATATTTTTATGTAGCCACTTTTGGTGTCCCCTTTCTGTCTCCATACATACATCTGTTTTTAACGTATATATACACACACACTCACACCAATTCACCAACATAAATACATGATACATGCATGTCATACATATATGTGTCCTACGTGTCATGTAACGACGGAAGAAAATGGGAGGTATACGGTGTCAGGAGAATGTGGCGGTGCCACCATCGCACTCTCTGATTAAACATTTGTGTACTGGAGTGAAGCATAATAAATAAGGAGTTACTTAACAAACCTTTGCTTTTCTTTAATTGTTTCCCTTTCTTGATACGTCAAAATCAATTATCAAATAATTTACGAGTTTTTTTTTTAGAAATGGTGTTAATTGGTTAAGTGTTTTTGGAGAATGGTGTAGTATTGAATTTAATTTGGAGAATGGTGGTTACGTTTGTACTATAAGTGTATTGTCAAAAAAGTATTGTATTTCGCTTGTAGTACAAGCGTATTACGTTTAAAACCATTGTTCCAGCCGGAGAAGATGCAACAGATTCGCCGGAGAAATTTATTGATAAAATCAAGAACACCGATATTGTTAAAAAGTGTTCACCAAGCAAGAATATCGATAAAATCACTATAAGCAGCTATGAATTCTATCAGTATATCTACACTCTTGCCATTCTACTAATATCACACATACCAAATTTATTCTAGTTTTCATCTTCATCGTTAACAATGGCTGAAACCGCAACTGCTGCCCTCATCAAGGTCATTTTTGACAAGCTAGCTGTCAATAAATTTCTCTGGCGAGTCTGCTACATCTTCTCCGGCGAGGTGGACTTTCTCCAGCTGGAACAATGGTTTTAAACGTATTACACTTATACTACAATGGAAATACAATACTTTTCTGACAATACACTTGTAGTACAAGCGTAACCACCAATCTCCAAATTAAATTCAATGCTACACCATTCTTCAAAACACATAACCAACCAACACCATTTCTTTAAAAAAAAAAACCTCAATATTTTACCCAAAATCTCAAGCACTCAAATTTTTTTTTATAGATTTACTCCATGAACGAAAAAAAAAAATTAATTAATAATAAAAGTTTACTTCCATGTATTTTAGTTATAGTTGTGTTGTAAAATAAATCTTTATTAGTAACAAGTTATATATACTCTTTTGAAAATGTAATTAACGAGTTAACGCAACCTCACGAGTTGCATTAAGATGATGAAAAGACTAAGATACTGTTATGGGCCATTTTCTGAACGTCTATCCTGTCTAGTATTCTGCTTTCGATTGTTCATTTGAGATCAGGATACCGGATCAGGATATTGGTAACATCCTGAAACGATATCCTGGTAATAACTGATTTAACCACGTGCAGATTAAAGGGTATAAGTCTCCAACGTTCAAGTGGACTTCTTCTCCTTGAGACTCGGGCAAAACAGTTGGGAGAAAGACGTTGAAGCCGGAAGATGTGGATTACAACGTTCACATGTGGAATATTCACCGGATCCCGGAATAATAGGATAGTTGGTTGCTTTCTTTTTACTATAAATAGATTGATCGGATCAGATTAAGTCACATACACTCTTTCGCACACTTTGCTCTCTAGTCTCTAGCAATCATTAGACACGAACACTTGTACTCAAATCTCATTGTAACACTTAGTTGATCCGTATCATATCCTGCACTGTATCCTGAAGTTTGAAGCAATAAGAAGAACAAGGCAGCTGCGATTGTCAGCTCCCGAGGTTTTATGCCGGCGATCTAGATTGATCAAGGGCTTTCCTCGTACATCTCGTGTCAACCCCTTTACTTTTTGCTTATTGTTTGATCGTAGATACAACTCAATATCCTGAGCCGTATCCTGAACATTGTTTTTCTAAGCAACTTAACCAACATATTTTCAACACATTTTTTAGCACACTACCTCACTTAACTAATTTGATCACTTAATTGCTTCGCTAATTTTTGACCAAAACAATTTGGCGCGCACCGTGGGGCAAGTGGTGCTCTCTTTACTAAAAATTTTTGTGAAATCGCTAATCAGTTTTCTGTTTTCAAAACTTTTTGCCACATTGTTTACAATGGCCACAAGATCAAGCATGAGCTCCTCCACTCTGTCTGCTACAACTTCTGCTACTACTAGTCCGGTGCTTCCACCACCTCCTCCAAGGATGCCGGCTTCTTCACAACCTCAGGATGTTATCCCTACTCGGAGTGTTCAGGGATCTGCTCCCGTTTTAGCCTCTAATGATGAAATTCTAACTTTATTTCGAAGTGTGCAGGAACAAATGAGGCAGCAACAGGAAACTAACCAAATGCTCTTAAGAGAAATATAACTCTTAAAAGCTAGCTCGAGTAGACCTGCTGAAGAGACTGTCACTCCTATACAGCCCAGGGCTTTGAACTTCAGTTCCGCAGTTTACACTGAGGATAACAGGGGGAATATTGTGCCCAGCCTTCCTCAGAATCATACTCCTGAAATACCCTCCTCGGTCAGGATGTCAACCATGAGGAGCTCAGGATATGCTTCAGGATATGGGCAGAATCCTCAGCCTGGTAACGTGTCCAATAATAATAATAATAATACTCTTGCCACTAACAGTGTTGGATCTTTGCAGGATACAGCTGTAACATCAGCATTATCTAGGGAGCTTCAGAAGCTAAAGGATATGATATCCAGTGTACCTGGGGTGGTTCAGCCAATTCCTGAAGTATCCCAGGATAGCCACAGGATATCTCGGTTTGTGCATCCTATTTGTGATGCTGAAATCCCAAAAAGATTCCAAACTCCCAACATGAAGCTTTATGATGGGACCACGGATCCTGAGGAGCATATTGCCCAGTATAGGGAACGGATGGAAATCAATCCTATCCCTCCGGAACTTAAGGAAGCATGCTTATGCAAGGGTTTCGGCTCTACCTTAACAGGATCAGCCTTAAAATGGCTGTTAAACGTTCCTCCTCACTCAATTACTTCTTTTGCTCATTTGGTTAACTTATTTAATAGTCAATTTTCTTGCAACCGGAGTTTTGAGAAATTAACCAGTGATCTTTACAGGATAACTCAAGGACCTCAAGAATCCTTAAGGGATTATGTGAACAAGTTCAGTCAGGAGTCTTTAGATATCCCACATCTTGATGTTGCAACAGCTGTGCAAGCTTTTAAGATGGGGTTACAAAAGGATTCTCAGTTTTATCAGGATCTTGTAATGAATCCCTGCAGGAATCTCGACGAAGCTCGTAACAGGGCTTTGAGATATATCTGTTTGGAAGATGACAAGAAGATGCAAGAGAGGATGAATTCTACCTCAACCTACGAATCAACCAACAGGAAATCAGAATCCTCATATAAGCCATATCGCTCCAAGCCATATGGCAGAAATGATAACAAGAGAGTGAATGCTGTTGAAGACGAGGATCTTGAAGAATATCCTGACTTATCTGAATACTGCTTTTCTGTTAATATACCTGAGTTAATGTATGCTATGCAGGGTTTAGGGGACAAAGTTAGGTGGCCTCGAAAGAACCAGCAGAAAGCTGATTGGAAGGATAAATCCAAATGGTGTGCCTTCCATGAAGACTTCGGGCATATGACCGAGGATTGCATTGCTTTAAGGAAAGAAATAAGTTACCTGTTGAGCAAAGGGTATCTGAAGGACTTGCTGGGAAGAAAGAAAAACAAAGGGCAGGATCCCGAGAAGGATCCTGAACGAGCAGCATCACCCCCAGCAGATGCCAAGATAATTAACTTTATTTCAGGAGGATCCGACATTTGTGGGACTTCGTATTCATCGGCTAAGAGACATGCAAAGGAAGCCAAGAGTGAAAGGGGAGACAAACCAGTCAGGATGACTACCCTCACAACTGATAAAGTGATCACTTTTGATAGTGATGACAGGGATACTGTTCAGGATCCTCACCATGATGCTTTGGTAATAACATTATATGTGGCTAACCATTTTGTACGCAGGATATTGGTGGACAACGGTAGTTCTGTCAATATAATTCAGCTGGAAACATTGAAAAGGATGAATGTATCTCCGATGGACATTACTTCGAAGTCCACTGTGCTCGTTGGTTTCAGTGGAGAAGCTAGAAATACCGTAGGAGAGATAAAGTTACCAGTATATGTTGAAGGGGTCAATTCGATACAACGCTTCTGTGTGATGGACTCCTTATCCTGCTATAACATAATACTAGGCAGGCCGTGGATCCATGACATGAAGGCTGTGCCTTCGACTTATCACCAATGCATCAAGATTCCAACCCCTTGGGGGGTCGTCAAAGTTGATAGTGATCAGCAGGAGGCGAAGGAATGCTACACATCCTCGATGAAATCCTCGACCAAGCCTAATCCAGCATAGCAATTAAAGATGCGGGCCCGGGATACCTTGGAAGCTTCGGAGCAGGATGTGAAGAAAATTATCCTGGATCAGGATAATCCTGATATCTCGGTGCTCGTAGGAACCAATATCCCTCAGGATATTGAAGAACAGTTAACTAACTTTTTGAAATGCAGGATGTCAACGTTTGCATGGAAGCATGAGGATATGACAGGTATATCCAAAGATATTATCACTCACAAGCTTGGAATTGACAGGTCGTTCAAGCCCGTTCAGCAAAAGAGAAGGAAGTTTGCTCCTGAACGGAACATAATTATTCAAGAAGAGGTTGAAAGACTATTGAAATCCAAGATGATCAGAGAAGTCAAATTTCCCAAATGGCTGGCAAATGTGGTAGTGGTTCAAAAGAAGAATGGGAAATGGAGAGTTTGTGTAGATTACACAGACTTGAATAAGGCTTGTCCTAAAGACCCATTTCCTCTTCCTCACATTGATGCAATGATGGATGCTACTGCCGGGCATGAAATGTTGACCTTCATGGATGCATCCTCAGGATTTCAGCAGATTCAAATGGAACCTTCTGACCAGGAGGATACTGCCTTCATGACACCAACAAGTATTTATTGCTATACTGCTATGCCTTTCGGTTTGAAAAATGCAGGTGCAACATACCAGAGATTGGTGAACATGATGTTCAAAGATAGGCTGGGGGACACCATGGAGGTATATATTTACGATATGGTGGTGAAATCTAAAAAGGCTGAGGATCACCTCCAGGATATCAAGGGAGCATTTGATATCCTGGATCAGTATAACATGAAGCTGAATCCTGCTAAGTGCCATTTCGGAGTGGGGGCAGGAAAGTTTCTAGGATATATGGTGACGAAAAAGGGGATAGAGGCAAGCCCGGAGCAGATTAAAGCTATTCTGGATATAAGATCACCCTCGAATATGAAGGATGTTCAACGGTTAACAGGCCGAGTAACAGCATTGAACAGATTTATTTCAAGATCCTCGGAAAAATGCAAGGAATTCTATGATATCCTCAAGAAGAATAAGAAGTTCGAATGGGGAGCAAAGCATGAAGCAGCCTTGCAGGATTTGAAGCGATATCTCTCGAATGCACCTCTATTGATGAAGCCTGAAAATGGTGAACCACTATCCCTATACCTCGCTGTATCAGGGAATGCTGTAAGTGCCGTTCTTATAAAAGACCATGAAGGTCAGCAATATCCTGTCTATTATGTGAGTAAAAGCCTATTAGATGCTGAAACTAGATATTCTCATTTAGAAAAAAAGTGATATTAGCCCTAGTTATTGCATCGACAAAGCTTAGACATTATTTTGAGACACATAGGATTCATGTTAAAACTAATTATCCTGTTAAAAATGTGCTTAGGAAACCAGAGATGTCCGGTAGGATGGCTAAGTGGTCAGTAAAGTTGAGTGCTTATGACTTAGTATATGAACCTAGAAATGCCATAAAGTCTCAGGCTTTAGCTGACTTTGTGACTGATTTCAGTAGTGACATACAGGATGAAGTAGATTTAGAAGTACAGTAGCTAAGAGAAAACTTAGAATGCTGGACATTATATACTGATGGTGCATCCAATGTAAGAGGTGTAGGTTTAGGTATACTACTAAAATCGCCACAGGGGGACATATTACCCCAGGCTATTAGGTGTGAATTTCCTGCTACTAATATTGAGGCAGAATATGAAGCTTTAATTGCAGGATTAGAGTTGGCTAAGAATATGAATATCAAAAATTTGCAAGCGTATGTTGACTCCTTGTTAATAACTAATCATTTTAATGGAAGCTATGCAGTTAAAGGAGAGAAGTTAATCGGGTATCTCGAAATTCTTAAAAAATTAGCAGGATATTTCGATACTTTTACACTTGAGCATGTACCAAGAGAAGACAATGCTGAAGCAGATGCCTTGGCAAATCTAGGATCATCGGTCAGGATACCGGAAGGAACCCGGATACCAATATTACATATCCTATATCCTGCGACGAATCCTCAGGATAAGGGAGTAATAAATATTCAGGATCCTGATGATGGCTATCTTGAGGAGGATCCTAAGTCCTGGATAGCTCCAATCATGAGATATCTCAAGCAAGGATACATCCCAAAGAATGAGAATCCTAAAGCCTTTAGGATGAAGGTATCATGATTCACTATTATAAATGATGTTTTGTATAAGAAATCTCTTGCAGGACCATATCTAAGGTGCCTGGAGGATCCTGAAACCAAGGAAGTACTTCAGGATATACATGAAGGGGATTGTGGTAACCATACTGGGGGCAGGTCATTATTCTCAAAAGTATTAAGGACAGGATATTATTGGCCGACAATGAGGAAAGATGCCACAGAATATGTTCGAAGATGTGATGCATGTCAAAGACATAGTAACATACTGCATCAGCCTGCTGAACCATTATATCCTATTGTTTCCCCTTGGCCATTTATGAAGTGGGGTATGGATATAGTGGGAAAGCTTCCAAAGGCTCCAGGAGGGAAGGTTTTTATGTTGGCAATGACAGATTATTTCTCCAAATGGGTTGAAGCCAAGGCATTTGTCCAAGTCAGGGATCAAGAAGTGGTATCCTTCATAAAGAGAAATATCCTGCCAGATTCGGAGTACCAGCCGAGATAATCTGTGACAATGGTTCTCAGTTTATAAGTAAAAGGACTACCGACTTTTGCAAGAGTTGGGGAATCAAAATGATTACGTCTACTCCGGTACATCCTCAAGCAAATGGACAAGCTGAATCCTCAAACAAGATAATTGTCAACAACTTGAAGAAAAGATTAGGGGCCAAGAAAGGAAGATGGGCAGAAGAATTACCCTTTGTTTTGTGGGCTGATAGAACGACGATAAAGAATGCAACTGGTCAAACCCCGTTTTCCTTAATATTTGGAGCAGAAGCAGTGATCCTGACAGAAATGGTGATACCCACAGCAAGATCCAATCTCTGGAATCCTGAGCAGAATCCTGAAGTCCTATGCCAGGAGCTGGATACTATTGATGAGACAAGAAATGCAGCACGATTAAGAATGGCGGCATATCAACAAAGGATATCCAGAACATACAACAAGAATATAAGGATTAGAAGGTTCAAAGTTGGAGATTGGGTGTTAAGAAAAGCTTTTCAGAATACTACCAATCCTGCTGATGGAAAGCTGGCTCCGAAATGGGAAGGACCATATGAGATTGAATCAGAATCAGGAAAAGGTGCATACCGACTCAAGGATATGGAGGGGGATATGCTGCCGAGATCCTGGAATGCTATACACCTTAAGCTTTATTTCAAGTGAGTTTAGAATTTAATTTCTAACTCAGGAGGGTATGAATTCTATCTCTTTTAAATGTGTTTGGTTTAATTTATTCTTTGAAACCCAATACTGACTTAAGCATCGGAGGGGTGTTAGCCAAGCTAACACCACCTTAATTTTGAAATGTTTTGCAGTATATGCTTCGGGATATAGCTCCAGGATACACACTCAGGATGCTTCGGAAGATTAGAGGATTGGCCCCCTCTCTCACGTATAAGGGATCCTGATCCCTTCATAGGTTTAAAGGTATTCACCTTTCATCCGAATTGGGTTTAAACACCCCGCCTGGAGCGCAAGTTGTTCGGGAATAGTTTAAGGTGGCGGGACCAGTCCATGTAAAAGTGGCTGACAATTTCGTTACTGTTGGCTATATCCTGAATCCTAAAGGTATATGAGGATTGATCACCCTCTCTCACGAAAGGGTATTTTCATACTCTCTAAGGTTTAAAAGTTTTCACCTTTCTAAGTCTCGGAGTTTATACACTCCCGTCTGTAGCGCATGAGAATTTGGGATTATCCCCAGGATACTAAGGATTTATCTCCAGGATGTTTTCGGGTTTTACCCCAGTAACACAAGAACTGTCTACGCAGTTGAACATAAATCTAAGCAATTTTTTCTAAGTGTTGGAAGATTTCGTGCACAGGGGACATTTCTCCTAAGGCGATTATGTAAGGCACAAAGAGTCAGGTTTGAACCAAGTGTACAAAGACTGGGGACATCTTGGTACAAGGAATTGCAAAAAAGATTGAAGTTTGAAACTAGGGTTACACTCTATTCCTGGTATGATCTTTCCTTTGTGAATCTTACACAACTTGATTGAACTTTTGAAATCATGTTTAAAGGATATATTCTAGAGATATATTTTCGGGATATGATTCAGGATATTTGGTTAGAACCTTTGGGATGCAATACTTGGCTTTAAAAATCAGAGTTGGATTTGTTTATAAATTCTGAGTAAACTATTTTTTCCTTTGAAAATTTTATTCGAATTAGTTGAGATTTTGAAAAATAAACTATTTTGAAGAAACTTATCCAAATTGTTTGGATATTAAGAAGTCCTATTTTACGAAAGTCTGCGTAGGATATCACTGAGTATATTGATCAGGATACCTTCACAGAAATGATAACACTAATTTCACAAAGCCAAAATCTAAACTAAGTAATGCATGGCAAAAATTTAAAAGGCTACAACAGATAAGTCAAAAGAGGGTTATATTATTAGCATTTCAAAAGTTGTGCTTTTGGTTTCACCTTAAACCAAGGCCCATCCACCAAAAGCACGAGGGATTCATAACCATATTTACACAACGATTGAAGGTTTCGTTTCAAACTGAAACCTATCCACCTCCAACCGTTGTATTGTCCAAAACAAAATATACTAACTGATAACTAAGGGCTTCATCCTGAAACCCAGGACCCATCCACCTTTGGTTATCAAATTGTTCTAATGCAGGAAAGGTAAATTGTTCAGAAGACATGGAAAATAAATTGTTCAACAGGTCACAACCATCAAGCTTAAAAAAGTGGGCTCCGGCCTTGGCACATACATCCATCATTGCCCACTTCGCTGCTTTTAAGGGGCAACACCCTCTTCAACCATCGCTTCATCGGCACCTGCACCAGCATCATCTTCGGGATTCTTCTCAGCATCGCCACCACCATCAGCCGCCGCCTCTGTCGTCTTGGGAGGATCCTCACCAGGATGCTTCGCAGGATGTTCCACAGGAGTTCCTTTGAGATCCATTAGTTTCGCTTCCCAGGCCTTGACGTTCCAGGAAGGGCATTCAAAGCCCAAGGCCTTGGCTTCATAGGCCATCCCTAGCCTGGCTTGAAGTAGGGAAACAACAACGGATCCTTTAAGGCCATCCCGGTAGGAACTCATATCCTGCTGGTATTGGAGATGGGCATCATCCAGCTTGGCTTTGGCGTCCTCGTTGGCCTTGTGAATAGCGGCTTGGTGCTCCTGGGTCATTGCTTTGAATTTATCTTCACAATGCTGAGACTTGGCAGCGGCGATTATCCCTTGGTCAGCGATGGTGGTTTCAGCCTTCTTGAGCTTGATCTCCAGCATCTTGTTGAGCCCGCAGGCTTCTTCATACAAATGCACGAGATGTTCCAAACCCTGCAATCAAAGAAACAGGTATCAAAATATATGGGGTATTCAGGATAATGGTTAACATATGTATGCAGAATATCAGGTGAGAATCTTTGCCTGGTTAAGAAAGCCGGTCATATAACTGCTGGATTCAACAAACCCATGGTTTTCAAAGGGGAATGTCTCAGAGGAGGCTGGAGAGTCAGTCTCTTTTCTCTTGCGGGAGCTTGAAGCACGTGGCTTGGTAGCAGGAGAGGGCTTTGGGATAACCGCCGGCTTAGAGCTGGGTGCTGGCTTAGAAGTGGAAGCAGATTTGCTGGACTCTTTTTTCACCTGAACAGGGATGGGGTAACTGTCCAGTTCGTCAAGATCAAAAACCTCTAGAATTTTGGCTGGTGCTGCTAAACAGGGAAGCAATCTAAGTCACTTTTCTAATTTTATATTTTATAACTATACAAAAATTATATATAATTCTTACCAGACATGTCTGATGACGAGTATTGGCTTGAGCTTGGAAGATGTTGTGTAAAGGATCTGTCACAATCGGGCAGTTGGTAGATCTTGTTAATTCGTTCTTGGGACTCTTCGGTAGGAGGGGCCAACTCTTTGAAGTTCGCTGCATAAATCACAATCAGGATGTTAGTTCAAGATGTATTGTCAGGATATGTTTGGGGATATCTAGAAACCCTAAACCCTACCGGAGGTCAACCATTTCACCGGAAGGCTTTTGCCCTCGGGAATGGAATCCCGTCTAACAAAGAAAAACTTTCGCTGCCACCCATCCTCATTTTTCGAAGCTTTGAGGATGAGGGGGTTACTGGAAGTGGAGAAGAGTAGGAAACGGCTCTTGCCATGGGATCGGAGACGGTAAGCAACTGGAAGGTCTTCAATACAAAGATCAGGGACATGAAGGGTTTTGATCTGGTTGAGCATGATGAGTACTCTCCAGACCATGGGCATTGTCTGAGCAAAACAAAGGCCGGTGACCCGGAAAAACTCCATGATAAACTCCGGAAATGGGTATCGGAGGCCAAGATAAAATGGGTATGACGAGAAACAAACCCATTCTTCGGAGGAGACGTCGGAACGAATGCTCCGGTCGAATGGGCGAATAACCGCCGTGTCAGGGAAAGCACCGGAGGTTCTCAATGCAGCGATGTCAGCATTATCGAAGGAGCACACTTCTTTCTCAGGATGTTTGCGCAGATTTTGATCAACGAATGACGAGGTGGACTCGCCGGAATGGGAGCGAGTTCTAGTAGCCATCTGGAAAGTTGAACGGGAAAAAGTTAAGGAGAAAGGAGAGAAGTACCTGGAAATTCTGGAGAAGATGGTGATTTATCAACAAGGAATAGAGAAGATATAGGGGCTAATTGGATAGCCATTGAGTAGAAAACGCGTTGGAAGTTGCACCGAGTCACATCAAACGTCGTTTCAATTTAATAAGCTCGATCTTGGAGATAAGTTTTAAAATATATCCATTGGATTGGTATACCAACAGATATATTTTGGGGACAATTGTTATGGGCCATTTTCTGAACGTCTATCCTGTCTAGTATTCTGCTTTTGATTGTTTATTTGAGATCAGGATACCGGATCAGGATATTGGTAACATCCTGAAATGATATCCTGGTAATAACTGATTTAACCACGTGCAGATTAAAGGGTATAAGTCTCCAACGTTCAAGTGGACTTCTTCTCCTTGAGACTCGGGCAAAACAGTTGGGAGAACGACGTTGAAGCCGGAAGATGTGGATTACAATGTTCACATGTGGAATATTCGCCGGATCCCGGAATAATAGGATAGTTGGTTGCTTTCTTTTTACTATAAATAGATTGATCGGATCAGATTAAGTCACATACACTCTTTCGCACACTTTGCTCTCTAGTCTCTAGCAATCATTACACACGAACACTTGTACTCAAATCTCATTGTAACACTTAGTTGATCTGTATCATATCCCGCACTGTATCCTGAAGTTTGAAGCAATAAGAAGAACAAGGCAGCTGCGATTGTCAGCTCCCGAGGTTTTATGCCGACGATCTAGATTGATCAAGGGCTTTCCTCGTACATCTCGTGTCAACCCCTTTACTTTTTGCTCATTGTTTGATCGTAGATACAACTCAATATCCTGAGCCGTATCCTGAACATTGTTTTTCTAAGCAACTTAACCAACATATTTTCAACACATTTTTTAGCACACTACATCACTTAACTAATTTGATCACTTAATTGCTTCGGTAATTTTTGACCAAAACAGATACTATTTAACAACTAATTATATGTATACAAAACCCATAAATTTGAATTATTAACAAAGAAAAAGACGGGCAAAGCGTGTCTATTAAAACTTATGGGTGATAATGATCAAAAATAGGATTTAAACACAAATTAGGTTATTTGGTGAGTAAACACAAAAAAAATAGGAATGACCAAAAAAAGCTATAGGATGTTTCTTGAATAATTGAATGCATGGGAATATATTAAACAAAGAGTATGAAAAAAGAGTGAGGGAGGGCAGTGTGGTAATATAGTAATAATAATAGAACCAATCATCATCCAGATCCCCCCCACCTTACAAATAAAGTGGCCGGCACACATTTCTGAAGCCCGTCCGCGACGCAGCTTACCCCGTCGCCGACGGGTTGTGATTTCTCAATTTTTGAATTTTTGAATTTTTTATGTTTTTTTATGAAAAATAAATAAGAAATTATGAACTTTTTATAAAAGGACTATATACAAATAGAAATCCTTAAAATTATTAAAAATGTTTTTATAAATTTTTATAAGTTAAAATATTAAAATACGAAACCGTTTAACGGTCCTACCACCCCCCGAAAAGTCGTGTATTGTCCCTAATACACAAAAACAAGTCTAAAAACATACCTTGCATTTTCGTGACCCGTTCGTGATATCCGGACTTCACACAATCAAAGGGGTTAGTACGAAACGAGAACGATTATAACCAAGATACTCAAACAATTAAATAAATTATACAAAACTCTACAAAAGGTGTTACCAGTCCTTTTAATTGACCTCTTAGGTTGGTACGCTTACCACGAAGCTTACCAACTCCACATTCGCATCCTTTTTCTCTTCGTTACCATCAAGGAACGGTTTTAGGCGGTGACCGTTAACCATTTGCTTCGACCCATCCTTCGGGTCCTCAATGGTAACATCTCCAAGCTTTCCGACCCGTGTAATCACGTACGGGCCCATCCATTTGCTCTTAAGCTTTCCGGGAAAGTATTTAAGCCGTGAATTGTAGAGCCTCACCTTTTGACCCACTTCGAACTCCTTCGGCTTCAACTTCGCATCATGTGCTCTCTTCATATCATCCTTATACTTTGAGGCACATTCATATGCTTCTTCCCTAAGCTCCTCCAACTCGCAAAGCTTTAACTTTCGCTCCTTACCTGCATCATCGTATTTCATATTAACCTCTTTGATAGCCCACCAAGCACGATGTATAAGCTCAACTGGTAGATGACAATTTCTCCCATAAACCAAGCGGTATGGTGTAGTTCCAATAGGTGTTTTATGAGCCGTTCTATAAGCCCTAAAGCATCATTCAACTTAGTCGACCAATCCTTTCGGTCTGGTCGGACGGTCTTTTGCAAAATTTCCTTTATTTTCCTATTGGAAACTTCCACTTGACCACTTGTTTGTGGGTGATAGGGAGTAGCAATTCGATGGTCAATGCCACACCGTTTCAATAGCTTACCAAAGTTAAAGTTCTTAAAATGAGATCCCTCATCACTAATGATTACTCGAGTGATTCCAAATCGAGAAATAATATTGGTTTGCACAAAATTACAAACCATGGTATGGTCATTTGTCTTGGTGGTAATCGCTTCGACCCACTTCGACACATAGTCGACCGCCACCAAGATATATAAGTTGCCATGCGAATTAGGGAATGGGCCCATGAAATCGATCCCCCACACATCAAAAATATCTACAATAAGGATCGGTTGCATGGGCATCTCATCCCTTTTAGAAATACCCCCTAATTTTTGACACTCAACACAATTTTTAGCGAAATTAAATTCGTCCTTAAAAATAGTCGGCCAATAAAGACCGCTATTGAGCACTTTGTGCCCAGTTTTGTGACCACTGAAATGGCCCCCACAAGCAAATGAATGCAAGTGCATCAAGACACTAGGAATCTCCTCGTCGGGTATGCATCTTATAACGACTTGATCCGGACATATCTTGAATAAGTCCGGTTCTTCCAATGTGTAGTATTTGATTTGAGAAAGGAAGTGCAACCTCATCCTTCTATCCCAATGAGCTGGCAAGTCACCTGTAACCAAATAGTTAACAATATTAGCATACCATGGTAATATTGAAAATTTCAAAATTTGCACATCTGGGAAATTCTCGTTAATCTCCACACGAGAAGAATCCTCCTCCACTATCAATCGAGACAAGTGGTCCGCAACCACATTCTCACTTCCTTTCTTGTCTCGAATCTCCAGGTCAAATTCTTGTAGCAAAAGAACCCATCGGATTAATCTCGGCTTTGCATCCTTTTTGTCCATGAGATACCTAACTGCAGAATGGTCAGAATACACAATGACCTTAGTACCCCATATATAAGCACGAAATTTGTCCAACGCATATACCACCGCAAGTAGCTCTTTCTCGGTAGTTGTATAATTTAATTGTGCATCCGAGAGAGTCTTACTTGTGTAGTATATGGCAACCGGTTTCTTGTCTACCCGTTGACCCAACACGGCCCCCACCGTATAATCACTTGCATCACACATAATTTCGAATGCTAAATACCAATTCGGTGATTGCAAGATTGGGGCCTCAACCAACTTTTGTTTCAAAACGTCAAAGACATTCTTACAATTTTCATCAAAAACAAACGGAATGTCTTTTAACAAAAGGTTACACAATCGTTTCGAAATATCACTAAGCCCTTAATAAACCTTCTATAAAAACCCGCATGTCCCAAGAATGACCTAATACCTTTAACGCTCATGGGATATGGTAGTGTAGAGATCACTTTGATTTTTGCATGATCTACCTCTATCCCACGACTCGACACCACATGTCCCAACACTACCCCTTCTTGAACCATAAAATGGCTCTAATTGGTTTAAGCAAGTTTCGAAAGATAAACCAAAAATGGAAAAATCATCCATAAATATCTCCAAAGACTCCTCCACCATATCCGAAAAGATATTCATCATACACCTTTGAAAGGTGGCAAGGGCATTACATAATACAAATGGCATTCGCCTAAATGCGAAGGTGCCATAGGGACACACAAAAGTAGTCTTCCGGATGAATAGCAATTTGATTGTATCCGGAATATCCATCCATGAAACAATAAAAAAATTTTCCGGCTAATTTTTCCACAATTTTATCAATGAGCGGTAAGGGAAAATGACCTTTGGAAGTTGCGGTATTCAACTTCCTATAATCAATGCAAATACACCACCCAGGAACTGGCCGGGTGGCTACCTCCTCACCTGCGTCATTTTTGACGACTTCTATACCTGCTTTCTTTGGGACGGTTTATGTCGGACTCACCCACTGGCTAATAGAGATGGGATAAATAATACCCGTATCAAGCCACTTTAACACCTCCTTTTTGAGAACTTCCCGCATGTTCGGGTTTAACCTTCTTTGTGCATCACGGGCGGGTGTTATGGTGTCGTCAGTGATGATCTTGTCCATCACTATTGAAGGACTAATACCCTTCAAATTAGCTATGGTCCACCTAATAGCCGCCCTATTGGTGACCAATACCTTCATTAACCTCTCCTCTTGCTCCTTGGTCAAATTTGATGCAATAATGACCGGGAGCGTGTGGCCTTCACCAACATAAGCATACTTAAGATGCTTTGGCAACACCTTCAACTCGACTTCCGACGGCTCCACCAATGACGGTTTCAAATTTGTGTCAATGTTTTCCAGTAAGCTCTCCACTTGGTGCGTCCATATTGGTTTTCCCTCTTTAACCACAAGCACCTCCAAATTCTTCACCTCCTCGTCTATGCTCCGATTCATCTCCACCTGTGACCTGTCAAACATAGAACAATCCTCCATTGTGTTTTCCTCATCTACAACAGTGTCGCAGAGAGGTATACACCTGTCAACAATGTCTACCATATAGCATTCATCGTCAACTGAAGGAGTCGTCAATCCTGAAAAAACATGCAACCTCAACCTTCGGTTTCCAAATGTCGCGTCAACCGTTCCCGTTTTACAATCAATTTGAGAATTTGCGGTTGTTAGAAACGGTCGACCCAAAATCACCGTTGGTTGCTTGGTTGGGTCCTTGTCCACATAATCAAGTACTAAAAAGTCCACCGGAAAGAAAAATCCTCGATTTTTACTATCACATCCGAGACAATTCCACGGGGTAGTTTGGATGTCAAATCGGCTAACACCACGGTGGTGTTCGACGATTGAAGTGGACCAAACTCGTATTGGTCATACAAACTACCCGGTAGAATGCTCACCCTAGCACTAAGATCTAAAAGTGCCCGGTTGATTTTAAAATCGCCTACTTGAATTAAAATGATAGGCGCACCCGGATCTTGGATGTCGCAACCCCCGTCCCCTAATAAACACGGGAACGGGCGGCCGTGACCAGTTTGGGTGGTATCTGTATTTTATCCATTTTGGCAGCGGAAATTACATCAGGACCATAGTTAGGAAATATTTTATCAGTGTAAAATACCACACTTTCATAATATTAAACATGTGGGAATAATCCCAAGTTTAAGTACACACATTTTCATAGGAGTAAACCCTATTTTATTTAATAAAACATCTCTTTATTTTTAGGTAACTTTATTGTCACTTTTCCAAGCCTTCAGTGCTGTCCAGCTGGCTTCTATTTGACTTTCACATTTTGTTACCTGAAACGCGTTTAAAAACATTTTGTCAGTGGGAAATACTGGTGAGTGAATCCCAGTTTAATCAAGTTTAATAAAGACCATTGTACAGTATTGAGGGCGGTCACGCAATTACATTTGTTTCCATCTATTCAATTACCACCCACGGTACTGTCAACCCTACTTGTGGTCATGTTACTCCTCGCAAGGTAGTAACAAAATTTTGTATACAAAATCCCAACATACCGACGATAATTGTAGAATACAAATACTCATAACTGTTTAATATAGTATTAATTAAGTGAGGTTTTGTAAGAACAATTTGCAAAAAGGAGATTACTCACATTGCTGTCTTAGGTTTTCTATAAGGGTTTCCTGGTAATTATCTATAATTTACACAAATGCACACGTGTTAGTATAATAACCCAATATTTATATTAATGATACCCTCCCCGAGACGGCAGTCCAACGACTACGTCGGTCAGAACCACGACAGCCGTTACGGAACCCTGGATCAATCAGGCAACGTATCTAATACGTAACCAGGGTTATGATACTTACAACGGGGCAGAACTTCGTTAATTTAGGGGGTTTTAAACCCAAGAATAGCTTCTACACTTAAGAAATTCGAGAGAGAAAGAGAGGTGTGAGCGATCTGGGACTGAAGGCCTTCGTTGCCATTTATAGGGCCTGAAATCGAGTTCCTCGCGCCCCGCGTAAGCTTAGGCTGGGGCTTACGCGGCCCGCGACATAGGGTTGTAGACCCTAGCCTTGATTTGTCACCGGTATAGCCTCGCCACGTGTCGACACGTGGCGGCTTCCGGGTGTCGCCTCATAGCTGATCGCTCGCGGCCCGCGTAGGAGGTAGCCAAAGGCTACGTGCCCCGCGACAGCCCCATTTTTCTTGTTTTTATTTAATTTTAATTATATTAAGGATATCCGGGGCCTGTTTTCGCATACGGGGTGTATTTTAAGCCATATTGGGATATTTTAATATATATTAGGGTGTTGAAAATATTTTGGAGGGTTGTTATATCCTCCCCACCTTGTTTTAGAGCTCGTCCTCGAGATCTACTAGAATAGATGCGGGTATTTCCTTTGCATTTCTGATTCAAGTTTCCATGTGTATTCTGGTCCTCTTTTGGAGTCCCATTTCACTTTGACCAGAACTAATCTCTTATGCTTGAGGTTCTTGACTTTCCTGTCTTCAATTTGTAGAGGTCTTTCTACAAATTTTAACTGCTCATTTACCTCTATATCCTTAAGAGGTACCATTAGTGATTCATCAGCTAAGCATTTCTTGAGATTAATGTATTCCTGCCATTTCCTCTGGCAGTTGTAGCTGATAGGCTACAGGTCCTATTCTTTTAATAATCTCAAAAGGTCCTACATACCCGGGACTTAGCTTTACCCTCTTGATGAATCTTACCACTCCTTTCCAAGGAGAGATTTTCAATAATACTTTGTCTCCTACCTGAAATTCTAGTGGCATTCGTCTGTTATCAGCATAACTCTTTTGTCAATCACGTGCTGTTTTCAGTCGTTCCTTGACTTGAATGATTTTTTCTGTTGTCTCTTGTACTATCTCTAGTCCAGATAGTTGCTTTTCTCCAATTTCTGCCCAACAGATTGGGGTTCGGCACTTTCGTCCATAAAGTGCTTCGAATGGTACAACATTGATACTTGTATGATAGCTGTTATTATAAGAAAATTCGATTAATGGTAAGTGATCGTCCCAATTACTTCCGAAATCAATTACACAAGCTCTAAGCATGTCCTCTATTCTCTGAATTGTTCTTTCACTTTGTCTGTCCATTTGAGGATGGTAGGCTGTGCTTAGATTCAACTTGGTTTCCATTGCTTTTTGGAAACTTGCCCAAAAATGAGAGGTAAAACGACGCTCTCTGTCAGAAACAATTGATAAAGGAATTCCATGCAATGAAACTATTTCATTTACATACAATTTAGCTAATTGTTCCATACTGGAAGTTTCCTTCATGGGTAGAAAATGAGCTGACTTAGTTAGCCTGTCTACAATCACCCAAATTGTATCATTACCTTTTCTTGTTTTGGGTAATTTGGTAACAAAATCCATTGTTATTAATTCCCATTTCCAAACAGGCATTTCTAAATGCTGTAACAAACCTGAGGGTTTCTGATGTTCAGCTTTGATTTGTGAACAGGTTAAACATTTAGAAACATAAGCAGCTATATCCTTTTTCATTCCTATCCACCAAAAATTCTTTCTTAAATCCTGATACATCTTATCACTTCTAGGATGCATCGTATATTTAGACTTATGAGCTTCTTCTAAGATACGGTGGCGTAGGTTTCCTAATTTAGGTATCCACGTTCTTTTCTTATGGAATCTCCAAATTCCATCAGGTCCTTGTTCTAATTCTTTAATCATTCCTTTTAACTTTTCAGTATCATCCTTGAATACTGATTCTTGTGCTTTTCTAATTTGCTCATTTAAATCTACTTGTAGATTTAGTTTAAGAGAACGCACTCTTTTTGGCTTTTCGTGATATTTTCGACTTAAAGCGTCAGCCACCACATTGGCCTTTCCTGCATGATACTGGATATTACAATCATAATCACTAAGAATCTCCATCTAACATCTTTGCCTCATATTTAATTCCTTTTGCCCGAAAACATACCTTAAACTCTTATGATCTGTAAAAATGGTAAACTTACTACCGTAAAGGTAATGTCTCCAAATCTTAAGGGCAAAAATTATGGCTTTTAATTCCAAATCATGGGTTGAATAATTCTCTTCATGATTCTTAAGTTGTCTAGATGCATAAGCTATAACCTTTTGACGTTGCATCAACACACATCCATAACCTAATTTAGAAGCGTCACAATAGACTATAAAGTCTTCAGTTCCTTCTGGTAACGCTAGTATGGGTGCATGGGTTAATCTTTGCTTAAGAATTTTAAAGGCTTCTTCCTGTTTTGGTCCCCATTCAAACTTAACAGATTTACAAGTTAACTTAGTTAAGGAATGGCTATTCTAGAAAAATCTCGAATAAATCTTCTATAATAACGGCCAGTCCTAAGAAACTTCTAACCTCGGTTGGTGACTCAGGGGTTTTCCATTTAGTAATTGCCTTGATCTTGGTGGGATCCACATGAATTCCTTCATGATCAACTAAATGTCCAAGAAACTGTACATGTTCTAACCAAAACTCGCACTTTGAAAACTTAGCATAAAGCTTTTCCTTTCTTAATAAACTTAAAAGTGCGTGCAAGTGCTTTGCATGTTCCTCTTTACTCTTAGAGTAAATGAGAATATCATCTATAAAGACAATTATGAATTTATCCAAATATGGCTTACATATTCGGTTCATCATGTCCATAAATGCAGCTGGGGCATTGGTTAAACCAAATGGCATGACAGTAAATTCATAATGGACGTACCTTATTCTAAATGCGGTCTTAGGAATGTCCTCTTCCTATACCTTCAATTGATGATATCCTGATCATAAATCGATTTTCGAGAAAAATCGAGCTCCTTGCAATTGATCGAACAGATCTTGAATTCTTGGTAATGGATACCGATTCTTAATCGTGACCTTGTTCAATTCACGGGAGTCAATGCACATACGCATCGATCCATCCTTCTTTTTAACGAATAAAATCAGTGCTCCCCATGGTGATGAACTTGGCTGTATGAATCCTTTCTTTAACAATTCGTCTAATTGTTTCTTTAATTCCTGCATTTCTGCGGGTGCCAAACGGTAAGGTGCTTTGGCAATTGGTGCTGTTCCTGGTAGCAGATGGATTCTGAATTCAACTTCCCTGTCCGGCGGTAGTCCTGGTAATTCTTCTGGGAATACGTCTGAAAACTGAGATACTACTGGAATATCTTTTAGTTCTTTTCCTTTAGTGTTAGTGATTATAGAAATCAAATACACTAATGACCCTTTTCTTATATAACTTGCTATTTTCATCACAGAGATGAATTTCGTGGATCTAGATAGCTTATCTCCTTTAATTGTGATCTTTTCACCCTTTGGTGAATTTACTTGAATTGACTTTTGATCACATAAAATACTGGCTTTATTGGCTATTAACCAATCCATTCCTAATACAACATCAACTTCTGCCAGATTCATTGGATAAAGGTTTGCAATAAACTTTTGATTTAAAAATTCTATTCTTGCTCCCTGCAAGATTTCAGAAATCCTAACGGTTTCCCCATTTGTTGTCTCTACTAGACGTTCTTGTGGAAGTTTAGTTAATGGTTGATTGATAAGTTTGCAAAACGAAGTATTAATAAAACTTTGGTTTGCACCAAAGTCAAATAATACTTTAGCAAAAACATCATTAACTAAAAACGTACCGGCTATCACGTCCGGAATCATCTTGGCTTCATTTGCCGTCAGAACAAATGCTCTAGCATTTTTAGTGTTCTTGTTGCCCATGGCTGGAACTAGTTTCGGACAGTTGGGCTTGATGTGGCCTTTTTCTCCACAGTTGAAGCACATTCCATTGTTCGGTTTTCTTCTGCAATCTTCTTTCTTGTGTCCTGGTATCTTGCAGAAATTGCAGTAAGTGGAGCATTTTCCCAAATGCTTTTTCTTGCAAGCCTTGCAGTAAGGTACAAAGGTAGAACCTACATTCCTACGGTTGGAATTTCCATAACGAATTGAAATTCTTGGGTAAACCTTTGAGCTAGGTTCCTTCTCTGGTCTTCTTCTCGTGTTCGTATTAATTCATCTGTCAAGGTATTTGCTAGTTCTACAGCTTCTTCTATGGTTTGAGGTCTAGCTGCCTTGACTACATGCCTAATCTCCCCGATTAATCCCCAGATGTAACGGGAGATTAATACTGGTTCCGGTGATGCAAGAGTTGACACTATTCTAGCATATTAGAAGAATAACGTAGTGTATCCCTTACTATCCACTCCAGTCATCCTAAGATTCAGGAATTTATTCGCTATCTATTCCTTTTCATTGGGATGGCATAATTTCCTTTCTACCATGTTCTTAAATTCCTCCCATTCCATATTGTAAACCCTATCACTTCCCCTAGATTGGAGGATAGTGTTCCACCACTCTAAGGCTGAATTCTTAAACAGATTGGAGGCAAACATTATCTTATCCTTTTCCGCACATTTGCTTATTTTTAAGATAGCCTCAGTCTTTTCTATCCAGCGTAGAGTTGCAATGGGTCCTTCATTGCCCGAGAATTCTATTGGTTTGAAGGACCAGAATTCTTTATAAGAACAACCATAAGGCATGGTTCTTCTTCTTTTGGGAATGGGCGCTTGAAGTAAGGGTCCATTGTTTACGCTGTGTTCCGGTTCAGTAGGTCGTTTACTGCTATGTTTACTTTTATTATCCGCTTCCCTAACAGTTTGAATAATAAATGGCATTGCATCTATGATTCCTTGTGCCACTACGTGTTGGATGGCACTGTTGTCCACTTGATTTCCGTTGTTATTTTTGTTCGGGTTATCATTATTCGGGTTATTGTCATTCTGGTTGTTATCATTCTGGTTTTCCTGGTTCACTTCGTTGTCCATCTGAATTTTAAACATTTACCACATATTAATATCACAAAATAATAGTTGATACAACCATTCACACAACACGCATATTGATAAAAAAACGTCGATCATTGTGACTTACTCTTTTCTTATATATAATATGCATCTAATACAAACCAGTACTGAAATTAAAAATTACAATACGACTGAAATAAAGATTACACTACTAGTAGGCATCCATAGCTATGATTTTTTTCAATTATTATTATTATTACAACCTCCACTATCACCTTTACGGATATGGATTCATCCAGAAATCCATATTGCGCTCGTCGTACTTCCAGACGAGTCGCTCTCCGACCTGCCTCATTCTCTCACTACTCTCTAAAATCTCTTCTCCGAAAGTTCGGAGCTCTTGCACATTTTCTGCACCCATTGGGGGTGCAGGTGCTGGGGCTGAGTTTGGGAATTGGGGTGCGGGTTCCTGGTACGGGTAAGGATTCTCTAAAATTTCCCTAATGTATTCATCGTTATCATAGTAGGGATCTAGAGGGTCCAAACCTGGGTAGGCTGCTAGATTCGGCATGGGTTTATTTTCTGCTATTGGGTATCGTTGCACATAATCCCTATTGTCATCCCACCACGGGTCATAATCTGGGTCTAAGGGATTGGGTGCTGGTACCCTAGGTATCTCCTCTGGGTTAAAATCATGCATTTCAACTTGATTTTCTGGGTTTTTTTTCTATTTCCATTGGCTGAGCAGGGAATAGTGGTAATGGTTGGGGTGCTATCAGTTGCTCTAGGTTAGGGTCGGCAGCTGTGGTTGCTAAGATGTGAAAGTTTGCTAGACCCCTATTAATCATCTCCTGGGCGTGGGCATATATCTCTCTTTTAGCGGCTGCAAGGGCTCTCTGTTGTTGTAACTTTTTCATTCGTTTCCTACGTTCATGTGCTCCCCTACTGAACCATCCTCTCTTTTTAGGAGGGAATGGCTCTTTAGACTGAGCCTTAAACACGAATATCTCTTCTTCACTATCAGCAGAATACCCTGAGAGGGCAGGCTGTGAAGAGGTGCCTTCGCTTCTAGGCGAACTGGACAACTGACGAAACGCGTCGGAAGGTCCTTGGTCACTCATACTGTAAACTAACAAATAGTCTGTAACACCTCGAAAATTCGCGTCCAATTAAATAACGACACATGTCATGTACGGCAAAAGTGTTATAAACCCGGATTTAGTTAAAAATGTATGGCAGGATTTTTGAACATGTCGACATGTTAATTTATACCTCTGAACGACTTCATTATAAATCAAAAGACCCTAACATGATAATAAACACCTAGTATACCTTTAAATCCAGTGATTTCTAACAATAATGGATTCCAAATTTGCAAGATTGGATCCTATGAAGTAATGCACGATAAACCTTCGTTTATATTTTCCATCATTGTGCAAACCAATAATTCTACATGATATGGTAGACACAACTGATCAAACATGGGTTAAAGGCCTCATACTGACAATTCCTAGCTCAAAAACATGCTATGCAAGTTGCCTGTTCGAAGCTTGGAAGGTTAATTTTTTTTTTTGCCTTCTGGTAAAGGCTTACGGACGGTAAAGGTCCTGCCTTACGGTCCGTAAGGAGTGCCCAGCGACAACAAGTTGGCTGTTGGCAGTTATAAACATTTAACCGACTTAGTAAGATATTTTCACTCTCATGGGCGACCCCTAACAGTTCCTAGGCACTAGGAACACTTGTAAATGATCTAGGAACAATGCCAAACTTAGTTGTCATGATCACAAGGCCTCAAGAACACTATAAAAGGCCCTTGTGTTGCAACATTGTGTTCACTCATTTCTTCTGCGATTCTGGAGCTTTTTGGAGTTCAAGAGCAGACCCTAAGCATCTCTAATCGTGCATAGGACTTCAGTAAGTATGCTTAACCTTTCTTAGTTGAGTTTTTACTTAGTTTTAGCTTAAAAGTCAAACCGTCGTAATTAACGCTTGACTTAGCGATTAATCACTAATGGTTCAGTGTTTAGTCGAATCAAAGATAGTTATAAGTTGGTAATTATGTGGGCATTAAACCCTTGAAAGGGCACCCTCTGATTCCCACTCTAACTAGATCAAATGTCGGGTCAAAGTTGTTTAGAAAAAGTCAATAGAATGCTAATTTATGAATTAACGCATAATTAACAATGTGGAAGACATGCAACCTATTTTATCGCTCATATAACTTGGCAATAAGTATAAGAACTGGTCTAAGCTTGTTTGGTCCGACAATCTTCTGTTTTGACCCGGTTCGGAACCGAAAGTCGCAAAACTTTGACTTTTGCTTTGACTTCAGTTCTGACCCGATTTAGTATGACTTAGATATGCTTTAGAGCTTCCTTAGGACCATGTTACATGAGGGTATAACCCTCTGTTATTGGTTCGTTGTTTGTCCATTCCATATGCACGTTTCCGTTAAATGCTTAATGTTGACCAATATGCCCTTTTGACCATGAAGAAAGAATTTTGGATATGTGAGAAGACAATAACCTTGGTTACCGATTTATAAACATGTCCCTAAGGTTTCATAACAGTTCGAGGTCCAGAATAGGAGTTATGCTACATAGCGCATTTAAGAAACTTTTTGTGAATTAAACGGCGTCATTAGCATAAAGCCTATCTAAACCCAACTTCGACACCAAACCTTTTACACACTGATGTAATATAATATCTTGTGATTTTTAAAGATTTTTAATTATTTTTAACTTGCTCATAACCCAAGGTTATGGCGTTGATTCTGTAAATACCGATTATACCCTTTTTGGTTATAAAATGAGTTCTACATAGTATTTTGACGCCAATCCAATTGCTACTGATTTTATATAATAAATGAAGTATTTTGAACTCCATAGTCTGATTAGAAAACTCAGATTTCCGGTACAACCCGGAAATCGCTTAAAATGGCTTTTTACGCGTATTAACCACCTAGTATGGGTTTAAAACCATTTTGTCATATAAGACTTATTACCAACTGATAAGACCTATTAAAATAAGTTATTTTGCTGATATATTCGGACCCGAATCGCAGAACTTCATTTAAACTCTTTTATAACCTTTAAAATGAGCAAAATACCCTTACGGGGCTTAAATTGAGATTAAACTCGTTTTGGGCATAATGGAAGATATCCTACTAATATCACAACATATTTAAAGCATATTGACTTAGGAAACCTGTATAGGACTCTTACGGTTACCCGTTACGCTAATCACGCGTTCGAACCGTATCTTTCTTTAAAAACTAACCGGTCTAAGTTTAGGCTTAATTAAAGACCCGTTAGGATTCTAATAGGTTATTATAAACCTTCGTTCCAGAATCGGAGACCCGGTAAAAGCTACACGCACTTGCTATTTGTGATTGATACTTTCAAAGGTAAATACTTTTAACTTATCTTCCCTATACGGGCTTGGGGTATGGTATATAAAATACTGCTTGGTCGGACATTGAATCTTTAATCGATTAGAGGTTAAATCATTGATATGCTCCGTTTTGAAATGTTTTGTTTGCTTAAAGCCTTTGGGGGGTTAATGACCATGTCCCGAATCCTTGGCATCATCTTACGAGATGGCCACGACCTGAGCACGGGGTGTAGGCGTACACCCGTCAGTGCATAAATAAATAATGTGGTGTGCCTATTGATCTTTAACCCGGTCTACGGATCGGGCTACTGAACGCACAAGAAACATACAATTCTTTTACAAGATTATATTCAATAATTATCCCAAGTTATAAAAAGTTTGTGCCGCGTGCATTTAAATCAATTTTATTAAACGTTTCAAAAATGAGTCGGTTGAATGTATTTACCAGTGTAAACTGACGTATTTTCCCAAAAAGGTTAAGTGCAGGTACTACGCGAACTAGGTTGGCTTTCTCCTAGCGTCCACAATAAGTCTCGCAAGCTTGGATGTCAAAACCGTTGAACACTGTTTCCTATTTATTTTGTTCCCCCTGTGGATTACTTTCAACTGTTGTGATACTTGATATTACAATTTATTAAAGTTGAAATATATCTATCTTTTGCTTCCGCTGTGCATTTAAAATATTGTGTTGTTTGACTGTAATGTTATCAACTACGTCACGATAATCCCCCACCGGGCCCACCGGTGAAACATGGAAATATCGGGGTGTAACAGGTTGGTATCAGAGCCAACGTTGAGTGAATTAAACACTAGCCTTGTGTGTTTAATCTCAATGGCACAATTGCACATACTCGAGTCTAGACAAGAACTTAGGACGAATCCAAATTGTTGCTTTAGTTTGTCCTTTATTGTTTGTTATTTATTTCAATTGTTTAAAACAGGAAATATGCCACCGAGATTCGGAAGAGGAGGAAGAGGCAAGGGGCCAATCACTGCTCCCAATGATCACGAGGCTGGGCCTTCTCACCTGCGAACTCCTTCCACTACAATGAGTGCCGATCCTCAGAAAAACAGGAGAAACCTTTTTGAGCCCGCTAGACGGTCTATCTCTCACAGTTCAACACCTTCTTACCGTCACTCTTTTGGGCCGCACTCGGAAAACGAGCCCGATAACCCACAACCTTCATACATACCTCTCCAGTGATCCCTTTCGCACCACTCCTTCGGCGATCCTACTCCTGTCTTTCAGGGCCGGTTTAACCCGACAAACTTTTGTAACACCCCGTGTTTTCGAATGTCAAAGTCAAAGTCAAAGTCCAAGTCAACTTTGACTTTCTTTGACTGTAGATAATCTATTTTCAGTTTATTTGTATTATGTGGAGTAAGTGTTGTAATCAGGAAGAATCGAAGTAATCAAATGTTTTATCAACGCGAACCGGTTTACGACTGTGATTAGTAGGAAGTAACAATGCGATAAAGTTAACTAATCTATAATCAAACCGATCTAACTATCATCGAACTCGAATCTCGAATTATGCGAACCTTGGTTGTTGTATACGTGTGTGTGTGCCTTATGTGTTGCCTGTGCGTGTTTAATTCATGTTTGGTGTGCTACTTAATCGAATCAATCGAAACTCGAATCGAAACTCGAAACTCAAGTCAAATACAATCGAAATCGAACTACGACCAATGGTAACGTAAGGATAGGGTGAATCCTAGGAGATTGTATGTTAGATATAGTAGTTGGGACTGAAAGTAATTTGAATAGGAAACTCTACCGTGCTCATCTCATCTTCAATCGAAATCGAAATATCGAAAATCGTCACACCGAACACTCGAACCAGGCTGTTGATTGATCAGGCTGTCGGCCGATCAAACAGCCCAGCCGATCGGACAGACTGTCCGATCGAGCATGCTGTCCGATCGGGATGCCTGGCCGATCGGCCAGCCCTTTCCTCTTTTGGAGCCTATAAATAGGGCTGTCATTGTCACTCTTTACCACTTTTGGAAAGTTTTGACTGACCAGCTCGTGCTCCTCCTTTTTTCCTCAGATTTCTTCCGATTTCGGTAAGTTTCCAGCCTAAATCTTGTACTTTCTTAATCAAAACATGTTCCTACACCTTTCTATCTTTCAAATCTTGATTTCTAACCGTGAAATCATCAAGATCTAAGCATTCTAGGATGATGTCATCATGGTGTTCTTCAAGAACACCATGTTTTGGCCTCAATCCACCATGAATAGCTCGGATCTAACCGATTTCAACATAAACAAGTCAAGAACTATCAGAGATCTGAACATTTACATGATGTAAAGGATTGAAAGGAGGATTTCCAACTTTCTTTCAACTCTTTTACACTCAATGCCTTCAAACCAGTAGAAACGGAGCTTGAGCCAACTCACCGATCATTTCAATGGTTGGGTGGTTTAAGATTCGGGTTCTATCTACGAGGTTCATCGACTATGGGTTAAACGTTAAACTGACGGTCCGAACCGTTCACCGGCCGGACTTGGGTGATTCCTGTCCGAGCTGGAGAAACAAGTAAGAACGAAAGTGTCATAGTTCAACTTGTTGTCAAACTACCTCAACATAACGTCAATTAAGCGGAACAGCCAAGTGTTAGATGAACAGGCCAAGCAGGTCAGGATGCTGACCGAACGGTTAGGCTGTTCGAAAGGACAGCCCAACCGATCGGGCATGTCAGCCGATCGACCAGGCCAGCCGATCGGCTAGCATGTGGCCCCACACCTTGACAAATTCTTGAGGTATGGTATTGAACAAAGTAATGATCGATCGTACAACTTAATCGATTGGTAAACATTACTCTTCGAATCATGAGATACTATGCTTCAACACTTAATCGATTTTCAACTCGTTCGACGCATTGGGGTGCCAACCGATCGAACATGCTATCATAACGAACATGATGTTCGATCGGATATGCTGCTTGATCGAGTGACAACCTGATGAGGACTACTACTGAAGTTCCTGACCGATCGGATAAGCCGACCGATCGAACAGACTGTTCGATCGATCGACCTGAAAGGTAAGAACACTTCAGTGTTCTCAAATGCTACAACGAAAACTTCAAAAGTTCAAACCATCATACACAAACACATCAAAGGAAGAAACAATCCACTCGAACAGTCCAACCGATCGAGCCTACCGGCCGATCGGGCGTGCTGTCCGAACGGATTGTCCAGCCGAACGAACAACCCACCCGATCGAACCTGCCGTTCGATCGACTAGGCTGTTCGACCCGTTTACACTTGTTTCCATTCTATGTGTATTCGTCGTTATGCTATCGAACTGTTCAGGCTAACCCTACTCTCAAGCGCTCCCTTCAATCCATCAACCAATCGCTGTGAGTATACTCGATCCCTTTTTGCTTTTAGCACTTTTGGGTGTTACATACGTTACTTATCAAAATCACCATCGAACACACTACTCAATTATTTGAACGCTAACCGATTCGCATGTATTACGTGACTAAATGAATGCTTGTTGATTGTGTTTACACGTGGAATGCTGTCTACCTGCGTTAACGACGTAGTACTATAGTTTGGACTCAGCACCCGTTCACATGGGGGTTGTTAAGGACAATTACTTGCATGGATTACGGTGGTAATCTTGTATTGTGAACCGTCTCGGACGGTCAACCCGCAGTCATTGGTATCGATAGATCCATGTCGATAATTAACATGCTTCGTTTTCCTCTGTGTACGTGCTGGTTATGCGTAAACTATTCGAACTCTATATGCTGTATCAAACTTGTATGCTCACCTTTACATTTATGTATTGACTTTATTTTAACGTATGTGACAGGTGTTTAAGATGTTTGCTTGCTAGGAAAGCGAGGCTAGAATAAAGCTCTAGAGGCCCCCAACAAATAGTTGTCTGTCAGGAAAGAACAACTAGAGCATAGTTGTCTGTAGATCTTGTCAGGCTGGGTCTTTAGGGACATTTGAACAATATTTGTGTCTTGTATTAAATTAAACCTGAGTTGTCGGAACAAAATTTCTTGTTTGGATGTTATCTGTAATAATGTATTTGTTTATTCGGGATACGATATGGGACGTATCTTTAACTGGATTATATAAATAGTTGTTATGGAAACTTCTGGACAATCTGTTTCGCTCAGTGCCATGCCCCGATGATTCCGCCATCGGTTGGGGTGTGACAGATTGGTATCAGAGCCATAACTATAGGGAATTAGGCAAGACACGACCTAGTCCGGGTCGCTGTCTTAGAGACCTAGACTATAGTTAGGAACCAGCAAGATTCAGTTAGGTGTTATAACCAGATACCCTCGCTAGCATTGCACTCGAATTTATGACTAAGGTCGAGCGATTTAGTCAGGAATAGGTGTGAAAGCCGCAAACTCCCGGCTAGATTACTAGACTAATGTCGATTTCATCAATTTACCTATGATTTTCTCACGATTTTCGAACAACAAACGAGGAGAATTATACCAAATCAGGAGTGAAATCCATATTTTGATGAATAATCTCCTCAAATTTTACTAAAACAAGGAAGAAATTGCTAAGCCAGGGGTGAAACCCGAACCTTGGCAACTTATTCCAACTTTTACTCATCTCACCAAAGCCTCGACGGACTCCAACGACCTGAACTCACCAGCATGACTTAAGGAAAATGTGTTGAATGCCCAAGAATCGAGGCAGAAACGCGATCCCGAAAGTCGAAAAGTGACGACAAGTCTATTGTGAATAGTCGAATCGCCTTGGGTAGTCAATGTCTAGTAGCCGCAGACAATCCATTACCTCGATTTTATGCGTTCCGATTTTGAGCCCGCAACTGCCTACTCTGATGCTTCGTCGATTTTTATGTGTTTATGTGTATTTGACTGTTTATGTGTTTAATTTTGATGTTCGCTCGATTTTTGCTATCACTTCGATCAACACACACGACTCGTATTGCTATCCTACCTCAAAACGCTAACAAGTCGTTGTAAATCTAGACGACGCTATAATGCGATATACGCTATACCATCCTCGACATGCTATACGATTATACGAAACTACTCGATATGCTATACGAACGACACGCGAGCTTTGAATGATAGGTTTCTGTATTCTGACTGCTTCTGTGTTTAAAATGTGTATGTGTTTATGTGTCTCTGTGATCTATGTGCCTATGTGCTTTTGTGATTACGTGAATCTGTGGTTATGTGCGTACGTGTTTATGTGATACATGTTTCGACGCGTTTCTAAGCTTTAGTATGTAGTAGACGTGTGAGGTGAGATTCGATTTGTTGTGTCTCAGACATACGACGATGCCTGTTGCAGAACATGTCGTCGTCTGGATCCCGACACCATCTGACCCGCCAAGAGAAGAGAGACAAGTGTCTCGCTACTCTCATCGCCAAGAGTGTGGCAAAAGCTGTAAGCGATGCATATGAGAACGCTAGCAAGTCGTCCGAAGAGTCGTGAACCAACGCTCCCAAAGATGCTAGCAAGACTGGTTTCAGCTTCAAACAGTTTAAAGCATGCGGACCCAAGGAATTCACCAGAGAAGATGGCCCTACCGCCCTGTTTCAATGGTTCGATTCAGTTGAAGTCACTCTGCACCAAAGCGGTTGTCCTGAGAATCCCCGCACCCTCAATGCTACGGGCGTCTTCCAGTCCCGATCCCTAGACTGGTGGATGGCCGAACGAAACAAGCGCAGAAATGATGCAGCTTATGAGCTGACTTGGGAGGAATTAAAGGCAATTATGATGGACGAATTTTGCCCTCCCCGTGAACGCCAAAAGGTGGAGGACGAGTTTTGGAACATCAAGCAGAAGGACGGAGACAATGCTGCTTTAACTGCACACTTTAAGCAGCTCAGCATCATCTGTCCCGACCAGGTCAAGACTCCAGACATGGCCATCAAGAAGTATATTCGAGCTCTACCCGACTGTGTAGCCGAATTTGTTCACGCCGCCAAGACATCGTCAATTGAGGAGACCTACTTGCTTGCCGCCGAGATCAATGACAAGCGAGTAAAATCTGGTTTCTGGGATAAGCCATCCAAGTCTCTGCACCAAGCCACAGCCACGTCAACCGTCGACACCACCACTGCTCAACCCTCCAAGTCGTCAAGAAGAAAGAAGAAGCACAACAACAACAGCTCCAGCAACAAGAACTGTGCTGTGACAACAACTGCTGCCCCTCTACAAGCCGTACCGGCCCAGCAGCAGTCACACCACCGACAAGCTCCAGTGATCAATGCGCCGCCAGCTAAGCGCGCTTACACAGGTCCCCACCCGCTCTGCCCGACATGCTCATACCATCATCCGGCGGGAATCGCCTGTCGTTTCTGCGCCCACTGCAACCTCTATGGCCATTTCACTGCGAACTGCCGCTATGGTCCCCGTCAAGCCCCAGTTCAAGCCGCCGCTCATCAAGCTCTACTTCCAGCCCCTCAAGGCCAACCTGCAGCTCAAGCACCCGCGGTCAATGCTAGAGTCTGCTTTGCATGTGGTGACCCTAACCACTTTGCAAATATGTGCCTGAACCGGATTGTGAAGCAAGAACCCCAGCAGCAGCAGCAGCAGCCTCAGCAGCAACAGCAAGCAGCCCGTGCTAGAACCTTTAACATCAATGCCCGTCAAGCCCAGGCTGACAACAACGTGGTTAATGGTACGTTCCTTATGAATGGTATTTATGCATCATGTTTGTTTGATACTGGAGCCGATAACTGCTTTGTGTCATTTGAATTCGAGAAGCTCCTTAGTCGTAAGCGTTCTTATCTCCCCTCGTCATTCAAAGTCGAAGTTGCTACTGGAAGAATCATCGCGGTTAACTCTGTTCTCCGTGATTGTACTCTCGAGCTCAACAATCACCTCTTTCCAATCGACCTTATTCCGATGCAACTCGGAAGTTTTGACGTCATAGTAGGCATGGACTTGCTCCGCGAAAACCATGCTGAAGTTGTATGCTTCGAAAAGATGATTCGATTCTCGCTCGCGAATGGAGATTTATTGTGTGTGTACGGTGAGACAGCTTCGAAAGGTCTTAAACTTATGTCATGCGTCCAAGCTGGCAAGTATCTCCGCAAGGAATACAGCGCTTTCTTGGCCAACATTGTAGTAGCGGAGAAGGAAAAGAAAAAGAAGGTTGAAGTCAAAGACGTTCCAGTGGTTCGTGAATTTCCTCAGGTGTTCCCTGATGATCTTCCTGGACTACCGCCAAGTCGTGATATCGACTTTCGTATCGACCTCATTCCTGGAGCTAACCCCGTTGCCAAAGCTCCTTACCGACTCGCGCCATCCGAAATGAGGGAACTCTCAAACCAACTCCAGGAGTTACTTGAAAAAGGCTTTATTCGCCCGAGCACCTCTCCTTGGGGCGCGCCAGTCCTTTTCGTCAAAAAGAAGGATGGATCGTTCAGGATGTGCATCGACTATCGGGAATTGAATAAGCTGACCATCAATAACCGTTACCCTTTGCCTCGAATCGATAACTTATTTGATCAGCTGCAAGGTGCCAAGTGTTTCTCGAAGATCGATCTACGTTCAGGCTATCATCAGTTGCGCATACAAGAAGAAGATGTACCTAAAACAACCTTTCGCACTCGATACGGCCACTATGAGTTCGTTGTTATGCCCTTTGGTCTAACCAACGCACCCGCGGTTTTTATGGATCTGATGAATCGCGTGTGTAAGCCTTATCTTGACCGTTTCGTCATTGTGTTCATCGACGATGTCCTGATTTATTCCAGATCGAAAGCCAAACACGCGCAACATCTACGTTTGGTCCTCGAGTTATTCCAGGGGAACCAACTCTATGCTAAATTCTCCAAGTGCGAATTCTGGTTGGAGGAGGTTCAGTTTCTGGGTCACATTGTGAATAGTCAGGGTATCCATGTCGATCCCGCAAAGATTGAAGCAGTTAAAAGCTGGATTACGCCAAAGAACTCGTCTGAAGTCCGATCATTTCTCGGATTAGCGGGTTATTACCGACAGTTTATCGAAGGATTCTCTAAGATCGCTGTGCCGCTTACCGCTCTTACCCATAAAGACAGGTCTTTTGTTTGGGGAACTGAACAAGAGTCTGCTTTTCAAACCCTTAAGCGCAAGCTCTGCAATGCTCCCGTTCTCACGTTGCCAGACGGAAATGACGATTTCATTGTCTACTGTGATGCTTCTAACCTTGGTCTCGGCTGTGTCCTCATGCAACGAGACAAGGTTATAGCTTACGCATCTCGTCAGCTCAAAATCCACGAGAAGAACTATACGACCCACGATCTCGAGCTAGGCGCAGTTGTTTTTGCATTGAAGATTTGGCGACACTACCTGTATGGTACCAAGTGTACGATCTTCACCGATCACAGGAGTTTACAACACATCTTTAATCAGAAAGAACTTAACATGCGTCAACGCCGATGGGTAGAACTTCTTAACGATTACGACTGTGAGATTCATTATCACCCAGGCAAGGCAAATGTTGTTGCCGACGCACTCAGCAGACGGAGTTATTTGCTTAGTATCGCAATACCCAAGCCCAGCACAACCTCGAAGCTCTTATCCGTGAAGCTCAGCATGCTTGTTTCAACGAACGCACCTTGAAGAAGGAGCGGATCTATCATGATGGAGCTCAGCTAGTAAGCAAAGCAGATGGGATTTTCTATTATCTGGACCGAATCTGGATCCCTAAGCGGACTGAATTGCGAAAGATTATAATGAATGAAGCCCACAAGTCCCGATACTCTATTCATCCCGGTGCCGATAAAATGTACCAGGACCTTCGTTACAAGTACTGGTGGCCGGGTATGAAAACGGGATATCGCTCTCTATGTCGGAGGTTGCCTGACTTGTGCAAGAGTCAAGGCTGAACATCAACGACCTTCCGGCTTACTCGAACAACCTCCAATCCCTATATGGAAGTGGGAGAGTATAGCTATGGATTTCATAACCAAACTTCCGCCCACGCCATCAGGTCACGACAGCATTTGGGTAATAGTAGATCGTCTGACCAAATCAGCCCACTTTCTGCCAATACGGGAAGACTACAAGGTAGAACGACTAGCCCAAATCTACACCGACGAGATCATTTGTAATCATGGTACGCCTCGTGACATCATTTCAGACCGTGACGCTCGGTTTACTTCGCGACTGTGGGAAACGTTCCAAGCGGCCCTTGGTACGTCGCTTAATCTGAGTACTGCATTCATCCTCAAACCGACGGACAGACTGAAAGGACGATCCGTACTCTTGAAGACATGCTCCGTGCGTGTGTTATAGATTTCGGTGGTAGTTGGAACAAACACCTGCCGCTAGTCGAATTCTCGTACAACAACAGCTATCATGCCAGCATACAAATGGCACCATTCGAGGCCCTGTATGGAAGAAAATGTCGTTCGCCTATTGTGTGGCACGAGATCGGTCATTCGCAATTAACCGGTCCCGAGATACTACAAGAAACGACTGACAAAATCCTCTGTTGGTGCATGTTTTGTGACAACAGCTTAGATTTGGTCTTTGGATATCTTGTAATTAGTAAAACGATAAACAGTTAGCGGGTTTAGCTTTGTAATAGTGAATTAAGAGTGATTGGGCCAAACCAAACCCACATATGGGGGAGGGTTTGCGAAATGGGCCTTGCCCAAGACCTACCCCATATGCAAAGCTTTGTCCTATATAAACAAAGCTTAGCATTAGGGTTTAGGTTAATCACCTTAATCACTTGGAGAGAATTCGTGAAAGACAACGGCTTGGACGAATTAGGATCTTGATTGATTGTAATCGTTACGAAGATAATCAATAAAGATCGGGTTTGAAGGAATTTCTGTTTTCTACACTTTTCTGTGAAATCTGATCTAGAGGATTCCGCACTCTAGGTTGGATCGACGATTCTGTTATGATCTGCACGCGTTAGGGGACTTACAATTGGTATCAGAGCGTTAGGCTCTTGATTGGCTTGGTTCAGAATCGTTTTCTGCAGAAAATCGGAATATTTGGGTGTTTTTGGAGGCTGTGTTCGTGTTCTGCTGGTGTTTTCGGATAAACTGCATGCATTTCGGACCATTACTGATAGAAATCTTGCATTTCTGATCAATTTCGGACCAGATTACTTGCATTTCGGATAGAAAACAAGCAATTACGGACTATTTCGGATCTACTGATTGCATTACGGATCATCTGACTTGCATTTCGGATTTTCAGACCAGCATTTCGGATAATCAGGCTTGCATTTCGGATTGGACTGTTCCATTTCGGATTGATCAGTTGAATTTCGGACCAGTTTTGGCTTGATTTCGGACCAGAAGGTATGATTTCGGATCAGATTGTTTCATTACGGATTAGTGAGCCTCATTTCGGATCAGAAGAAACCAATTTCGGACCAGGAGGTGTTCATTTCGAATTTAGGGCCATTTCGGACAATTTCGGACCATTTCGAACGGGGTGGAATTTTTAGTGGCTTGCGTAAGAAAAATTTCACTGTTTCGCGTTTAGAAAATTATCCGTAACTCATCTCCGGAAACCGTTTGCACCGTTGAACTCCTTGGATTTTTAGGACAAAAAAAAAACTCTGGAAAATTCCGAAAAAGGTTTTCGACATTAAATCTCATTGGAATCGTAATCTCGAGACGAATCTAACGGTATAATTTGGTAAAAACAGATTTCGGACAAAATTTGTACGGTTTTACCAGTCTGCTTATGTTAAAATGTCGAACATGACAAAATTGAACGAACTCTTAAGAATGGAGCATGGGGTTGGCACAACCAACAAACCGCCTAAGATGATGAAGGTGGAGAACTACTTGACATGGAAGGATAGGTTTCAATCCTTCATTGAATATCAGGACACTCGCATGTGGATCTGTATTGTTGACGGGTACACAAACCCTACACATGACTTTGAAGGCAGACCTCGTGTGACAGCTTATGTGAACATGCAGGAGAATGATAAGAAAATGTATGAGGCTGAAAAGAGAGCCTTGGCTGCTATTAAGATGTCCCTACCTGATAGCATCAAACATACCTTTAAGAAGTACACTACTTCAAAGGAAATGTGGGATGCACTAGAGAAGAGATATGAGGGAAATCCTGATGTCAAAAAGAACAAAGTTGATCTACTGAAGAAGCAGTTTGCAGTTTTCAAGTACATGAAGAATGAGTCACTTGAAGACATCATCACTCGATACTACCATCTAATGTCAGAATTGGATAATTATGATGTAGATTGCTATACTGACATAGAGAACAATGACAAGCTGCTTGAAGCTCTACCTGCTAAGTGGGATATCTACACTCTAATGATTAAAGGAGAAGCAGATTATGACACAAAAGAGCTAGAAGAAGTAGTTGGAAAGCTTAGAGCTTATGAGCTCAGTATGAAGAAGAAAGACACTGGATATGATCAAGTTCAAGATCCAGGGATCTACAATGGGCTTACATCTTCTTCAACTCATGATGCTTCTAGCGACTCTGCCACTGCTTTTCTTTCGTGTGATAATGAGCAGGTTACAGTGAATGAGGATGGTGATGTGTGTTTTGTAGCTGCTGCAGGAGGATCAACAGGAGTCAAGAGAACATCAACCTCAAAGCAAAGTAGCAGTGCAAAGTCAATGCCTATGAGTGTAAAGTCTGCTGAAGAACATCTCGCACTACTTGCTTCGTTTGTTGCTTCGTATGAGAACTACATTCAGGGGAAGATATCTGATCCTGCTACGTTAGATGAAGATTATGATTAGATTGACCCTGATGACTTAGAAGAGATGGATTTGCAATGGCAGATGGCCATGATTTCGAGACGTGTGAAGAGGTTCATGAACAGAACTGGAAGGAAGTTTGTGGGGAAGAATGTAGGTTTTGACAAGGCCAAAGTCAGGTGCTTTAACTGTCAGAGTTATGGTCACTTCGCAAGGGAATGTCAGAAACAAAAGCATGAGACTTCGAGCCAGAGTTCAAACAATAGAAATTCATCAAACTCTAACTCAAGGGCGTTGATCTACTGCAAGAGAGGGTTCATATGACTGGAGCATTCACTTGGAAAATGATGAGAATGTTACACAAGCATTTATGGCAGAGATCGTGCCAGTTGAAGAAGCTGAAACTAAAGCAAATGCTGAGAAAGAAAGTGATGCTGAGGTAAAGAAGGTTGATCAGACAACAGATGCTGAAGAGGAAAAGCCAGAGTCTGAGCATGAAATAGAAGCTGAAGAGAAAGATGAAATTATCAAAAGAATGGAAGCTCAACTTGCTGCTCTCATGGCAAACTCAGACAAATCGACAGGAGAGGTAAGTAACTCTGTCACTTCTGTTTGTTTAAAGTGTCGTGAACTACAGGGTGAAGTTGACAAATTGTCAACTCAAAACAAAAGTCTTGTGAGCGAAATGTCTAACGTAAAAGAATCAAATTTCTTTGCTAAAAGAAACGAGTCATCATATTTGAAAAAGATAAAAGGCTATGAAGCTGAAATTGAAGCTTTAACCTGCAAATTAAATGAAAAACTTCAAGTCATTGACTTAGCTCATGACATGATGGCTAAGAAAACAAAAGAGATTTCTGATAAAAACAAAGAGTTGTCAGATGCACAACTTAAAATTGTTTAACTTGAAAGAAATTAGGTCAATTCAGGGATTCTACTTTTGTTATGAAACACATGATGGGTGGGTTAAAGAAGAGTAATGACAAGAAGACCGTGGGATTCCAGGGCTTTAATGAAGTCCCACCTCCTCTTAGTCATGACTATTCTTTCTTACCTGATGAAGATGAGTTCACAGACTTTTTGTCAACATCACCAAGTAGTTTCACATCCAGTCAAGGTGACGTGTTTACTGATAATGATGCTAAGAAGGAAAATAACAGCAAACCTGTTTTGAAAAAGCAAAATACACCTTCTAAAAACAAAAATCTAACTCTTGTTAAAAAGGTTAATTTTGTTCAAGGAAGTGACATGAAAAACGAAACAGCTGTTATAGAAAATGAATCAAATGTAGAGTTTGCTAAAAACAAAACCCAAGAAAAATCTGAAACTAAGCAAACTGAACAAAATCCTTCTAAGGCATCATCATCAAAACCAGAATCTAGTTCAAAGGCTTCAACTGAGAAGTCTTCGAAAAAGAGGTCGTGCTTCAAATGTCACACAAAGGGACATGTAGCTAGCTGCTGTCCTAACAAAAGGATTGAAGCACAAGATAGTGAGAAACAAAGAGGAAAATCACCAGAGAAGAGTGGTGATAAAAAGGAGAGACAGTCTAACTCTCCAAAGAAATCTGCTCCAAAGCAACAACAGGGTGTTGCTAGTGGTGTAGATAAGGCTGAAAAAGGAACTCCTCAAGTTCCTCGTTTTCAAAGAAATCAACCAAGATTTCAGCCTGAATCTACATCAGGCAGATATGAGAGACCTAGAAGCAGTTCACCAAGAATGAACAACCAAAATTCAAACAATTTCAGAAGTCAAGGTCAATATCAAAATCGATACCAAAATAATGGTGGTCGAACCTTTTATAACAATGGCTTTAGAAATTACAACAATCAAGCTTCTTGGAATCAAAACTCAAGGTTTCAAAAGTCACATAGTCCAAACACATATAGGAATCCTCAGGACCAGAGACCTTATGGAAATCAAAACCCATTTCCATCAACAGGTCCAAGATCTAAGACTCCAGTTAGGAGTGATGGACATTGGATGGATGTTCCTGTAGTTGATGAATCTGGATGACCCAAGACCATCAAGGCTTGGGTCCCCCACTCTAACTAATCTTTTGGTTGGTGTGTGCAGGAGCTGCTAAGGAGGATTATCAACTTATGGTATGTTGATAGTGGCTGCTCCAAGCACATGACGGGGGATGCGAGGTTGTTTTCTGAATTTGAAGAATATGATGGTGGACATGTTAATTTTGCTGGTGCTAAAGGTGGTAGGATTACTGGAAGAGGAAAAGTGACGAATGGGAAGATCACATTGGACAAAGTGAACTATGTTGAGCAGCTGAAACACAATCTGATGAGCGTGTCACAAGTCTGCGACAAGGGTCACTCGGTCCATTTTACGAATACTGAGGCATTGGTGTTGAAACCGGGTTTGGTCATTCCGGACGATTGGATAGTGATGCGTGCACCAAGGAAAAATGATACTTATGTCATGGACATGGGTGCCAAAGATCCAACTGCTGTGGTGGCGTGTTTACTGTCAAAAGCATCTGAAGCTGAATCTATGTTGTGGCACAGACGCATGGCCCATATTCACTACCGCAAAATGAATTACATTATCAAAAATGAGCTAGTGAAAGGGGTTCCATTGCTGAGGTTTCAAGTGGAAGATAAATGTCTTCCATGTCAAAAGGGAAAACAACACAAGAAACCTCATAAGTCTAAAACAGTAAATTCCATTAATGCCCCTTATGAATTACTTCACATGGATTTATTCGGTCCAGTGAACGTGAGGAGCATAGGTGGAAAGTACTACTGTCTGGTTGTCACTGACGATTACTCACGTTATTCATGGGTTTTCTTTTTAGGTACAAAAGATGAGACAGTAGAGATGCTTATTGATCTTTTTACAAAATTGGAAAACGTTCATGATGCAAGGATCAAGAGGATAAGGAGTGATAATGGCATGGAGTTCAAGAATCGGATTCTGGATCTCTACTGTCTTCGAAAGGGAATTGAACATCAATATTCTGCTCCGTATACTCCTCAACAGAATGGAGTCGCTGAGAGGAAAAACAGGACGTTGATTGAAGCCGCTAGGACGATGCTTTCAGATTCAAAGCTACCAGTTCTTTTCTGGGGAGAAACTGTGAATACAGCTTGCTACGTCCTAAACAAAGTTTTGACTGTTAAACGTTTTAACAAAACTTGTCATGAGTTGATGTTTAACGAAAAACCAAATTTAACCGGCTTTGAACCATTTGGATTACCCTGCACCATTGTGCGAAACAAAGATAAACAAAAATTCGGTGAGGTGGCAGACGAAGGCTACTTTCTAGGCTACGTGCCTGGCACACCGAATAAAAGGGTTTTTAATCTAAAAACTGGTAAAATTGAGGTTGTTTTTAATGTGGAAATTACTTCCTACAAGCCTCAACAATCAACGAGTGGTCCTGATATATTATATGATTATGAAAGTGTTTTTAAATCATTTAATATTCCTGAGGTTTCTGATGCAGATGATTCTCAGCTGATTCAAACAGTGATTGGTGAAGACGATGAAGGCGAGTTCATGCCTAGATCGAATGTTGATATGTCAGATGCTCCGGAATCTTCCCATGGTGCTGCTGATCCTGATTCAAGTGATAGTGAACCTGAACCCAATCAGGGGGAGGATTTCATTAATCCATTTGCAAATCAGAATATTCAAGGGGAGGTTGGATCAAACCTGGGTGACAATCTGGAAGTCGATGCTGTTGCTACTACACGAGCAAATAGAGATCATCCAGTTGACATGATTGTTGGAGATCCTACTGCAGGTGTTCAGACAAGAAGAAGCATTGCAGCGAATTCTGGGTTATTTGTTTCGATTGAGAAGACTGGGATAGTGAATGAATGCTTGTATAGTTGCTTTATTTCCCAAGAGGAGCCGAAGAACATTCATATGGCTCTTAAAGACAATTCATAGGTTGAAGCTATGCAAGAGGAATTGGCCCAGTTTGCGAAGTTAAAGGTTTGGGAGTTAGTGGACCCTCAGAAAGGTGAAAGAGAAATTGGCACTAAATGGGTATTTAGGTGCAAGAAGGATGAAAGAGGGATTGTCACGCGCAACAAGGCTCGGTTAGTTGTCAAAGGTTTCAATCAGCAAGAAGGGATTGATTACAATGAAGTGTTTGCACCAGTGGCAAGGTTGGAGGCAATTCGTTTGTTTCTGGCTTTCGCTTCATTCAAGGGCTTCAAAGTTTACCAACTTGACGTGAAGAGTGCATTTCTTTACGGAAAAGTCCAAGAAGTGGTGTATGTCTCACAACCAGAAGGGTTCGTTGATCCAGACTATCCAGATCGAGTGTACAAACTTGATAAGGCTTTGTATGGGTTACATCAAGCTCCCAGGGCGTGGTACGAGACACTGTCTACACATCTGCTTAAGAATGGTTTTGAAAGAGGTCAGATTGACAGTACACTGTTCATTAAGAGGAAGAAGGAAGATTTTCTGCTGGTACAGGTATACGTAGATGGCATCATCTTTGGGTCATCTGATGAGAACATGTGTAAGGAGTTTGAACAGGTGATGAAGAGTAAGTTTGAAATGAGTGCTATGGGTGAGCTGTCTTACTTTTTGGGATTACAAGTTGAACAGAAGGAGGATGGGATGTTTATTCATCAAACGAAGTATGTGTATGACATTTTGGATCGGTTCAAAATGAATGATTGCTCTACTTCCAACACACCTATATGCGAAAATCACAATCTTGGCCCAGATCATGAAAGTACTGAAGATGTTGATCCAACTCATTACAGGGCGATGATTGGTTCTCTAATGTACTTGACTGCTTCAAGACCTGACATCATGTTTGCCGTATGCTTGTGTGCCAGATATCAGGCGAATCCGAAAGAGTCACATATGAAAGCAGTGAAGCGTATTCTTCATTACTTGAAGGGGAAACCTAAACTTGGGTTGTGGTATCCAGCTGATAGTGATTTGAGGTTCGTTGCTTACACTGATTCAGACTTTGGAGGATGCAAATCGAACAGAAAGTCTACAACTGGTGGTTGTCAGTTCTTAGGAGGCAGGATCGTGTCTTGGCAATGCAAGAAGCAATCCTGTGTGTCTACCTCTACATGTGAAGCTGAATATATTGCTGCGGGTAGCTGTTGCTCTCAGGTTCTCTGGATCCAACAGCAGATGCGCGATTACGGTTTGGATTTCACTCGTACTCCTATTATGATAAATAATAATGCCATTATATCAATCACAAACAATCCCGTAAAGCACAGTAGAACTAAACATATTGACATACGTCATCACTTTATACGGGATTGTGCTGAAAAACGATTAATTGAATTACACCGAGTCGACACAGAAGATAACCTTGCTGATCTTTACACTAAAGCTTTTGATAGAGCTCGCTTTGAACACTTAGTCGAACTCAACGGGATGAGGAATCCTAAATAACTGGTTTTTCATAAGAATTTTGTAAATAGTTTACTGCTTTTTTAAAAAACAAAAATTCAAAAACATTGAAAAATCAAAAACATTGAAAAATCAAAAACATAATAAAATAGAAAATAAAAAATGAGGTATCACTGTGTGAAAAAGAAGAAATGATAGTACATCAGCAAGTTAGACTGTCACACCGAAATTGAACCAAAATTGCTTAAGTGTGATAGCAGCTTCATCATATGATGTACCAGTAGGCAAAAAGCATGAAATAATCAACTTACCAATGTGATATAAACCTAAATGCACTGAGTATGAGTGGGGAACACATCAGTGGTGTATGGTTTAATGACCTTAATTCTTGCGTTGATAGATTGCCAAAATCTGAAGTTTTGGGTCTTTATACTATTATTTCATCCGGGGATATCAGGGGTGTCCTTCTGCTGCATCCAGATACATGCTGACCTAGACACACCCAGGATATCTTAAAAGAGCTAAAAATGCCAAAACCCTGAAAATGAAAAAGCTCTCATAGAGAGTCATTCAATAAGTGCAAAAAGCATAATTCATACCAAAATGGTATCTGCCTTAGCCCTCGATAAGATATTTTGGTCTCTCTGCTGTACGGAAGTACTGACCTGTTCACCAATTATCTATCGTTGAAATACAAAACGGATGAATTCAGTATACTCACCTACTACGATGAATCTTTGTGCATACCTTGATCGCGGGGGTACATCCTGAAGTGGGACATGCTCGTATTTCGGTATTCCTTAACGTATCATATGGTAATGGTACTTGAAATGTTCATGCATTTTGTTTAAGTGGACAAGCATACTGGTAATCGTCTTGAACTGCTTTTCACTAAAACATTAAAAAAAAGAATAATCTAATTGTGTGAAACAGTTTGATTTTGCTGATATGATCTTCTTACCGGTGATTCTCACAAAAATAGAGTATGTATTGCTTTTCGTATTTATTTGCTTTCAGAAAATACAAAAATAATGTCTTTTTCTGTTTAAAATTCTTAACGTACGGAAAACTTTTATTCTTGGAGGAATTGTTACTGATAGGGGAGACGATGTTAGTAAGTGAGTTCAAAATTTTCAAATCAAGCAGGTTATAGGGTGTTTTGTTTGAAATTTGTGCGTGTTGGTGCTGAATGGAAAATGCTTAATCTGTAACACAGTTTAACAAATCTCTTGAATAATAATAATTTTGTTTAACTTATGTTGAAAAATTCTTATGGTTTCTCGAGATGTTTGTTTTATAGTATCCAGATTGAAGCAGTGTGTTGCTGAGGAGTTGCAGTGAAGATGAGAGTTTGCTTGGATGCATGGTAGGACCTCCTTTCTACATTGCAGACAAAGTTGAAGAGTTGAAGATTGCTATTCAAATGCTGAACAGGAGTTTACTCAAGCGCTAACATTTTGAAGATTTGGTGATTGGATGCATCAGCTTAGGGGGAGTCTGTTGCTGACAGAAGCTGTTAAAGCTGAAGCTATCCAAAGACCAAAAGGCTTGAAGATTCTGAAGACTGAAGTTACCTTTGCGAGCTATTGTCAAGGGGGAGTTTGTTGGTGCATGTTTTGCGACAACAACTTATATTTGGTCTTTGGATATCTTGTAATTAGTAAAACGATAAACAGTTAGCGGGTTTAGCTTTGTAATAGTTTGTAATAGTGAATTAAGAGTGATTGGGCCAAACCAAACCCACATATGGGGGAGGGTTTGCGAAATGGGCCTTTCCCAAGACCTACCCCATATGCAAAGCTTTGTCCTATACAAACAAAGCTTAGCATTAGGGTTTAGGTTAATCACCTAATCACCTTAATCACTTGGAGAGAATTCGTGAAAGACAACGGCTTGGACGAATTAGGATCTTGATTGATTGTAATCGTTACGAAGATAATCAATAAAGATCGGGTTTGAAGGAATTTCTGTTTTCTACACTTTTCTGTGAAAACTGATCTAGAGGATTCCGCACTCTAGGTTGGATCGACGATTCTGTTACGATCTGCACGCGTTAGGGGACTTACATCCTCCAGATCCGCGACAACTTGGCAAAGGCCAGGGATAGACAGAAAAGTTACGCCGATAGAAGACGCAAGCCCCTTGAATTTGACATTGGCGACTACGTACTCCTAAAGGTATCCCCTTGGAAGGGTGTAGTCAGATTCGGCAAGAAAGGGAAACTAGCGCCTCGATATGTTGGACCTTTTAGGATTCTGGAAAGGATCGGAAAAGTCGCCTACAAACTCGAACTACCGGAGGAACTCAGTAACGTCCATCCGACTTTCCATGTGTCAAACCTCCGACAATGCCTAGCTGATCATGATTTGATTGTACCTCTCGACGATCTTCAGGTCAACGAAACGCTACACTTCGTGGAAAAGCCTGTCGAAATCATGGATCGCCAAACCAAGCAACTCAGGCGCTCTCGCATCCCTATCGTGAAGGTCCGATGGGAAGGCAAACGAGGCGCGGAGTTCACTTGGGAACTCGAAAGCGACATGAAGGCCAAGTACCCGCAGTTGTTCAAATAAAGATCTGAAGCGTCAAATTGGTAATCCACGGCGCTGTGCAGCTTCGAGCCTAATTTCGGGACGAAATTCCCTAAACAAGGGGAGGCTGTAACACCCCGTGTTTTCGAATGTCAAAGTCAAAGTCCAAGTCAACTTTGACTTTCTTTGACTGTAGATAGTCTATTTTCAGTTTATTTGTATTATGTGGAGTAAGTGTTGTAATTAGGAAGAATCGAAGTAATCAAATGTTTTATCAACGCGAACCGATTTACGACTGTCATTAGTAGGAAGTAACAATGCGATAAAGTTAACTAATCTATAATCAAACCGATCTAACTATCATCAAACTCGAATCTCGAATTATGCGAACCTTGGTTGTTGTATACGTGTGTGTGTGCCTTATGTGTTGCCTGTGCGTGTTTAATTCATGTTTGGTGTGCTACTCAATCGAATTAATCGAAACTCGAATCGAAACTCGAAACTCAAGTCAAATACAATCGAAATCGAACTACGACGAATGGTAACGTAAGGATAGGGTGAATCCTAGGAGATTGTATGTTAGATATAGTAGTTGGGGCTGAACGTAATTTGAATAGGAAACTCTACCGTGCTCGTCTCGTCTTCAATCGAAATCGAAATATCGAAAATCGTCGCACCGAACACTCGAACCGGGCTGTTGATTGATCAGGCTGTCAGCCGATCGAACAGCCCAGCCGATCGGACAGACTGTCCGATCGAGCAGGCTGTCCGATCGGGATGCCTGGCCGATCGGCCAGCCCTTTCCTCTTTTGGAGCCTATAAATAGGGCTGTCATTGTCACTCTTTACCACTTTTGGAAAGTTCTGACCGATTTCGGTAAGTTTCCAACCTAAATCTTGTACTTTCTTAATCAAAACATGTTCCTACACCTTTCTATCTTTCAAATCTTGATTTCTAACCGTGAAATCATCAAGATCTAAGCATTCTAGGATGATGTCATCATGGTGTTCTTCAAGAACTCCATGTTTTGGCCTCAATCCACCATGAATAGCTCGGATCTAACTGTTTTCCACATAAACAAGTCAAGAACTATCAGAGATCTGAACATTTACATGATGTAAAGGATTGAAAGGAGGATTTCCAACTTTCTTTCAACTCTTTTACACTCAATGCCTTCAAACCGGTAGAAACGGAGCTTGAGCTAACTCACCGATCATTCCAATGGTTGGGTGCTTCAAGATTCGGGTTCTATCTACGAGGTTCACCGACTACGGGTTAAACGTTAAACTGGCGATCCGAACCGTTCACTGGCCGGACTTGGGTGATTCCTGTCCGAGCAGGAGAAACAAGTAAGAACGAAAGTGTCATAGTTCAACTCGTTGTCAAACTACCTCAACATAACGTCAATTAAGCGGAACAGCCAAGTGTTAGACGAACAGGCCAACCAGGTCAGGATGCTGACCGAACGGTTAGGCTGTTCGAAAGGACAGCCCAACCGATCGGACATGTCAGCCGATCGACCAGGCCAGCCGATCGGCTAGCATGTGGCCCCACACCTTGACAAATTCATGAGGTATGGTATTGAACGAAGTAATGACCGATCGAACAACTTAATCGATTGGTAAACATTACTCTTCGAATCATGAGATACTATGCTTCAACACTTAATCGATTTTCAACTCGTTCGACGCATTGGGGTGCCAACCGATCGAACATGCTATCATAACGAACATGATGTTCGATCGGATATGCTGCTCGATCGAGTGAGAACCTGATGAGGACTACTACTGAAGTTCCTGACCGATCGGATAAGCCGACCGATCGAACAGACCATTCGATCGATCGACCTGAAAGGTAAGAACACTTCAGTGTTCTCAAATGCTACAACGAAAACTTCAAAAGTTCAAACCATCATACACAAACACATCAAAGGAAGAAACAATCCACTCGAACAGTCCAACCGATCGAGCCTACCGGCCGATCGGGCGGGCTGTCCGAACGGATTGTCCAACCGAACGAACAACCCACCCGATCGAACCTGCCGTTCGATCGACTAGGCTGTTCGACCCATTTACACTTGTTTCCATTCTATGTGTATTCATCGTTATGCTATCGAACTGTTCAGGCTAATCCTACTATCAAGCGCTCCCTTCAATCCATCAACCAATCGCTGTGAGTATACTCTATCCCTTTTTGCTTTTGTAGGATCGAAGTCTGACCCGATTGAATCGTTCAGAGGTGTTCAACTACGTTTCAGGTGCAGAATAACAAGAAACGGAGGTAGAAACAGCTGAATCTTCACTAAAACTGCTAATTGTATTGATTAACAATCGATTACACGCATTTCTTCACACCGGCAGCACTTCGGCATGGAATACAAGGCAATCGATATGGTTTCGCTCAAATGAACCACTATATATAGGCATGGTAGTTTTGCTCCAATGGACACATGTCCATATAAGCGAAACCTATCATGTACATATAAGCGAAACTATCAGGTTAAGACCATATGAGCGAAACCTCTACCTAAAATACTTATACTCTCCTATTTTCTCGAAAATCGCGCCCTAATCTATACAATACAAAGTAAGACTCGATACAAGACGAAGTCGACAGATGTAATGCACCAACAGACTCCCCCTCAGATGTTGACGAGTCGACTATCGAGTCACGACAATGCTGTGTCTTCACTTCTTCAGTCTTGATCAGTCTCTGGGCTTTTCTCTTTCTTTCTTCATTAACAGACTCCCTTTAACTTGAATATCTTCAGACACCCCCTCTCGATTTGCTGGCATTCCTTTGTTCTTCAGCAATATCTGATACAGGATCGTTATCTGGTTCTTCACGTTCCAATATTGAAACCTGTCTCAAGTTCTATCTGCAGAGTCTTTAATTTCCAGGATCGATCTGCCTGGCTCATCAGGAGTCAGAAACTTGGCTTTCTTCAAACAGAGTCCTCAGTTATTGTGACCTGTCTCTTTGTCTTTATGTTCCAATATCGAAACCTGACTATTCCTGCACATTCTTAACCCAGAAGTAAATTTTCTAAATTTAACAATTTGTAGTGCACCAACTCCGACATAGTCAAATGACTCCCTCTCATAACATATTCACCAACAACAACTTCCCTCAAACTACTTTCTTTGTGATGAACCACTTGTAGATTTTCAAAACACATTAATGATCAAGATATACTCCCCCTCACTACAATGTCATCATGTTTAGCACTTGTAACTTTGAAAATCAGCTTTCCAACATCAGTTGTCGAAAATCTTTTTGACTTTTTCAAAAGTTTATGCTAAAACACACACAAAATCTTTTTGGATTTTTCTGAAAGAAAGTAACTGATACTACTTGAAAAGACTAAGATTGACACCAACTGTAAAAACAACAAAAATGCAGAAATGAAATATTTACAGACATATTTTTGTGAGTTCTCGTAAGAGGATCATATCAGTTATGAAACTTGTCACTAACACCGTTAAGCTGCATTACATTTTAAGTTCTAAACAATTCACCTAGATTGTCAGTATATTGGTCCACTTAAATTTTCACACAAAGTTCAATTGTTTCGAGATACGATGTTAATGTTTTAATTACTTGAACTTATCCGTGTGTCCTACTACTTGAATATACTCCCGTATCCAGATCCCAATATTCAGTCTTACAGGTGAGTATACTACAGATGATATCTGTTCAGGGTTAGATTGCGAGGGCCGTGAGAGCCCAGGTCGATACTTCCGTATACGCAAAGAGATGACGGCTTCGACTTTCGGTGTGTCCCCTTTAGAGGATCTTTTAATTACAACAGCAGCGACTATCAATTTTATTGTTTCGTCAGCTTGCTGAGGGCGATGCTATGTTTCAAGCATTTGCGGAAAGCATTATCCGGGGACTAGGTCAGAACTTCCATTCAGCAGAAGTCCCGGGATAATACCCCAGATATCATTGAGCATAAAGACCTAGTATCTCAGAATAAGGGACCTTTCAAACAAGATTTCAGGGGTTACCTATATATCCAAGAAGTTGTTAACCCACAGAACAAGCAAGTTTGAAATTTAGGTTTATATCTCGTCACAATTTACTAAGTGTGTAAAAACTTACTGGCATATCCTCAGTGAGATTGTTTATCACATTTTAATCTTTTCAATTCTTTAGCATGTTGTGACAGTCTACTGATGTACTATCATTTCCTCTTTTCACAACGAAACTCATTTTTGAATTTTATCATGTTTTTGGCTTTTTCAAATTTTCTAATGTTTTTGGATTTTCTGAAATTTTCTACTCCCCCTAAAATGCAAACACATTAAAGAAGAATTTGAAAACACACTAAGCTCTTGACCCACTAGAACACAAAACAAACTGTACAAAAACTTGACAACTGATATCGAATTGCATCAATTCGCCATCCACTAAGGCATAAACAATCTGAACTCCCCTTTTCACAAACCATTTTCTCATTTAGATCTCAAAACACTTAAGTTTGTTTTAATCAAAATGATTTTTCCGGAAAATGAGTTTGTTTACCACTTGTAAAGTACGGAGATATGGTTCATCATTTTGTTTATCAATCACATATGTAGTAAATCAAGTACAACTTAATGTCCCTGATTTACCATTTGCAATTAAGCAACCTCTGTACTACTTGTAAAACTAACCACTTGTAGGATCATAATCAATACCACTTGTAGGTATGACTAACCAATACCACTTGTAGGAATGAGTCATCTACATTAACCTCTTTACCAATTGTAAGATTAGTCACAAAAATGCCGATTCCTGCTTCTCAATTACCAACCTGGAAGCTCCGGCGTAATCCTTTCACCTGTAAAATTTAAACACTTTCAAAATCTTTCAAATAAACTTTTCAAACACTAGAATGATGATGCCGATTCCTGATCCACGATATAAACTTGGGATCTCCGGCATAGTCCTTAGACTATTATGGGAAACAGACTTCCATCCAAGTCTTTTCAGACTTGATGGATTTCAATTCTTGCGCAGTAGGGTTGTAAGTTGCCTTTTTAGTTGCATAGAAATCTTTAACCCCCTTTGCTTTCCCATTCAACATTTTCCCAAATATTTTCTTTACACTTCCATTAAATGTTTTCTCGACATCAAATTCATTTTTCTCTTTGTAGAACTGATTCGAGATTTCAATTTTACCAACTTTCTTTTTAACTTCTTCAAACTTCAGTGATGGAAATTCCTCATCATTCACTGAAATTTTTACCTCACCTTGTGGCTCTTCTGGCTTTGTGGAACCAGATTCATCGCCGACTTTCTCACTTACCTTTTTAACAATCCACATTTGGTTGTCTTTTTCTTTCTTTTTGTAAAAATTCTTTTTCGAGCACTCACCAACCTCATAAGTTGAATTTTCAAAACTTTTAAGTTCGTCGGTTGGTGGTTCAACATCAACAACCTTTTCTTTCAATTTCAGAGAAACTCCCTGTTTTGTTTTGGCGTTTTTCTGACAGTTCCATGCAATATGACCAACTTCATTGCATCTGTAACAGGTACGAGTTTCTTTTGGTTGCCACATTTCAGTTCCATTCTTTCTCTTTTCAGCAAGAAACTCTTGATTTGACTGTCTCCAGAACGGTTTCTTCTGTTCATCCTCAGCACTTCCACCTGACACAAATTATGTTTTTGTTTTAGAATTTTTCACATTTTTATGATTTTCTGGTGGAATAAAACCAACGCCTTTCTTTTTGTAGCTACGATTTTGGTTAGATTTCTTTTGGAAACCAGAACCAGAATTGTAACCTTTTTTTCTTGTTTAGACGTTGTTGAACTCTTGAAGTGTACTTTTTAGGTTTTCCAGTAAGATTTAAATCTTTTATTTCAGAAATATTAATTTCTGTCATTTTGAAAACCTTTTTGATCAATTCAAATCTGACACTTCTTATTGGAAATTCTTTGTCAGAATATAATTTGTCCGAATCATTTAAAGTGTATGCGACTTCAAATGTTTCATCATCCAAATTTGCTTTCGATAATAAAAACTCTTTACTGTAAGACCGTTTAACCGACGACTTTTGACTGTTGACTGACGAATTTGACCCTCCAGACTCAGACTTTAACTCATCCTCATCAGTATCCAACACCTGATCGACCACCTTTTTTATTAACTCAGACTCATGATCAGTGTCAGACGAGGTAAACGTGACATCAATGTTTTCTGGTAATTCAACAGTTGTGTAGGTTTTTAGCTTTATATTGACTGCTTTTTCAAGTTGCTCCTCGTTTGGTTTTCTAGGTGAATATCCTTCCCAAATCGGAGGCGGACAATTGTTATAGCTAACAGTCGGTTTCTTACCACTATCTTTCTTTTTCTTCGGCTTCTCGTCTTGAAAAGCTTCCATTCCTGCAACAGTTGGGTAAATACGATCAATGAGATAATCAGAACTAGAATAACTTTGCAATAAACGTCTAATTCTCTCATTCTCAATCTTTTCGGTCTCCAACTCTTGCTTCCATTTAGCACTTTCTTCGATGTAGAAGTTGATAGCTTTCTGCTTTGTCATCATGACTGCATTCATCATCGTTAGTGCCTGTTCTCTTTCTGAATTTGTCTTTTGGAGACCAGTTACTATTTTCTTCAAGACATCATAAGATTCTTTCACATAGTTAAGGTTGAACAGCAACTGCTCCTTCTTCTTCTCGTACTCAGCAATTATGTTGTCCTTTGCTGCACATTCCTTGCAAGCTTCCAAACACTTTGTGCAAGGTTTGACAACTTCAACAATCTTTTCAACTTCGATTGTTTTCATCACTTCAATTACCTTTTCTTCTCCTTTGACTTGCTCACTCTCAACATTCTCATTTTGAACAACATCTTCAGATTTCTGTTGTTGTTGTTCTTTAGCAGCTCGTTTCTCCTTTAGCTTCTCCATGCGATCTGCAAAATAGAAATGAAAACTTTCAGGAGAAAGATGAGTTTTAGCAATGTTTATATGCTTTTCCTCCTCATCATCACTACTGCTATCATCTGGAGGTGATTGATCAAGCTGTGCAGACTTTTCAGAATCAGCATCTGATAAACCAGAATCAGATGGTGTTTGATCAAATACAACTTCTTTTTCTGAGTTAATATCATTTTGTACACTCTCATCTGAACTCTGTAAATTTTCATCAACACTTTCTGAGCTTTCGTCAGATGTAACAGACTGTTCCTCCACACTTTTCACTGTCTCACCAATAGATTTCATCCAGGAGGCAAACATGTCTGGTTCTCTAATGATTTTAGCAATGAAAGCTTTGAAATCACCCTTTTCATCAATGAACATATCCCAGCTGAAGCCTTCAGGTAGTTGTTCATCATCTTGATCAACTAAACATGCTTTGCTATCAGGAGATATGTAATTGCTCCAATTGAAATCCACCAAACATGCTCTCTTCGAATCCTCAATCTTCCTACCATGAGCCGTCTGTGAGTCTTGTGATTGACCAACTTGTTAATAAATGGCTTTCCGGTAGTAATCATCTTTTCCGAAGGGATTCTGAACTCCACTAGCTTCCCTATTCTTGCATTCCCGTTTGAAATGACCTTTCTCCTTGCAACGAAAACAAGTAACTTTAGATTTATCAAAACCTAAAGTAGATACATGAGCATCAAGAAAGTCATTTCTCCCGGTAATCGTTTTGAACTTTTCAGCACGTCTAAGAACACTAGCAAGACACCATTTGATATCCGTCAGTTCCATTTCTTCGGCGTCTATCTGATCGTAATCCTCTTTGGTGAGCATAGGATTTCCGATCTGACCAGCAACTAATCCTTCATATGATAACAACACTGAACCAAGTAGAGCCATGTGGTCTTTAGCAGTGTCTTCTGAAAAACTTTGACCTTCTGGAAGATTTAAAGCGATATTGCACTGAATCACGTAACCGTTTCCTGTCTTTGTGCCTTGAGATTGAAAGCTCGTATTTGACTCTTTAGGATTGACACTTGGAAATGATGAGAATCCACTGCTGCTTTTATTAGAACTCTGATCCGCTTTTTCTGTTGAATCCCCAGCACTGAAAGTAGTTTGGATTTTCGGACTTCTCTCAGATTCTGGAATCGGAATGCTACCCTTGTAGTACATCTTCACGTCCTGTTGACCACTCGGGCTGTTCATCCTGGCGATCTTCTGCTGTTCCAGTTCCTGACTCTCGATCTTTTCAATGAACTGAGAGATAGTTAACCCATTATAAACACCTGTGTTCTTCAGAATCATCAAGTATGTTCCCCATTCTTTCTGTGGTAGTGCATCAGCAAGCTTGTCTACCCACTCTTCACGGTCTTTAGTAATACTCAACATCGACATTGATCGCACTAAGTGGCAGTAACGTTCAATCAGCTTCTTTGTGTCTTCACCCGGTAGACTGCTGAACAGATCAAACTCTTTCTTAAGCAGTGCCTTCTTGCTTTTTATCATGTTCTCGCTACCCTCAAATTTGACTTTAAGTGCATCCCAGATCGACTTTGCAGTTTTGTCGTGCTGTAGCAGAATGAATATGTCTTCTTTGATAGCTTGTTGAAGCAGACTGATCATCATCTTTTCTGCTTTGTACATAACCCGTTCCTGATCCGTGAACTCAGATAACTCCTTTAAAACCTTCAAATCTGTTCGAGGCAACACGTATTTCTTCAGAATGCATTCCCATGATCTAAGATGATTAGCCTGAACCCAGTTCTCGAATCTATCTTTCCACCCGTAGTATTCTTCGATATTCATTAATTTCGGGGGCTTTTGGGTGGTTCCCGTCTCGTTTTCTATACTCATGGCTTGAACAATAGCAGATGGACCAGACGGTGTTGCAAATGCGTTATAGAACTCGATATCCATGATGACTTAGCACGTTTTCCAAGATCAGTGACAAATAAGCGAAACCAGATGTCCGAATGTCCTTATGAGCGAAACTAGAATGATCACAAAAGCGAAACCCTTGATGTTCTTAAAAGCGAAACTACTAATGTTCAGATGAGTGAAACCACTTATGTTCTTTGGAGCGAAACTACCAATATGTACTTGGAGCGAAACCTGTGATGATCCTAAGAGCGAAACCAGATATGTCTTTGGAGCGAAACCTCAGATAATGGTGACACAAGAGCGAAACTAGATATTCAAATAAGCGAAACTACACAAAGTCCGTATAAGCGAAACCTAGTCTGTATGTAATTTGACCCATTTTTAATCTGTATTTTGGTCCGAAACTTTTCAGGATTTGTTTATGTCCAACTACGCACAATCTATGAAATTTTGATCCAATTTTGACCATTAAAACTTTCTGAATTTAAGAAAGAAGGTTTAGAAGCAAGAAATGATGATAAAATCCAGCTAATCTCTGCAGAACTCCTCCTCCTGAGCTCTGATACCACTTGTAGGATCGAGGTCTGACCCGATTGAGTCGTTCAGAGGTGTTTAACTACGTTTCAGGTGCGGAATAACAAGAAACGGAGGTAGAAACAGCTAAATCTTCACTAAAACTGCTAATTGTATTGATTAACAATCGATTACACACAGTTCTTCACACCGGCAGCACTTCGGCATGGAATACAAGGCAATCAATATGGTTTCGCTCAAATGAACCACTATATATAGGCATGGTAGTTTCGCTCCAACGGACACATGTCCACATAAGCGAAACCTATCATGTACATATAAGCGAAACTATCAGGTTAAGACCATATGAGCGAAACCTCTACCTAAAATACATATACTCTCCTGTTTTCTCGAAAATCGCGCCCTGATCTATACAATACAAAGTAAGACTCGATACAAGACGAAGTCGACAGATGTAATGCACCAACAGCTTTTAGCACTTTTGGGTGTTACATACGTTACTTATCAAAATCACCATCGAACACACTACTCAATTATTTGAACGCTAACCGATTCGCATGTATTACATGACTAAATGAATGCTTGTTGATTGTGTTTACACGTGGAATGCTGTCTACCTGCCTTAACGATGTAGTACTATAGTTTGGACTCAGCACCCGTTCACACGGGGGTTGTTAAGGACAATTACTTGCATGGATTACGGTGGTAATCTTGTATTGCGAACCGTCTCGGACGGTCAACCCACAGTCATTGGTATCGATAGATCCATGTCGATAATTAAGATGCTTCGTTTTCCTCTGTGTACATGCTGGTTATGCGTAAACTATTCGAACTCTATATGCTGTATCAAACTTGTATGCTCACCTTTACATTTATGTATTGACTTTATTTTAACGTATGTGACAGGTGTTTAAAATGTTTGCTTGCTAGGAAAGCGAGGCTAGAATAAAGCTCTAGAGGCCCCCAACAAATAGTTGTCTGTCAGGAAAGAACAACTACAACATAGTTATCTGTAGATCTTGTCAGGCTGGGTCTTTAGGGACATTTGAACAATATTTGTGTCTTGTATTAAATTAAACCTGAGTTGTCGGAACAAAATTTCTTGTTTGGATGTTATCTGTAATAATGTATTTGTTTATTCGGGATACGGTATGGGACGTATCTTTAACTGGATTATATAAATAGTTGTTATGGAAACTTCTGGACAATCTGTTTCGCTCAGTGCCATGCCCCGATGATTCCACATCGGTTGGGGTGTGACAACTTTATCCAAGAACCAGTGGGTTTTAACCCACTAGGACCAGAGGACCGCTTCTCAGAAGATAATGCAATGGACATGGACGAGGACACGGATCCCGTTGAACCTGCAAGCGGTACTCCTAATCATCCCATCGAGGTCTCTGATGGGTCATCCTTCCACGGAACACCCTATCATGGTCCAGATAGTTACCAAGCAAGGTTCAACCAGTATGAGTGGTACTTTACGCCCTCTCACCATTCATCGCCTCACCAGCAGCAGCAGCAGTAGCAGCAGGATCCCTCGGGGGATTCGCGTTTCGTGGCTGTCACGCCACCGCCTCCACCGCCACCAGTTCATCAAGCACCTCCAAAACCACCAAGGCATAGGAGAACAGGCGCGCGGATATCCGCACGAAGAGGGGATTTTCATTTTAGCACCCCTCGACACTCCAGTGGCAGTCATTACCCGCCACTGCAGGAAGACCCACAAATGGATGGGCCCTCAAACCCAGTTCAAGAGGCGAATTCTGCAACAGTTGCACCACCACCGCCACCATTTGGTTATGATAACCCGATACCTACATACGCCGGTTCCACGGCATATAACCCATTTGAGCAACCAGCTCACACTCACTACAACTATATTGATGCCGACCCATACCTAGTAGCGGCGGCCAACTACAACGCCCTTCATCCTGAAGGACCATATGGAACTCCCTGGGGAATGGAATACCCAGCTCATGGGTATCAAACACCTGTTCGACCTCCGATTCAACAGCAGTCGCAGCCGCCACGTTTTTCCCCACCGGAACAAGAAGAAATCCTCCACCGATTAAACAGGGTGGAACGAGATTTTGAAGAAGAGCGTAAGAACAACCGTGGTTTCCTCAAGGGCCTAGCAAGCTTGTTAAAAGGAAAGAAGAAGAGGGATCATTAATCCCTATATGTATTATTGTATTCCCTATTTCAATCAAGTCCCTGCGTGGACATTTATCTGTCTATTTAGTCCCTGCGTGGACTTGTCTTTTCAGTCCCTGCGCGGACTTGTCTTTTCAGTCCCTGTGTGGACTTGTCTCTTTAGTCCCTGCGAGGACACCTATCTTAGTATTTGGTCCCTGCATGGACTTGTATTTCTGTTTAACCTCTGCATGGGTAATATGTCTATTTAAAAAGTCCCATTTAGGGCAATGTGTAATCCTTTTTAATATGTAATGAAATGCTAAGTTTATAAATTTCATTTTGTCATTATATGCATAAATATATGAAATAAATAAATCAAAAATCATTCCTTTTAAAATATATCTGCCTATTCAAATATTAATTTAGAATCTTAACGGTATAACCTAGCCTTCGTGTCATGATAAGACCTGGCCAAGATGGTAAGACCTGGTTAAAAGATTCAAATCTCTGTTAACATCTGAAAACATGTTAACACTCTTGGCAGATGTGATTCGCTAAAATCATACGCGTCATTCTTATATAAGGATTCTTCAAAAGATTCCTAAGCCTAACCTAATGATCTATAAATCATGGGTTTAAATCGTCAATTAAGATGATCGTATATTAAACATCCATAGGTGATGTAATGCCTACGGGCCATACTCATTGTCATATAAGACCAAAGACAGTAGTAGTCTACGACTCCCTGTCAGAAAAAGGTAAGGAACTATGTTCAAACCTTCATGCCATGATTCTCTGAAATCCTGGCTTATGATTTAAAATGTCCCTGTGACTAGGCCTTTTGTGCTAATAATACTATTATTGTTTTGTAATTAGGATAAATTATAATAAAAATCCTAAATAAATGTGAGTAACAAATTAACCAAATATGGTCTATAATTACCATGGTTAATGAATTGCCCAAAAAGGCAATTCCATAACAAACTCCCAAATAAAATTTTGTCGATATCTTATGTGACAGTTCATAATACAATGGCTGATTCGGATGAAATAAATAGTCACCCAATGGAGAACCAGAATGATGCTCGGATTAATATAGCGGGTGCTGAACTGCAAACGTTAATTGACAATGTTGTTGCAAAAGCCTTGGACATGCAGTATAGCGAATCGAGCGGTACTCGGAGTAGGACCCTATCCGCACCGCATTCTAAACCCAAGACTCATTCTGAGGTGCATAGCAAGCCTCCCTCCAAAAAGGAAGAACCAAAGAAAAATGATGACGATCGTCACTCTTCAAACCAGCATAGTGTCCCATCTCAAAGGATCGTGCTGAATCAGGGACCCCGTGATAAGGGTTGCTCCTACAAATACTTTGTTTCATGCAAGCCCCGGGATTTCACTGGGGAGAAAGGAGCAATAGACTGCATGACTTGGTTGGATGAGATGGACACAGTGGTTGATATCAGCGGGTGCGCTGAGAAGGATGTAGTAAAGTTTGTGTCTCAATCGTTCAAGGGTGGGGCCTTAGCCTGGTGGAGATCATTGATTCAGGCTACTGGGAAGGTTCCACTGTACAGTATGTCATGGGAACAATTTGTTGCCCTCATCCGAGAGAACTACTGCCCTCAGCATGAGGTAGAGAAGATTGAGTCGGATTTTCTGTCATTGGTCATGAAGAATCTAGATTGCCAAGCTTACCTTATGAGCTTTAATACAATGTCAAGGTTGGTTCCTTATCTGGTGACCCCGGAACCCAAAAGAATAGCTCGTTTCATTGGGGGCTTAGCCCCGGAGATCAAGGCTAGTGTGAAAGCCTCACGGCCAGCCACATTCAGATCTGTGGCTGATATATCTTTGTCCCTCACACTGGACGCGGTCAGGCAGAGATCGCTGAGGAACACGGATGCCGAGAAAATGAAGCATGATGATGAAAATTCACGGCGGACAAACAAGAAGCACCGAGGAAACAATGACCACAAGAAGGGATTTGGTTCTAAGAAGGATGGGCAACAATCTGAAGATAAGCCCAAGTGTAAGACTTGTCAGAAATACCACTTTGGGAAGTGCAGGCTTGACTCAAAATCCCAAACTCAGTCGAGGCCTTGCGGGATTTGCAAATCCACGGAACATAAAACCTTGGAGTGTAAGAAGCTGAAGGACGCAACGTGCTACAGTTGCAACGAAAAGGGGCACATCAAGACAAATTGCCCAAAGTATGCAAAGAAAGCTGATGAAGGAAAGAAGACCAATGCTAGGGTCTTCAGAAGGACGCAAAGGAAGCTGTGCAGGACGATAACGTGATCACAGGTACCTTTCTCATAAATGATGTCTATGCAAGAGTTCTTTTTGATTCAGGAGCTGATAAATCTTTTGTAGATAATAAGTTTTGCAAATTGCTGAATTTACCTGTCAAAACTTTAAGTGTGAAGTATGAGGTGGAATTAGCAGTGGCACCTTAGAAACCGCCTCAACCATATTAGAGGGATGTTTCATATCCATTAAGAACCACTCTTTTCCTTTGTCCCTACTTCCTTTGAAGTTAGCCGGTTTCGACATAGTTCTGGGTATGGACTGGTTATCTCATAACCAGGCCCAGATTATCTGCAATAAGAAGCAAGTAGTGATCAAGACTCCGTCTGGTGAATCACTTACTATTCAGGGAGATACCCGGTATGGACTGCCAGATCAAGTATCTATGCTCAAGGCCTCTAGGTGTTTAAAAAGGGGTTATGTCATTTACATGGCACAAGTAACTATTGATGAGCCGAAACCCAAGATTGAGGATATCCCCGTCATTTCTGAGTACCCCGAGGTTTTTCCTTAAGAACTACCTGGTTTACCACCAGATAGGCAAGTAGAATTCAGAATTGACATCATCCCTGGAGCAGCACCAGTAGCAAAGGCGCCTTATAGGTTGGCACCAACAGAGATGAAAGAATTGAGAACACAACTGGATGAATTGCTAGCCAAAGGTTTCATTAGACCTAGTTCGTCTCCTTGGGGAGCACCCATCTTATTTGTCAAGAAGAAGGATGGATCGATGTGTCTGTGCATCGATTACCGTGAGCTTAACAAGGTCACTATCAAGAATAGGTATCCATTGCCCAGGATCGACGATCTGTTCGATCAACTTCAAGGGGCAAGCTACTTCTCTAAGATCGATTTAAGGTCAGGCTATCACCAACTGAAGGTTAGAGATGAAGACGTACACAAGACTGCATTTAGGACCCGTTATGGTCACTACGAGTTCCTAGTGATGCCTTTCGGGCTCACTAATGCACCAGCGACATTCATGGATCTCATGAACCGTGTCTGTAAACCACACTTGGACAAATTTGTCATCGTCTTCATTGACGACATCCTCATCTACTCAAAGAACCAAGCTGATCATGAGAAGCATCTTCGATGTATTCTTTCACTACTTCAACAGGAGAAGCTTTACGCCAAATTTTCAAAGTGTGAATTCTGGCTTCGAGAAGTCCAATTCCTTGGACATATGGTTAGTGAGCGTGGTATCCAAGTGGATCCCGCTAAGGTGGAAGCTGTCATGAATTGGCAAGAGCCGAAGACGCCCATAGAAATTCACAGCTTCTTGGGATTGGTAGGATATTACAGGCGTTTTATTGAAAATTTTTCAAGGATTGTTGCACCCCTAACTTCCCTGACTAGGAAGAAAATTAAGTTCGACTGGGGACCAAAGCAACAAGAAGCCTTAGATATCCTTAAGCAAAAGCTAAGCAATGCACCTGTGTTGACATTGCCTGATGGAATAGAAGAGTTTGTAGTATATTGTTATGCATCACTCACCGGGATGGGATGTGTGCCCATGCTTCACGTCAGTTAAAGGTGCATGAAAAGAATTACACCACCCATGACTTAGAATTGGGTGCCGTTGTATTCGCACTGAAGCTATGGAGACACTATTTATATGGCATCAAGTGTGTGATCTATTCTGATCACAAGAGCCTCCAGCATCTGTTTAACCAAAAGGATTTAAACATGAGGTAGCGACGATGGATGGAAACTTTGAATGATTATGATTGTGAGATAAGATACCACCCTGGCAAGGCGAATGTAGTCGCCGATGCCTTGAGTCGAAAGGAAAGGGTGAAGCCTATAAGAATCAATGCCAAGAGCATTGAGATAAGGAATAGTTTGAATGAAAGGTTGTTAGCTGCACAGAAGGAAGCTGTGCTGGAAGCTAACTACCCTAATGAAAAGCTAGGAGTAACTGAAGAACAGTTATCCTGTGGTAAGGACATAATTTTAAGATTAAATGGACGAATATGGGTTCCAGTTTATGGAGGACTCCGAGAAGTTATTCTCCAGGAAGCCCACAGTTCCAAATACTCCGTTCATCCTGGAGCTGACAAGATGTACCAGGATTTGAAGGCAAACTTTTGGTGGATAGGCTTGAAGAAGTCTATAGCTACCTATGTAGCTAAGTGTTTGACATGTGCGCAAGTCAAAGCTGAACATCAGAAGCCGTTAGGTTTGCTGCAACAGCCTGAACTTCCCACGTGGAAGTGGGAAATGGTGACGATGGATTTCATCACCAAGTTGCCAAAGACAAGAAAAGGAAATGATACGATATGGGTGATAGTTGATAGGTTGACTAAATCAGCACATTTCCTACCCATTAAGGAGACTTATAGCTCCGACATGTTAGCCCAATTGTACGTAGATAAGATTGTATCTCTACATGGCATACCTGTGTCTATTATCTCTGACAGAGATACTAGGTACACATCTCATTTTTGGTAAAGTTTCCAACAATCTTTGGGCACGCGCTTAAATTTCAGTACGGCTTACCATCCTCAGACGGACGGGCAGAGTGAGCGTACAATCTAAACTTTGGAAGACATGCTTCGTGCATGTGTGATTGACTTAGGTGGTAGTTGGGATAACCACCTGCCATTGATCGAGTTTTCGTATAACAATAGCTACCATACCAGCATTAAGGCTGCGCCTTTTGAGGCCTTGTACGGTAGGAAGTGCAGAACGCCCGTTTGTTGGGCGGAGGTTGGAGATGTCCAACTGTCAGGACCGGAAATAGTCTTTGAAACGACGGACAAGATTGTCCAGATTCGTGAACGCCTGAAAGCTGCCAGGGATAGGCAGAAAAGCTACGCGGACTTAAAGCGCAAACCTCTGAAATTTGAGGTAGGGGATAAAGTGTTGCTTAAAGTATCACCCTGGAAGGGAGTGATGCGATTTGGTAAGAAGGGTAAATTAAGCCCGAGATACATAGGACCATTCGAGGTCATCGAATGTGTCGGATCAGTTGCTTATAAGTTAAACTTACCGGAAGAGCTCAGTGGTATTCACAATGTATTCCACATCTGCAATCTGAAGAAGTGTGTCGCTGATGATTCACTAGTCATACCACACACAGATGTGCACATAGAAGAGAGCTTGAAGTTTGTTGAAAAACCTGTGACGATCGAGGATCGACAGGTTAAGAAGCTTCGAAGGAAGGATGTACCTATCGTAAAGGTAAAATGGGATGCCCGTAGAGGTCCCGAGTATACATTGGAGGTAGAGTCCACAATGAAAGAAAAGTACCCTCATTTGTTTCAGTAAATCTCGAGGTCGAGATTTCTTTTAAGGGGGTGAGGATGTAACACCTCGAAAATTCGCGTCCAATTAAATAACGACACGTGTCATGTACGACAAAAGTGTTATAAAACCGGATTTAGTTAAAAATGTATGGCAGGATTTTTGAACATGTCGACATGTTAATTTATACCTCTGAATGACTTCATTATAAATCCCAAGACCCTAACATGATAATAAACACCTAGTATACCTTTAAATCCGGTGATTTCTAACAATAATGGATTCCAAATTTGCAAGAATGGATCCTATGAAGTAATGCACGATAAACCTTCGTTTATATTTTCTATCATTGTGCAAACCAATAATTCTACATGATATGGTAGACACAGCTGATCAAGCATGGGTTAAAGGCCTCATACTGACAATTCCTAGCTCAAAAACATGCTATGCAAGTTGCCTGTTCGAAGCTTGGAAGGTTAATTTTATTGCCTTCTGGTAAAGGCTTACGGACCGTAAAGGTCCTGCCTTACGGTCCGTAAGGAGTACCCAGCGACAGCAAGTTGGCTGTTGGCAGTTATAAACATTTAACCGACTTAGTAAGATATTTTCACTCTCATGGGCGACCCCTAACAGTTCCTAGGCACTAGGAACACTTGTAAATGATCTAGGAACAATGCTAGACTTAGTTGTCATGATCACAAGGCCTCAAGAACACTATAAAAGGCCCTTGTGTTGCAACATTGTGTTCACTCATTTCTTCTGCATTTTTGGAGCTTTTTGGAGTTCAAGAGCAGACCCTAAGCATCTCTAATCGTGCATAGGACTTCAGTAAGTATGCTTAACCTTTCTTAGTTGAGTTTTTACTTAGTTTTAGCTTAAAAGTCAAATCGTCGTAATTAACGCTTGACTTAGCGATTAATCACTAATGGTTCAGTGTTTAGTCGAATCAAAGATAGTTATAAGTTGGTAATTATGTGGGCATTAAACCCTTGAAAGGGCACCCTCTGATTCCCACTCTAACTAGATCAAATGTCGGGTCAAAGTTGTTTAGAAAAAGTCAACATAATGCTAATTTATGAATTAACGCATAATTAACAATGTGGAAGATATGTAACCTATTTTATCGCTCGTATAACTTGGCAATAAGTATAAGAACTGGTCTAAGCTTGTTTGGTCCGACAATCTTCTGTTTTGACCCGGTGCGGAACCGAAAGTCGTAAAACTTTGACTTTTGCTTTGACTTCAGTTCTGACCCGATTTAGTATGACTTAGACATGCCTTAGAGCTTCCTTAGGACCAAGTTACATGAGGGTATAACCCTCTGTGATTGGTTTGTTGTTTGTCCATTCCATATGCACGTTTCCGTTAAATGCTTAATGTTGACCAATATGCCCTTTTGACCATGAAGAAAGAATTTTGGATATGTGAGAAGACAATAACCTTGGTTACCGATTTGTAAACATGTCCCTAAGGTTTCATAATAGTTCGAGGTCCAGAATAGGAGTTATGCTACATAGCGCATTTAAGAAACCTTTTGTGAATTAAACGGCGTCATTAGCATAAAGCCTATCTAAACCCAACTTCGACACCAAACCTTTTACACACTGATGTAATATAATATTTTGGGATTTTTAAAGATTTTTAATTATTTTTAACTTGCCCATAACCCAAGGTTATGGCGTTGATTCGGTAAATACCGATTATACCCTTTTTGGTTATTAAATGAGTTCTACATAGTATTTTGACGCCAATCCAATTGCTACTGATTTTATATAGTAAATGAAGTATTTTGAGCTCCATAGTCTGATCAGAAAACTCAGATTTCCGGTACAACCCGGAAATTGCTTAAAATGGCTTTTTACGCGTATTAACCACCTAGTATGGGTTTAAAACCATTTTGTCATATAAGACTTATTACCAACTGATAAGACCTATTAAAATAAATTATTTTGCTGATATATTCGGACCCGAATCTCAGAACTTCATTTAAACTCTTTTATAACCTTTAAAATGAGCAAAATACCCTTACGGGGCTTAAATTGAGATTAAACTCATTTTGGGCATAATGGAAGATATCCTACTGATATCACAACATATTTAAAGCATATTGACTTAGGAAACCTGTATAGGATGCTTACGGTTACCCGTTACGCTAATCACGCGTTCGAACCGTATCTTTCTATAAAAACTAACCGGTCTAAGTTTAGGCTTAATTAAAGACCCGTTAGGATTCTAATAGGTTATTATAAACCTTCGTTCCAGAATAGGAGACCCGGTAAAAGCTACACGCACTTGCTATTTCTGATTGATACTTGCAAAGGTAAATACTTTTAACTTATCTTTCCTATACGGGCTTGGGGTATGGTATATAAAATACCGCTTGGTCGGACATTGAATCTTTAATCGATTAGAGGTTAAATCATTGATATGCTCCGTTTTGAAATGTTTTGTTTGCTTAAAGCCTTTGGGGGGTTAATGACCATGTCCCGGATATCCTTGGCATCATCTTACGAGATGGCCACGACCTGAGCACGGGGTGCAGGTGTACACCCGTCAGTGCATAAATAAATAATGTGGTGTGTCTATTGATCTTTAACCCGGTCTACGGATCGGGCTACTGAACGCACAAGAAACATGTAATTCTTTTACAAGATTACATTCAATAATTATCCCAAGTTATAAAAAGTTTGTGCCGCGTGCATTTAAATCAATTTTATTAAACGTTTCAAAAACGAGTCGGTTGAATGTATTTACCAGCGTAAATTGACGTATTTTCCCAAAAAGGTTAAGTGCAGGTACTACGCGAACTAGGCTGGCTTTCTCCTAGCGTCCACAATAAGTCTCGCAAGCTTGGATGTCAAAACCGTTGAACAATGTTTCCTATTTATTTTGATCCCCCTGTGGATTACTTTCAACTGTTGTGATACTTGATATTACAATTTATTAAAGTTGAAATATATCTATCTTTTGCTTCCCCTGTGCATTTAAAATATTGTGTTATTTGACTGTAATGTTATCAACTACGTCACGATAATCCCCCACCAGGCCCACCGGTGAAACGTGGAAATATCGGGGTGTGACATAGTCAAATAACACACAACAATAAAATGCAAATATGCACGTAGTTCCGTAACTTATTTCCTAACACTTTGGATAGTATCTTGGTGTCAGCAGAACACTTCTGTGGCTGAATCAGTGGTTTAGCTCTGATACCACCTTCTGTCGCAACCCCATTCCCAAATAAACCCGGGAACGGGCGGCCACGGCCAGTTTGGGTGGTATCTGTATTTTATCCATTTTGGCAGCGAAAATTACATCAGGATCGTAGTTATGAAATATTTTATCAGAGTAAAATACCACACTTTCATAATATTAAACATGTGAGAATAATCCCAAGATTAAGTACACACATTTTCATATGAGTAAACCTATTTTATTTAATAAAACATCTCTTTATTTTTAGGTAACTTTATTGCCACTTTTCCAAGCCTTCAGTGCTGTCCAGCTGGCTTCTATTTTGCTTTCACATTTTGTTACCTGAAACGCGTTTAAAAACATTTTGTCAGTGGGAAATACTGGTGAGTGAATCCCAGTTTAATCAAGTTTAATAAAGACCATTGTACAGTATTGAGGGCGGTCGCGCAATTACATTTGTTTCCATCTATTCAATTACCACCCACGGTACTGTCAACCCGACTTGTGGTCATGTTACTCCTCGCAAGGTAGTAACAAATTTTGTATACAAAATCCCAACATACCGACGATAATTGTAGAATACAAATACTCAATAACTGTTTAATATAGTATTAACTAGTCTAAGACCCCGCGAGTTTCGTGGGTGGCTTAACACACAAATATATAAATTAAAATTGTTTAAATAATCCTTTGAAAGAAATAAAGGTTCAAGTAAGGAAATCCATCTCTCTACCCGCGGGTACGTAATGTATCAAACGAAGTTAGATTCAATTTGTCTTTAAAAAAATTAAGCTAAAAATAAGGTAAGGCATCTAAAATTTGTTGAGTTTCGAATCAAACCATATACCAAGTAAGATGACAGATGTTGAAATAAGCGATTACGGATTCTATAGCCCAAGGTTCGAATCAAACCATATACCAAGTAAGATTGTCCATGATGAAAGGAATCATCAAAAGTTGACGGCCTATGATAAACATATATCTTTACAAAGTGAGATTCTATAGCCCAAGGTTAGGATATGACTCGATACATGGACAATCTTGTAAATATGATTCAATACATGGACAATCTTGTATTCACAGCTCGCTGAGGTGAATGAAGTTATATATTTAATCCTTGCTCCTTTACCTGTCTTACTTTGACTATAAAGGTCAAAACAATAGTTTTAATTCATATGTTTCATATATTATAACTCTCTACCTCTTTTGCACATTAGTGTCCATCAAATCAAGTTCCCAAATCGAATTGATCGAAAAACAATTAACAAATTAAACTAAAAGAGCATCAAAATTACATGGATCATTTATAGTACATTAGTAGTCCAAACAAAATAATCACCCTTATGTAGCAGTCTTCATGGATAATTTATAATACATCAATTATACAAACAAAATAATCACCCTATCTTTTCATTATCCTCATCACAAAGCCAAAAGAAGGAAACAATATTTTTATGTTGGAGACTCTTAAGCATTAAAATCTACATCTCAAACTCGTCTCCTTGCCCGTACTCACGATCTAACCTTCGTAGGGCAAAATTCACCAAATTCCTATACTGCAAATGTTGTCCTTTGTACACCTTTCCTAATCTACCTTCCGTAATGAGATGTCCATCCGAAAAGTTGTTGGTGGCAAATAATATCTCTTCTAATCTGTAGTTCTACGTAATCGCAGAGCAAGAAGATTATATATTATAAAAACAGTATCTAAAAGTTAAATACAAAAGCTAATAAACTAATGAAGAATGACAATATCGTATCAAATATACCACTTTTGACAAATAACAAATAATAATTAATAAATATCTAATGAATTAGTCATCCACTCTGTCACACCCCCAAAATCCACCATGCGGAGTACTACCGCTTAGAGGCGTGACGTGACCAGGATCGAGCCACCAATCATACTGAACAACGTATTTAAGTAATTAAAGCCAACCACAATACGATTGGTGACCAAAAGCTAGTTAACCAAGTTTTAATTTAGACAGCGGAAGCATAAACGTAAAGTTCAAAACATAAGTTCGTAGTTCATAAGTTTAATGTCCAAAGCATAAGTTTAATAAGTTCATAAGGATTTAAATATTAAGCACGGAACATAACAGCCCGTATCCCACAACGGCTCCTTCCTCGTGCAAGCTCCAAGCATTTAACGACCTGTAAGGCATGTAACAACGAGTCAACAACAAAGTTGAGTGGGTTCACGTTTGGTTGTTTAGTTTTAAGTTGTTTCCGAAAACGTGGTTTGTCTTTCGTTGGCGTAATTGCCGTGGGGGTTACCCCGTAGTTGAAAGTAAGATTAACCAGTTCATTCTTTATTACCCAAACCATTTCCATGATTAGTGGGGGCTTCCCCATGTGAACCACTAGACTGTACCATATTGACCACTAACGCAAAAAAGTTGTGCCCTACATCAGTGTCTATCATCACTGACGGTTTCCCATTGTCCATTAGTACACGCCCGTCCGACTGGCACGGTGTGAGGTTTGTTAAACCTAATAGCGCTATTAACTAATGACCCGCTCGCCATTGGCCTCGGCGATTAAGTCGATATAAAAAATGAGGGACTTATGATAGAGTTTTGTCTAGTAAGTTTTAAGGTTGTTGTCCTACCCAAGGAGGACGAACGTACGTAGTTCTACCCAAGGAGAATACGCAGGAGTAATATTGGCATCCTACCCAAGGAGGATGGCCGTACATATCCTACCCAAGGAGGATATGTAGATTCAGTTTTAAATTCTTTAACCCATTCCCAAACCACCGGGAATCCCATGCCTTAGAAAGTGTGTGAACTCACCTCGGTTTGCTCGGTTAGATTCTCAAAGATAGCTAACAGTCAAGGTCGGTCAATCACGTCCTAGTATGATTACCACTTAATTTATTAGTGACTTCAAATAAGCACAAAATTCCTACACGCATCTAACACATAACATGCATCACTTTAACGGTTTATGCCCGTATAAGCCTCCCATCTATTCCCGTTCATAAGCAAGCATACGATATTGCATATAGCACTTTTATTGACATATATCATGTTAGATTATTTACAGATAGCATACTCGACATTTAGACGCGCAAATTACAACTTATGTCGTTTCAGCTTAAATATTCAAAACTAGGCTGTTTTCGGGGATTTAAATAAAATAGTTAACTTGTTTCAAAGATTCCCAAATTTTTACAGAAGGTCATAAATGGTCCAAATATTATTGTGTAAAAATCTCGGGATCCAATTTATCACCAATATTTTATAAAAAATTCATTTTCCGGACTGCAATCAGATTTATTATTTTCTGACTGCGGTCCACGGAATAATTTACTAAAAATTCATTGTAAGTCGGATTGATGAAATTCCAGTGGGAAAATTACTACGACATCAGTGTCCATGCTCTGTACAGATTTCATGGTCTGATTCAACACAGAACTCAAGTTATGACTAAAAACATATCGCCTATTTTTTGCAGTAAAAACTCAGCTTTAGCTGCTGTTACAAAACGACACTTTAAAAATAGTAAACGAAGTCCAAAAATTATGATCCCAGTGCCATTAGAACCGTATTTCATAATAAATAAGTCTAGGCTTCAGAAAATATATTTTTCATTAAGTTATGGTCTGGTTACAGCCAACTGAAGTTGGCTGTAAAAACCAACCACCATTCTGTTTCAGCTTTTAACTTTCTAGTGCATGTTCGATTGATTCTGTTAACATGTTTAGCGATCACAACAACATCAAACATCAATATTAACAAGTAACTCAGCAAGAATCAGCAAGAAATCAGTAACATCTCAAGATAACATCATACTAACATAAATACATCATGTTTCATCTTCTTGTTTAAACCCTTTTTAGTGTTCTTGTAGATTTAACATATTACATCTTTTAATAATGAAACAAGATGTACAAAGGTGACATAAGGAACTTACTACTAGCTTAAAGCTAGGGATGTTCTTAGTGAAGAAGATGGAGAAGGTGATGGTGAAAAGCAAGTGAAAGAAGCTCCTTAGAAAGTCCTTCAACTTGCAACCTCCATGGATTAACTTTGAAGCTTTGAATGGCACTTGATGTTGGTGGAGATGAAGATGTTGAGGGGTGGTGGTGGGTTCGGTTATGGAGTGACCGAAAATGAGAGAGAGAGGAGAGTGATGAGAGAGGTGAAAGATTATCAATGATCTTGTAAGAGGTATTGGCCATACATATAAGAGATTCCCTAATATTTTGTTCATACTTGCAAGCAACAATCAAAGAAGATCTAAACAAAATATATGGGGGTAATCATGGTGATCTTTGTGGGGTCCACCTAGGACCGAAAATCAGGTTGGGGGGGGGTCTTGATGTAAAAATGTTGCAACTAGAGTGTAAATGGTAGTTAAATTGTAAGTATGGACTTGTATGTGTAGTGAAATGATTTTTAATGGGTGTTATGGCAAACGGGGATCATGACTAGCTAAAAATAATTAAATAATGTGTTTGACAAATATTTGGTGTCCCGGGTAATGTCCGGTTGTTCGGTCGGATACTGTTCCGTTAAGTTGTTTAATTGTTCCGTAAGGCGTCTTATACATATATTTTTGTAACACAATTTATTTCCTAACACATAGGAAAATATTCAGTACCATTTAGTCAAGTTTTCTACATACTACTAGTATGCTAACACGCACATGTAAGTATGACACAGTAACCGGAAACAGTTAAGTAATTCAACACAGTCACTAAGCACTTTAATTATCATTAAATAATCGTACGTATACATGCAAATACGAGGGTTGTCACATTCTCCCCCTGTTAAGAAAATTTCGTCCCGAAATTTAGCACGTGGTTACTGAGGAAGCTAGTTAAGTTGTGTTGGTTTCCTGGTTTTCCTGGGGTGTCACACACTCTAAAACTGCATGTTTAAACTTAATAGGGTAGAGCATATCTTTTAGTACCTGGTTACAAACTGGGCTAAAGTGATGTTTATGAAAATACATATAATAATATTTATTTTAAAGTATGTTTATCAACTACAAAAAAGTAGGCATCACTTTTTATACAAAGATAAATGATATATCCCGATACAAATCCTTAATCATACATACTTATGACTATTAAGGGCATACGCTCTCACATTCTAATGAATTAATGCCAATTTTAGTTCGGATAGATAATTTCTCGTATACAAATGTATTTTTAAAGTTGAAGAGCTTTAACCGGTTTGTAAATCAATAAATAATAGCCCTTTATGCCTCCGATCGATTTCCCAGCTCAGATAGCATGTAAGTCTTGTCTATTTTAAGGTAGCAAGAGTTAAAGGCAGGCACCAATCCCTGTATGCCTTCTAAAAACTGTAGTGTCGCCTTGTGTGCTAAAAGTGAAGCTCCTACCTTTTCCTGCAAAAGCAGGTTAGAACCCCATGTATTACACGGATTGAATAAATGTAATTTTATATACTAAACAGTAAAAAGTTAGATCTTTATGAACCCCGTATATTGTACGGGTTAAATAAATGTAATTTTATATATCAAATAATAAAAAAAAGTTATATGTTTCAAAACCATGTGTATTAGTCTTATAATAATCATAAAAACTATGTCTTTTTAATGCTAAAAATACTTGCAACTTTTGCCATAGAATGAATACCTGCCAACACCCACTTGTTCATCTGCCATTTGTGTGCACTAACGTCCACTGAGCATTAAATTTGCCAAATGTCGGTTGTCATGTAAAGAGTATTACTCCGCCTCATCAAGCAACTTATAACTGCCATATCACAATTTGTAATATTCACACCATGACGGTTGAAGTCTTCCTTCTAAAGCTGAGTTGTAGTGCAACAAAAGTAGAACTTGAAGAGAATGCACCACTTGTCCTTCTTGCAATATAATTGCTTAACAATCCCAGTTATATTAGCTGCAAAACAAATAGTAAAATCAATTTATATTAAACATGAGATATTTACTCAGTAACATCAAGTGTTTAAGAACCGGACATGCTTATTAAGAAGTGAATTACTTTCCCGATACATAAGTTGTAAAACATCAAACGAATAGACTAACAAAGTTTAAATCTTTACTTTGAAAAAAAAATGGATACATGCAATACTACCTTGACTTTCAACAAACATTAACTGTGATCACACGATCACCTGCCTCAGCGACGTTCACCAAAGCCCAATCAAGAGTCTCTCACCCATACTCATCAAATCGAATATTTGTTCAAAAGCTCAACTGCATTTTGTCCTAAAGCTAATCAATCAAATTTTACTATTTTCAACAATTTTGTAGATATGGGCATTTGGGACTTGGTACCAGTACCTAATTTCCCGTGCCGAATTTTTTTCAGTACCCACTTTTTGGCTTTTTTGGTACCAGTATTTTCGGTTCGGTACGGTACCGGTATTTTACCGAATTTATATACAAATATCGGTACCCATATTTGCCAATTTTTGGTACTGCTACCGAGCTCATCCCTACAATTTTGTGAGTATAACACTACTATTTCACAGGAAAAAAACCAATATGATACCTATTTTGACCACTTTTATGATTTACTCAGGATCCCTTAAAAATGTCACTTAATGTAATCAACGTTCAATTAGTTGCTAATTTTCTCATAGTATCCAAATTAATAGTATTAGTTCATAGTTAACAAATAATATAAAAAGAGAAAGAAAACCCACACAAATAAAAAGGAAAAGCAAAAAAAGAAAGGATAAATTTAAATAATTTATCACCAGCTAAAATGCATACTTAAATATGTAGGTTTATATTTTAACAATGGGTACATTATCGGATCAATCCCCTACACAAATAAACATCAAATATATTTTCAAGTCAAAATTATTAATTTACAATAATCAAATCAAATGAAAATAACAAACATGTACATGTGTGAAAGCCAAACTTGAAGCCTGTCTAGTGCGGAGGAAGCCGTACCACTACTATATTGTTTTTCCTTGAACCCGAAGGTTTAATATCAAACATATTTAGTAAGTGGTGATGCTAAACATAAAAGAGAATTTGGGGACTTAAAAATCATTCCTGATGCTAGCTGCAAAGAAACAAAAACTACATGACACGTTTGAAATGTATTCTTACATGAGCAGCAGCAGTGTTCTCATTAGCAGTAGTCTCTTTCTCCACTCTAGTTGCTTAGGATTCATCAATCTTTGTATCGACTTGGAAGGTAGCATCAGGAAAATCTTATATCCACTTTTCCCTGCCAAAATCTAAAAATAACAATAAAATCATCCACATCAACATCGAAAATCAAAATCTAATCTAAGAAATCCAAACACCAAATAACTACTAATAACAATGAACATTAATAAAAAATCAAACATAATAAAGTATATCAAACATCTTGTAATCATAATACTCTAGTCCTCTGATCACTATAAGTAGGACTAAAATTTGAAATTCCTCCACAAAAGCTGATGTAAAAAAGTTATCTCTAGGTCAAGATTTCATAAAAAATATGGTAAATGGGTACACCAGTATCAAAGTTTCATGAAGGTGAAAGCATTTCAAGGAATCTTCGAACCGTGTTTTTCCTAAATAGAAATAGAAGAATACCTACCTTTTTCATGTATAGATACTAAATTCGAACATACACAAACCACGTGAAGATGAACAAATAGGTATGTACACGCAACAAATCACTATACGAAACCCAAAAATAAAGAAAATAAAGACAATGCAAACAATCGAGAAACAACACAAACTATAAGAAAGAAAAATTAGAGACACGAACATAGAATAACAAAATCGACATTGACGAACTCACTAACATTAGAAGCTGCAGTACATAATCGACATTTTGCGATGAGTATGATTATTGAAGGATCCGATTAATGTGTAAACGGGTCAAAGAACAAATACAGATCCCGATTTTATCCGAAAATTCCTTTAAAATATCATAGAAACGAAACAACGTTCAGCATATAAACCATGTATTCAGTCCCTTCAAAAAGTTGAGTATCATCCAATTAATGGTTCTATAGATAGGCCCATTTACTTGGGTTGATCCATGATTCGTTTGCTCGATGTCCATCTGTTTTTTCTTTTTCATTTCACCTTTGTCTCCCTCTCCATAGTCCATAGTTACATACAGGTCAAAAGAGTACATTACTTGATTAAAACACTTGTATCGTCTAACATGAAATAAAGTGACTAAAGTTTTATTTTATTTTTTAACACGCCACTTAGATTATTGAAGTCTTTTTTATCCCATTTTGTAAAAAATAAAATTAACTTATATTGTGCCTATAAAAGGACCGGTAACTTATATTGATGCTCGTTCTTCTCTGCCTGTCGGTATTGGCAAGTCATAAGAGAAGCATTTGTAAGGATTTCTCTATAAATTTATTATAAAAAGAAAGATGTTACGCAAGTTCGTTTAGTATCAATTATGCATATACGTGTACTTACCTTCAATGTTTTAATTTCTTCCGATAGTAAGAGAGAAAGGAAGAAGATTGGACAACTGGCTACATCTACTCACATCATCTTCTTCTGACGGTACACTCCATAACGTTAAGTCGACAAAGTACCACGTTTACCAAATGACGATCAAGTAACAGACAACTGAATTCTGTTGACATCAGTTTAAAACATATATTGTCAGTTTCGACTATAAACATAAAAAGACAAAATAAATTTTCTTTTCAAAACAATTTTGCAAATACATAAAAACGTATAAAGAGCCACCAGTTTAATGAAAACCCATCCAGTTGACCCGTTTGCCATTAAACAGGTTGTGATGGAATGATGGGTTTAACTGGATAATCAAACACATACTATTTTTTGGACTTTATTGAAGTGATAATGTACTTTTATTGAAATATTACTTACAATTTTTGATGGGTGGTATAGAAGAAGTTTGCTGGGTTTATTTTGATGCAGGGGATATGAGAGATACCAATAGGAGCCTCTTCTACTGCACCTTCCTTCTAGCTTTGGGCGAGTGTCTCCCGATGTGGTGAATTTCGCTAGTAGTCGATTTCCCTACTAAGCATATCTATGTCCCTAAAAATAAAAATAGCAGAGTGATTAAAACACAATATCATGCTAAACATATCTATTTACAAAATACAATGAGCTAACAGTTACCCAACTCACACATATTGACACCTCTAGTTTTCAATGTCAATCTAGTAAAGATAGAACACATACAATATAAGATGTATTGGCCTTTCACTATACTCTAAAGGAAAAGGGCCTGATAAATTGTTATTGTAAAGAAGCCTGCAACATATGTCATGTCAGCAAAACGCGGGATAGGTTAAAAGTAAACTTATAAAATAATAACCATAAAAAACACCCACAAAATTCAATTTAAATCCGAAAATCATGAAATTGAAACAATTTTGTGCTAATTTGTGCAAACCTAACGAGTCAGGGTGGTGGAGCAGCAGCGCAGGTGGCCGGTGTGAAACAGCGGCTGAATTTTCCAGCAAGCTCAACATATCTGCGGTGGATGTTACTTGACTTCAGAATTCATTGCAAGCCTGCAAGCAACAAACATCTATATATAATCTAAAATTTAGTTACATGTTCTATTTTAAAATCAACATTTATGATGTTTTAAATGCAGTACTTAAAATAATATTAATTAAAATAATCTATAATCTATATATCTATACTATATAATAAAAGAAACCAATTTTGGGACACTTGTCATCATATTAGGTCATATCTTATAGATAATTAGTATTTAGTTTAATTAATCTCTTTTAATTAATTATAGATAACTCTCATATTAAATATTATTTAGTTTAATCTCTTATAGAAAATTATTATTTAGTTTAATCTCTTATAGATAATTATTATTTAGTTTAATTTTAATTTAATCTCTTCTAGAAAAAAAAACATAATTTTTTATTAACGAAACATATTTTTTTAATAAAGAGTAAATTGCCATTTTAGTCCCTGAGGTTTGGTCCAAATTGCCATTTTAGTCCAAATTGTTTTTTTTTTCTCCTCTGGATCACTGACTTTTCCATTTTCTTGCCATTTTGATCACATTGACTAACTCAGTCTAAAAATCTGGTTATAACCAGGGGTATTTTTGGCATAACTATTGTGCAGTGATAACCATGGGTAGTTTACAACATAATTTATAAACCTCATAATAATTTAATGCCAAAAATAACCCTAATTATAACCTGGTTTTTAGACTAAGTTAGACAATGTGATCAAAATGGCAAGTAAAAGGAAAAGTCAGGGACCCAGAGGAGAAAAAAAAAACTATTTGTACTAAAATGGCAATTTGGACAAAAACTCAGGAACTAAAATGACAATTTACTCTTTAATAAATTATCTAACCATAAATTTTAAATTTCGTTTGACGAAAAGGGAACACGCTCAAATATATTAACTCATTTATATCAATTTGGTATATAAACGTCTCCATCTTTGGTTTGCATTTACAAGAAATATTTATTATATAGTTTAGATTGTTCAACCCGTGTAACACACGGGGAACTAACCTAGTAACATTATAAAGCATTTCCTATTTACTCAAATGTAATTTCCATTACAATTTTTAAGATGGCAGACCAACAGTTACGCTTATTTCCCTAATTTTTCATCTCTTTCTCCCAAAATTGCCCCTGTCGCATGGATGATTCTTCCACAACAAAATCTTCAGCCCAACAGTCATGGTAAATTGAAGACGCCCAATTGAAGATTCTAATTTGAAACCGTCTTATGAGTGTAATAGGTGCAATCAACAGCCATCAAATACTTATATTATTCCAAACCATTTGATACCTCAATTGAATACAATTGAAAGCAATCATAAGCTTCCTCATGCCGATTCATTATCTACAATTACCAGCCTTTATTAATAGCATGTATTCTTCTCTCCAATCGGTTCATCCCTCTGGTTCGATCAAAGTTAATGGATGATGATTCCGACGACTGCGGTAAGATTGGATCAAGGGTTCCTGTGGTTTAAGCTCAAGTGGCGGCGACTACCACTAGGGTTCTGCTGTAGAACCGATCTGAGTTAAGTACTAGCTGCTAAGGTAACAATCAACGAACCCCATCTGTTTCATTTTCAACTGTATTGTTTTGTTTGGATTTGAAGTTTCATTGATTTGGGTTTTTATAACTATCTGTTTCATTTCAACTATATTCATTTTCAATTGAAGTTTGCAATTTCTAAAATAACATCAATTTCATATTATGCACCATGTTAAAGCAGGCTGGGAACCGACTTGTGAAGCCATTGAAACACATTCCGTTGGAACCGCCGGTGACGTCGCCTGTGTGTAATCCGAATTTTTTGGATTTGGTAACACCTTTGGTTCCTGCTCAGTATCATTCAGTGGTTTATTATTCTTATTATTATTGTTTTTTTATTTAGATTTATTGTTTGTTTACAGAATAAACATTAGTTGTTTTGCTATTTTTGGTACTTTAACAATTTTTAGATGAGAAAGATAACATGCCACCAGCCAGTAAGGTTTTCTAAAGAGGGTGGTTAAGCTCTAAAAGATGTGATCTTGATAAGGTTTTTCTGGTGATCAAACTATTGTTAATATAGGGTATTTTAAAATTTGAAGTTGCATAAGCATAATGTATATTTTAAGGTCTGAAATAGCATTTTACACGAATAGGAGCATTCCCAAACGCTAAATCAGTTGGAGCTTTCCCAAAACGTGATTTTATATGATATGTAACGAATTTAATGAAAATCGTGTACGGCCTGTTTTTCTGGTTTGGTTCACGAACCCATGGCGCTTGGTTCGATTTTGTACCCCGCGTCCGTTACGGGCGATCTGGTTTGCTATACGAGGGGGGGGGGGTCTGCGCTTCCTGTGATTATGGCTAATATGCATAAATAAGGTTTACGACTGCAAGTTGTGTATTCCAATTTAATTATGTAGTGATTTTTTTGAAATTCTAATAAAAGGTTGCTCTTATTACTTCTAAAGGATAAAGGTCAATGTAGTCAACTGGAGGCTCTTAATAGGTTACTAAATAAAGATGGTCATGAAGTTAAATCTAAGCAAGTCACTATGGTATTTTTCTAACCCTATAGTTTTGCTAAAATGACAATTACATATTTTAATCTTGTATACTATCTTATCTTTTTTCATGACAGGAGGCTGATACAAGTGGATCACCCCTAGCATATGTGAAGGTGAATACTTCATTGATATCATTTCCACTTTTATGAATGCCATATTATCCTCTCTTTTTACTCTCTAATCATTCTTAACAGCCACAACAACTTGATGACATACTCGCAATCCCAAAGGAAAGAATCGATATACTGAAAGACCAAGTATTTGGCTTCGACACCTTTTTTATTACTAGCCAGGAACCGTATCAGGTGATCAAATAAATGGCTATGCTTTACATCACATATCACATTTATATGTGACTAAAAAACCAAAGTTTACTTTTATGATCTTTTTTTTAGGGTGGATGTTGTTTAAAGGAAACCTACGAGGCTCAGCTGCGGTGAGTTACAAAAAGATTGAAAAAAAGGCTTCAGGTTAGTTTAATTTTTTCCTATTTATAACTTTTATTTTCTTAAAATAGGGTATTGTAGATGGAAAGTGCTGGTGGTAAGTTGGTGATTAATAGGCATGGAGTTACGTACTTCTTTGATGAATTAGTCAAACAATGACGGTTAGTGTGACTTTTGAGGGGGTGGTATGTGAATGTAATTTGTTTCAAGATAGTGATTTTGATGGAGGAGATGCTTCCGCCGGTGATAGTGCCATTGGATTTAGGTAATTCGCTGTGTAAAACCCTGAGTTTGGAGGAGACTCTTGTGATAATTACTGGGATACAAAACATTATGGCGGAGAACACGAGTTCGGTTAGTTCGGTTCAAGATCCTGTTAACAATCATGACTGTAATCATGTTGTTCAAGATGATGGATTTCAAGAAAGTGAAGATGAGGTAATGCCGTTAGAGGGTGATCGGGTATTTGAAACCGCGTTGGTGAGTGATTCAACTGGTTTATGTGCTGAGGATTTGATAGCGTTGAGTCTGTAACGTCAGAGATGAGTGCATTGGGATCACATGATGGGGAGAAGGGTGTTTCGGGCCTTTCGGCGGTGGAGGGTAGTATTGTAATTTCGGAGAAAGTGTCGAGTACGGCTGGGACGGTAGCGCGAAGCGTGTTTGAAGTGGATTGTGTACCGTTGTGGGGTTTCACTTCTATCTGTGGAAGGAGCCGAGATGGAAGATGCGGTTGCGACCGTGCCTAGATTCTTGAGGGTCCCTATTCAAATGTTGACCGGTGACCGCGGTGTTGTTGACCCGTTGATCAAAAGTTTGACCCATTTGACCACCCATTTCTTTGGGCTCTATGATGGGCATGCTGGTTCTCAGGTATGTACTGTTTCTAACTTTTAGTAACATTTGAAGTGTGATTGTGAATGGTACAGTTTGACTTTTTTAAGGTCAAACTGTATACTTTTCAACTTCGAAACAGTTACATATTTTCATGTATTTTAATGAAAGTCGGTAACAAAAAAATGAGCGGTTTAAAGTATATGACAACTCAGATAATGACATTTTTTGGATTATTAACAGTATGACCATCAGCATTTTGAATTAAGAAGTCAAATTAGGACCTTAAAAGTCAACTTAGTTGTTTATCTAACCAAAACAAACCAATGAAGAAAGAACAGATGATATGGGTCATCAAGTTTGACATTCTCTAGATTTTCTCTTGAATTTAGGCTGCTGTTATGTCTAAACACGATTAGTCTTCATTTTTGCTCCCACAAGCCACTCCACCTCAGCACACAGGCGCCACAAAGACATACCATCAGAGATGGTAAGGAGATGGTAAAGGAATTAATCAACCTTGTTATTTGCCACCTCATTATCTCCAATATATAATACAGTCTCCTAACTAATTGTAGATAAGATCCCATCAGTAACTACAAATATGTGTGATATTTTACAACATAGTGTACAATAATAATATAGTCTATATTAGATAGTGATAGATGTTTTAAAACTTCATATTTGGTACACATCTTAGGAGCTATTGGACTGATTCACTTAAGTGTTTAAAATAATTATATATTTTGTTATGTTATAATTTGATACTGACGGTTGCAAATTCCATGTGCAGACCAGCAACAATTCAAAAGTGACAAGGATTAACAGTCTAGCCCTAATCTCAATTAATCGTTAGTGTTTTACAACTATTTTTTTTAAATAAATCATTGAATAAACTATTGTTAAGAGTAGTTTATTTTCGTGTTAATAACATACAGGGGCGGACACAAGTATAGTCCAAGGTGGGCGGGCGCACCCCCGGGGAAAAAAAATTTAGTGCTAAGTTTCGTCGAAAATCTCGTCCGCACCCCTTGGAATTTTTCGACCGCACCCTTGAAATTTTTTGACCGCACCCTTAGGTAAAAAGTGTTATCATTTTATAATTTTTTTAGTAAACTCTTATTTAAAAAAAATACTACCTAAATTATATAACTTTTAATACCCAACTAACTAAACCTAAATACTCATACCTTTACCCCTTATAATTTTCCTAACTAGCTAGCCCACTAAGTCTTAGCCCATTAACCAAACCCAACAATATTTCAAACTATAATAAAATAATTAAAGCCCAAAACCTTTAGAAATTCTCTCCCGCTCTCTCTCTCTCTCTCTCTTGCGTCCCTGCACTGCCAACGAACAACATCACCCAGCGACAACAGTCTAGCCGCCAGCTACCACCGTAATCAACCACCATACCACCGTCGTTTGACGCTAAATCTAACCGGAATCCGAACACGGATAAGTTTCTTTGTTATTTTGATGATTTTAGTTGATATTATAGGAGAAAAAAGGTAATAAAGTTGTTAAATAGGTTTGAAATTTTGTGTGTTTTGACGTTGTTTATGGCTGTTTAGATGATTTTTAGGGTGATTATGTTGTTTATATATTTTTAGGGTGATTACAACTTACGTTATGATTTATAGGGCTTGAATAGTTGAAAATTAAAACTAAAATTGAAACATTATATTATGGAGCGATGAACTTATGTTATATAGAGAAAGAATTGCTTAAGAAATTAGCTTTAGATGATGTTTTGGATAGATTTCAAAAAATGAAAACCCGTAGGGCGTCGACGTTTTAGTTATGTTTGTAACAAGGTTTGACATGTTTTTGATGATTATATAAATTTAGTTTTATGTTCGTTTGTTTTACATGACCCGACCCGATACGAACCGATTTTTTTACTTATATACCTAGGGGTCTAAAATTTTTAAAAATGTTCCGCACCCCCATGAAAAAATTCCTGGGTCCGCCACTGATAACATAGAAGGCTACTCAAATTACTATAGGAATCCTCTTGATAATTATATAATGCTTTATATCGATGTATCACTTCGATAGCATTATAAGTTGCTTTATAGACAATGGTAACTGCGTAACACTCAACTTTTTTTTTTGGCAGCAAGAAGTTCACCAAAGCCGCATTATAGGATGAGATACATGCAAATCATAAGATATATATTATATAAATATGTTTTAATGTTTTTGTAATTCATCTTTTAATTAATTCTTAAACGCAAACAATCCTGGGAACAAAGGAGAACGACAACACTTTTGTATAGCTAAAGTTATTTTGCTCATTTAAAAGCAAACAACCCATCGAACCGCCCTGTGCACACCCTTAAAATCACTAATGTACGTGTTACCCGCCGCAACGCGCGGGCACCCCACTATATATTAAAAAGGAGAAGTGATGTACAAGATGGTAATTTTGCCACGCGTATCAATTTTAAAGCAACATGTACAAGATGTTTAAAGCCATTTAAAAAGGAAGTTCTATAAAAGTTTAAGACATCTCAGGGTTAAAGGGTTAAAATGGAGAAATCGTCCTCCCACGTTTAATTCCCAGAAACCCAATCGTCAAACTTCAAGTGTAGAAGAGGATGACTTAATTTCATTCACCTCTTCACTTTCTTTCTTTATATCTCCCAAAACTCAAAACCCTTGATAGCAACCGGATCAAAACAACGTACACCACACACACAATGGCGACTACAGCGGCTGCCGTCCCATCAATTTCCCGGTCATCATCCCTCTGTAGTGCAGCGGCGCGTGCATCCTCTCAAGCCAAAGCCACTCGCACTCCTTTTCGTATCGGTAGCCAGAACTCTCTCTCTAATCGCATCTTTAGGTAACCACCGTTTGATTTTTTTTACCCATGTTGAGTGTATATTCGGAAGCAATTCTGTATTTTGATGTTGTTTGTGATTTCAATACAGATGATTACAACTTATATTTGATCTGAATCTGTAGATATTTAATCAAAATTTGTATCTAAATTCGCTAATCGGTGTTCTGATGTTTGAAATCGGTATTTGCGTTTGGTGCTCCGTGACTGGCGACCACACTTTTAATCAGGTCGGTTTTCTGTGACATAGCTATTATTTATTATTTCAATTTCTAACCCTAAACTGATCCTTGATATCCCTACTCTTCCTTGAACATCCGGTCATAAAACCGGTTATACAGGTATTCCAACAGCGCTTGATTTTTGTTCCGGCTACTGTTACGTTTGACCGGATAACACTAATTTACCACTTCCACTTCATGGTCGTTACCCCTTTATGCACTTTATTCTATTTTGTTCTTTGGTTTTTCGTTTCATATCTGTTTGTTAATTTACTGTTACTTCACAACTTTGTTTGTCAGGCGAGAATTTGGATGACAAGAGCTGCAAGAGTTCGATCTTCAGTTTGGAGAGTTAGCAGTAAACGCCCAGGTCATCTCACTCTCTCTCTATATGTGTGTGTGTGTGTGTATGTGGGTCTGGTTTTCGTTTCTTATCTTTTTTTTTGTGAGCGTAGCGCGTAAAGGGTGTTTGGATTTATGGTTTGTAAGGGATAAAGTGATATGGATAATTAACAAGATAGTGTTTTTGATGTGTTTCTGGTGTTTGAGGTTGTAACAATCAGATTTTTGAGGGTTTATCAAAAAAATATTAATATTATTTAAGAAGTTAATAGATAATATGACCAAAAAAGCACACCTTTCACGTAGAAAGATAATTTGTAAATTGTGACTGATTAGAATTCTCTTATGTTAGATTAAAGAAAGGTTTTACTTTAGGAATTTTTTAGTTTACCCTCAATGATAGTTCTGTTGCAGGGGGTGATGTTGAGAAGTGGATTGATGTGATTTGGATCGGGTTAGAGGGTATAACGGTTAATGATGCGAATAAGTAAGATGTATAATGACTGATCTGATTAATGAGGTTTTTGATTGTTTGGTTTAACGGTTTGATGTTTTGATTGTAGATCGTTTAATGGAGTCTGTTCTAGGCTCGAGGATATGCTGGATAGTTTGTCGACATTGCTTTCGGAAAATTCTGTGTTGAATAAAGACGAGTTGCTTCAGTTGGCATTTGCTGCTATTCAGTTAGTTAATTCGGTAAGATTGGTTTAAAGAATTTATAAACCCTCCCAACGCGTGGGTCGTTATCGTTATCGTTATTCCCATACATATAGATAGGTGGCTAAGAAGTGATTGATTGCGTTTAGGCAGTTACAATTTAGTCTGGTTTTATTTAATTTATTGTTGCATATTGTAATATGATTTAAGGTTTTCATATGGTAGTGAGTTCTCTCAATGATTTTTATGGGTTAGTCATGTATGGAGAGTCATGCGTGCACATATGTTAAGATATTTGATTTGACTAACTCATAGCCGTTGCTTATGTTTACTTGCTTAAACCTGTTGTAGACAAGAAACTACTCAGGGGAAGGGCGACTACATGGGCATGCATTAGCGGCAGAAGATTTCGTGAATTATTGAATAAAACCGGAAACTTTATGAACTCCTTTAAGTTTTTTTTCTATAATGTATGTTTTTAGACTTGGCATACATGTTTGTTCTTAAACACATTCCGCAAACAAAGTTTCCTGTGCTATGCACGCCTTAAATTTTGTGTGGCCGGCTTATGGTACAAGCTCTTATGACGTTTTGTATGGCTTCTCTTACATTGTCTTTTGGCTAATTACCTTTTATCTATGCATAAACATTTTTCCCGAACGCACCACAAAATGAAGGACACTAACTGTTGGTCATGCCGTGCATCGCACGGGCCTACCCACTAGTTATTTATAATATAAAAGAAGGAAATAAAAGAAACAAAACTAATAAATGATTCTTGACAAAAAATCCAGATCCTGTTCTTTACTCACCAAAACCTTAATAGCTCGACAAAGTAGGTACCTTTTAGTCTCAACCACTAATCAACAGTGTCCATCCAAGTCAAATCTGAAGCATAATCAGAGTCAAACAAACAAAAACAACTTTAATCAAGAAAATTTAGGTCAAGATAGATACATTAAAAAGAAAAAAACACTAAACCAGTTAACGAGCATCTCAAAAATGTGAGATTTGACTTTTTACTACCTAAATCGAAACCAATTGGCTGTGACTTTAAAACTCGCACCATAAGTTCATCAGATTTCTCCATGGGTTCTTCTTATAGAAGGTTCGTTACACTCGAAATAAGAAAAACAAAGGACGGAGATTGTTGTGGTCACCAGTGGTTCATCCTCATATGCCTACTTAACTTACAATTTCTGTCACATGCTAGCTTTGTTTGCCATGCTTTAGCCATATAATGTGGTTCACCCAAGTCACTACTTGGACCTATAATATTTACTTTTCAAGATCATAATACTCACTTTGAAAACAACAGGTATTTAGTTCTACTTAAAGATCTATCAACAGAAGAACCATCTCAGGTCCAATTTGAACCCTAACAATCTGCAACAACAAAAACACTAATCCAATGATTTGAAATTCCTTCATATTGAATCAAATAAAATAAAATAAACTTACGATGTGGAGGTGATCCGAAACAGAGGAGCCGAAAGTCGTTGAGATTGACAGAGTGCTAAATGCAGCTGGAATCATGGCCAAAAGGCGCAATCTGAATTTCACCTAAATTGTGAAAGAAAAAAAATAACCCTAACTTGTAAATTGAACAAACAGAAACCCTAGTGTTATGGGTCATTTTCTGAGCATACATATCCTGACTAATATCCTGCTTTTGGTTCTTTGCTTGTGATCAGGATACTGGATTAGGATATTGCTAACATCCTGGGCGATATTCTGGGGTTAACTAAATTAACCACGTGCAGGTTAGATGTTGTGGGTTACTAACGGTCAGATGGACTTCTTTTCCTCAAGACTCGGGCGTATCTGTTATGTGAGAGACGTTGAACCCAAAAGACCAGGTCTACAACGTTCGAGTGGGGAATATTTGCCGGATCCCGGTTATTTAGGATAGTTTGTTGCATTTATTTTACTATAAATAGATGGGGGTGGATCAGATTAAGGCACACAATTTTTTACACTCGCACTCTTTCGTACACTTTAGCTCTCTAGCTTCTAGCAAACACTTGTACCCAAATTACATTGTAACAGCTAGTTGATCCGCACTACATCCTGCACTGTATCCTGGTATTTGAAGTAATTGAAGAACAAGGCAGCTGCGATTGTCAGCTCCCGAGGTTTTGTGCCGGCGATCTAGATTGATCAAGGGCTTTCCTCGTACATCACTTGTCAACCTTTACTTTTTTGCTCATTGTTTGATCACAGATACAACTTTATATCCTGAGCCGTATCCTGAAACTGTTTTTGCAAACAACTCAATTAACATATTTTTGAACACATTCTCTTAGCACACTACCTCACTTAACTAATTTGATCACTTAATTGCTTCGGTAATTTTTGACCAAAACAATTTGGCGCCCACCGTGGGGCAAGTGGTGCTATTTTTGCTAAAAACTTTAGTAAAATCATTACTCGGTTTTCTATTGTCAAGACTTTTTCTAAGTTGTTTTCAATGGCCTCGAGATCAAACATGAGCTCTTCCATCATGTCTGCTACAACCTCTGCGACAACTGGTTCGGTGCTTCCACCACCTCCTCCAAGGATGCCCGCTCCTTCACAACCTCAGGATGTTATCCCTACTCGGAGTATCCAGGGATCTGCTCCCATTTTAGCTTCTAATGATGAAATTCTAACCTTATTCGGAAGTGTGCAGGAACAAATAAGGCAGCAACAGGAAACAAACCAAATGTTGTTAAGGGAAATACAACTCTTAAAATCTGGTTCGAGCAGATCCACTGAAGATATTGTCACTCCTCTACAGCCCAGGGCTTTGAACTTCAGTTCTGCAGTTTACACTAAGGATAACCGGGGAAATATTGTGCCTAGCCATCCCCAGAATCCTACTCCTGAGATGCCCTCTTCGGTTAGAGTGTCAACTATGAGGAACTCAGGATATGCTTCAGGATATGGCCAAAATCCTCAGATTGGTAACGTGTCTAATAATAATAATAATACTCTTGCAACTAACAATGTTGGATCTTTGCAGGATACAGGTGTGACATCGGCATTATCTAGGGAGCTTCAGAAGCTAAAGGATATGATATCCAGTGTACCTAGGGTGGTTCAGCCAATCCCTGAAGTATCCCAGGATAGCCACAGGATATCTCGGTTTGTGCATCCTATTTGTGATGCTGAAATCCCGAAAAGATTCCAAACTCCCAACATGAAGCTTTATGATGGAACCACGGATCCTGAGGAGCATATTGCCCAGTATAGGGAACGGATGGAAATCAACCCTATACCTCCAGAACTTAAGGAAGCATGCTTATGCAAGGGTTTCGGCTCTACCCTAACAGGATCAGCCTTAAAATGGCTATTAAACGTTCCTCCTCACTCAATTACTTCTTTTGCTCATTTGGTTAACTTATTTAATAGTCAATTTTCTTGCAGCCGGAGTTTTGAGAAGCTAACCAGTGATCTTTACAGGATAACTCAAGGACCTCAGGAATCCCTGAGGGATTATGTGAATAAGTTTAGCCGGGAATCCTTGGATATCCCACATCTTGATGTTGCAACAGCTGTGCAGGCTTTCAAGATGGGAATGCAGAAAGATTCTCAATTTTACCAGGATCTTGTGATGAATCCCTGCAGAAACCTGGATGAAGCTCGTAACAGGGCATTGAGATATATCAGGCTGGAGGATGATATGAAAATGCAAGAGAGGATGAATGCATCCTCAACATATGAATCAACTAACATGAAGTCAGAATCCTCGTACAAACCATACCGCTCTAAGCCGTATGGTAGAAATGATAACAAGAAAGTTAATGCTGTTGAAGACGAGGATCCTAAGGAGTATCCTGAGTTATCTAAATATTGTTTTTCCGTTAATATACCTGAACTAATGTGTGCTATGCAGGGTTTGGGAGACAAAGCCAGGTGGCCTCGAAAGAATCAACAAAAGGCTGATTGGAAGGATAAGTCCAAATGATGTGCCTTCCATGAAGATTTCGGACATGTTACGGAGGATTGCATTGCTCTAAGGAAGGAAATAAGCTATCTCTTGAGCAAAAGTTATCTGAAGGATCTCCTGGGAAGAAAGAAAAACAAGGGTCAGGATACTGAGAAGGATCCTGAATGTGCGGCACCACCTCCTGCGGATGCCAAGATAATCAACTTTATATCAGGAGGATCCGACATTTGTGGAACTTCATATTCAGCGGCCAAGAGGCATGCAAAGGAGGCTAAAGCCGAAAGAGGGGAAAGACCGACCAGGATGACAACCCCCACAGCTGATAAAGTGATCATTTTTGATAGAGATGATAGGGATACTGTCCAGGATCCTGACCATGATGTTCTGGTAATAACATTATATGTTGCTAACCATTTTGTACGCAGGATATTGGTGGACAATGGTAGCTCCGTCAACATAATTCAGCTGGAAACATTGAAAAGGATGAATGTATCTCCGATGGATATTACTTCAAAGTCCACTGTGCTCGTTGGTTTCAGTGAAGAAGCTAGGAATACCGTAGGAGAGATAAAATTACCAGTATATGTTGAAGGGGTCAACTTGATACAACGCTTCTGTGTGATGGACTCCCTATCCTGCTGTTAGGGCTGGATTTTTACAATACATGATCCTCACATGTGATCCTAACCAGTGATCCTTGTTTCTTTGGCAGATAGTGATCCTCAGCAGACTCCCAGGATCAGGATCACGGACCATCATAGGATCCTCATGCTAACAGTTGCTTTCGTTGAATTTAATGTTGTTTTGCAGGAATGACTAGCAGGATCCGCTCTTAGCATCACAATTAAAGGACACGTCTTCACAACTATGGCATGTGCTTAATCGGAGATGGACGTTGTGAAAGATATGGAAACTTGGCATAATTTAAGGGCGATAATTTAGGCTAGATTTACTTTTATTTCTAAAGGGGTAATGAGCTGATTATTAGTCTTTTTACCTAAAATAGGTCACCCACACTTGTATATATAACACTCTTCCTCATTCGGAAGAACACACAACACAACTCTCACACGCTTAGACACTCGAAACTATAGTGATCCTTGTACTCAGCTCATTATCATCCGAAGTTGTAACTATATTTTTCTTATATTGAAGTTGGTGATCGGTAGTTGCCATCACCCGAGGTTTTTTATGCCGGAGATCATACATTGATCAAGGGCTTTTTCCTCGTATAAATCATTGTGTCTTTGCATATTTCTCATAAAAGTGATCCTTTACTTTTATAATTAACCAAGCATCATACCCCATTTACATAAAGTTTGGTTACATTATCCTTGTGTGATTTTTGACCAAAACAGTTTGGCGCCCACCGTGGGGCAATTGGTGCTTCATTCATATGAAAACCTTTTGTTCAAAATCATTTCAAAGAATTACATGGCTTCATCATTGAAAAACATGTCCACGACAATGTCTGCAGTCACCTCGTCCCAGAACATTCTGCCTCCACCACCGGCAGGATCCCAGAAGAATGCTGAGAAGAGACAAACTCCTACTAATTCTAAAACTCCATCTCCTTCTGCTATGAATTCTTATATCCCCAGTACTAGTGATGTATTTACTTTGATTTTGCAGATGAAGGATCGTATGCAGCGGCAGGATGAAACTAATGAAAGGATCCTCAGGGAAATTGGAGATCTCAAAAGACAAAAGAAAACGGCAGAGGATCATTCCCCACTGATGCCCAAATCCTTGAGCTTTGATACTCCAATGATTACTTCTCAGCCATCAGGAATTCCAGACGTGCAAATTATGGGAGAATCAAGAGGATTGCACCTCGGATCGACAACAATGACTCAGGCATCAGGCTCACACTTTCAGCCGGCAGGATCCTATCCCCAGCATATGGGATCCTTCATGAATTCGGGAGCCTATCCGGGAGCACAGCAGTTTCAAGGATCCTACTTTATTCCAGGATCATCCCAGGGTCAAGGATCCTCCTTCGTTCCAGGATCATCCCAGATACCAGGATCCTTCCAAATACCAGGATCCTTCCAGATGCCAGGATCCCTGAAAAGTTTGCAAACAGGAAGTCTAGATGTCCATCAAGGGGACTTCATTCCAATGCAGACCATTGCTTCCACTGGTCCCTCCGTTATCCCTGAATCCCAGCAATATGGATTCACTAACTTGAACTCAATGGGAGGTAACACTTTAAATAATCATCTTACTACTAACCATGGATTCATGCAAGATACAGGTGTCAATCATGCTATGGCCAGGGAATTGCAGAAGCTAAAAGATATGATCTCAAGTGTTCCAGGGGTAGTCAAGCCTATCCCAGAGATTGCAGATGGAAGCCACAAGGTATCTCGCTTTGCACCACCAATTTGTGATGTAGAGGTACCCAAAAGGTTCCATATCCCTACTATGAAGCTGTATGATGGTACAACGGATCCAGAGGAGCACATAGCACAATACAGGGAGAGGATGGAGATCAATCCTATCCCAGAAAAGCTGAAGGAAGCATGCCTATGTAAAGGATTTGGATCCACTCTTACTGGATCAGCTCTTAAGTGGCTGCTAAGTCTTCCCCCTTACTCTATTACTTCATTTGCTAATTTAGTTAATTTATTCAATAACCAATTCTCTTGTAGTAGAAAATTTGAAAGATTAACCAGTGATTTATATAGAGTAACTCAAAGTCATAATGAATCATTAAGGGATTACATAACTAAATTTAGTAAAGAATCCTTGGACATTCCCAACTTGGATATGGCTACGGCTGTTGAAGCCTTCAAAATGGGACTGCTTAAGGATTCATTATTCTATGATGATCTTGTTATGACACCATGCAGGAACCTAGATGAAGTAAGAACTCGGGCACTCAGGTTCATCCGGCTAGAGGATGACAAGAGGATCCAGGAGAGACAAGTAGGATCCTCAAAACAGGAGAAGCAAGGATCCTCCTTCAAGAACAACAAATTCAAATCCTACCATAGAAATGAGAACCAGAATGTGCATGCTGTTGACCAAGAAGAGGATGATGAAGATTATCCTCCAATCTCAGAATATTGTTTTTCCGTTGATAATTAGGAACTAATCCTTGCAATGCAGAATCTAGGTGAAAAAGCTAGGTGGCCCAGGAAGAATGATAAACCATCCGGGACTAAAGACAAGTCAAAATGGTGTGCATACCATGAGGATTTCGGGCATCTAACCGAAGAATGCATAGCTTTAAGAAAAGAGATTGGATATCTATTAAGCAAGGGGCACCTAAAAGAACTGTTGGGAAGAAAAAAGCAAAGGACTCAGGATCCTGAAAGGATCCCTGAAAAGGCTCCAGCACCTCCGGCAAATGCACAAGTGATCAACTTTATTTCCGGAGGATCAGACATCTGTGGTACATCCTTCTCGGCGGCCAAAAGGCATGCAAAGGAGTCAAAAATGGATAATGGAGAAAGACCTATTAGAACATCAAGTGTCTCAGAGGGGAAAATGATAACGTTTGATGAGGATGATCGCATTAACATTCAGGATCCTCATCATGATAGTTTAGTTATTACTCTCTTTATCTCTAACCATTTTGTCCGCAGGATCCTTATCGATGGAGGAAGCTCAGTGAACATTATCCAGCTTGATGTTCTGAAGAAAATGGGTATCCCAGAATCAGACATCACACCAAGATCCTCCGTGCTTGTAGGATTCAGTGGAGAAACGAAGAAAACTCTGGGGGACATCAAACTCCCAATCTACATGGAAGGATTACATAATTATCAAAAATTTTGTGTGATTGACTGTTTATCTTGTTGCAATGTTATCCTTGGCAGGCCCTGGATACATGATATGAAAGCAGTCCCATCCACCTACCATCAATGTGTGAAGCTCCCTAGCCCATGGGGAATAATCAAGATCGACAGTGATCAGCAGGAGGCTAAGGATTGTTATACCTCATCCATGAAGCCAACCTCGAAGCCAAGGGAGCAATAGCAATTACAGTATCCTCCGAGGAATGTCTTGGAGGCAAGGGAACAAGATGTGGACGAAATCCTCTTGGATCCTAGTGATCCTGAATCAAAAATCTATATCGGATCAGGGATCCTTGGCAAGATGAAAGAAGACTTAATATCCTTCCTCAAAAGAAGAAAATCTACCTTTGCTTGGAAACATGAAGATATGACAGGTATATCTAAGGATATTATTACTCACAAACTTGGCATTGACAGGTCTATCAAACCAATCCATCAAAAAAGGAGGAAGTTTGCACCGGAAAGGAATGCCATTATCCAAGAAGAAGTAGAGAGACTACTTCGAGCAGATATGATCAGAGAGGTAAAGTATCCAAAATGGTTAGCCAATGTGGTCGTTGTCCAAAAGAAAAACGGAAAGTGGAGGGTATGTGTCGATTTCACTGATTTAAATAAGGCATGTCCCAAGGATCCTTTCCCATTACCCCACATTGACTCCATGGTGGATGCAACAGCGGGGCATGAACTGTTAACCTTTATGGATGCATCATCTGGATTCCAACAAATTCAGATGGAACCATCTGACCAAGAGAATACAGCCTTTATGACCCCAACAGGTTTGTATTGTTATATTGCCATGCCTTTTGGATTAAGAAATGCAGGTGCAACATATCAAAGGCTGGTGAATATGATGTTCAAAGATCAAATTGGACAAACTATGGAAGTATACATAGATGATATGGTAGTCAAATCAAAGAAAGCTGAGGATCACCTAAGGGATTTGGAGGAAGCATTTGATATCCTTGATAATTATAACATGAAGCTTAATCCTTCAAAGTGCCACTTTGGTGTTAAGGCAGGTAAATTCCTAGGATATATGGTAACTCAGAGGGGCATTGAGGCAAGTCCGGAGCAAATTAAAGCACTAGTAAACATCAAGTCCCCTGCCAATGCTAAGGATGTGCAAAGGCTAACAGGCAGGATAGCAGCTCTGAACAGGTTCATATCAAAATCCTCAGAAAAATGTAAAGAATTTTACGATATCCTAAGGAAGAACAAGAAGTTTGAATGGACTGAGAAACATGAGAATGCTTTACAAGCCCTTAAAGAATATATGTCCTCAGCACCAGCATTATCAAAGCCCGAAAAAGGAGATGTGTTATCCTTATATTTGGCGGTATCCTCAACCGCTGTAAGTGCTGTCCTTGTTAAGGATCACGAAGGTACACAATATCCTATCTACTATGTAAGTAAGAGTTTACTTGATGCCGAAACCAGGTACTCACACCTCGAAAAACTTATTCTTGCATTAATTATGGCATCAACTAAGCTAAGGCATTATTTTGAAACCCATACTATTGTTGTTAGAACTAACTTTCCAATTAAGAATGTCCTCAGGAAACCAGAGATGTCAGGAAGAATGGCTAAGTGGGCAGTAAAGCTTAGTGCCCATGATATAAGATATGAGCCAAGAACAGCCATTAAATCCCAAGCACTAGCTGACTTTGTGGCTGATTTCAGTAGTGATCTACAAAAAGAAGCAGAATTGGAGGTCCAACAGCTGGATGAGACCAAGGATCCTTGGATACTGCACACTGATGGATCCTCAAATGTCAAGGGCACAGGGCTCGGGATACTACTAAAATCGCCACAGGGGGACATAATACCCCACTCCATAGCCTGTGAGTTCCAAGCAACTAACAATGAGGCTGAATATGAAGCCTTAATTGCTGGCTTGCAAATTGCTAAGGATATGGGGGTAAAATATCTTAAAGTATATGTAGACTCATTATTGATCACCAATCACTTTAATGGATCCTATGCTGTTAAAGGTGAAAAACTAACCAAATATTTAGAGATAGTCAAAGAATTGGCACTCTCTTTTGTTTCTTTCAGCTTAACACAGGTACCAAGGGAGGATAACACGGAAGCTGATGCATTGGCCAACTTAGGATCATCCTTAAAGATTCTAGAAGATATAAGTATCCCTATCATCCATATCCTGGCTCCTGCCATCGAAAATCAGGTGGCCATGGAAATAGAAGAGGATACTGCAGTAATCCCTAGTGAAGAAGCTCAATCTTATTCAGGATCATGGATCTCACCAATCATAAGATACTTGCAATATGGGGAGATTCCGATGGGAGAAAATCCTAGAGCCTTCAGGATTAAGGTATCTCAATTCACAATCTTAAATAATGTGCTATATAAACGATCTCTTGCAGGACCATATTTGAGATGTATTGAGGATCCTGAAATTGAAGAAGTGTTGAGAGACTTCCATGAAGGAGATTGTGGAAACCACACTGGGGGCAGGGCATTGTTCTCAAGGATCCTTAGAACAGGATACTACTGGCCAACCATGAAAAGGGATGCTGTAGAATATGCTAGGAAATGTGATCCTTGTCAAAGACACAGCAATATCCTTCATCAACCAGCTGAATTGCTACACCCCATACCATCCTCTTGGCCATTCATGAGATGGGGGATGGATATAGTTGGCAAGCTCCCTAAAGCACCTGGTGGAAAAGTATTTATGCTTGCCATAACTGACTACTTCTCTAAGTGGATAGAAGCTGAAGCTTTTGCTCAAGTCAGAGAAAAAGAAGTTATATCCTTTATCAAAAGAAACATTATAACTAGATTTGGCATTCCCTCTGAAATTGTATGTGATAATGGTTCCCAATTCATTGGAAGCAGAACTACTAACTTTTGTGACAGTTGGGGAATCAAGATGATAACATCAACACCAGTTCATCCACAAGCCAATGGCCAAGCAGAATCATCCAACAAGATCATCATCAACAATCTAAAGAAGAAGCTAGGATCCAAGAAGGGAAAATGGGCAGAGGAGTTACCTTATGTGCTATGGGCTGATAGAACAACTCCCAAGAATGCCACTGGTCAAACACCTTTTTCTTTAGTATTTGGGGCAGAAGCAGCGATCCCAACAGAGATGGTGATCCCAACTGCTAGAACAAGTGCTCGTGATCCTGAAGAAAATGCTGCAATCCTGGCTCAGGATTTGGATACTATTGAGGAAATCAGGGATCTGGCTAGGATAAGGATGGCAAGCTACCAACAAAGAATGGCTGGTGCTTACAACAAAAATGTTAGGATAAGGAAGTTCCAAGTCGGAGATATGGTGTTGAGAAAAACATTCCAAAACACTATTAATCCTGCTAACGGGAAGTTAGCACCAAAGTGGGAAGGCCCTTACTTGATTGAAGCTGAAGCAGGAAAGGGGGCATACAGATTGCTAACTATGGAAGGAAACTTGTTACCAAGAGCCTGGAATGCTGTTCACTTAAAGAGATACTTTATGTGAACATGATCCTTCAAGCATGCGATCCTTACATCGAAGTATCCTCAAAGAATCCCGGTGATCCTTACTCTGGTAATGTCCTTATCTTAAAACTATTACATTTTCTTACTTTTTACCAAAGGATAAGGATCCTGTATCCTTCATCCTCTTCTCACGAACCATTTGAGTTATGATAGTTCAGGTGTCTACAGCATATCATCAAAGATCTTCAAAAGCAACGCAGATCCTTGGGTCTAACCCCAGTTATCCTTGGGATTATCCCCAGTTTCCGCCAGCAGCGCACGATGATCCTGATATAGTTCACGTCTTTGGGACCAGTACCCACTTCCGGGGCTGACAACCTCATCGTACTGGCTATACCCAGGATCCTCCGTATAATGGTAGACGTACCATACATCCGTTCCTAAGGTTTCTAACGTTTTCACGTTAGCTAAGGTTTTGACATTTTCATGTCACTAAGTTTGGATAGTCGCCAGTAAGGGCCATACTCCAGTTTACATACGATCCTTTGGGCTTGTCCCCAGTTATCCTTTGGGCTTGTCCCCAGTGATCCTTTGGGATCATCCCCAGTGATCCTATGGGCTTGTCCCCAGTTATCCTTTGGGCTTGTCCCCAGTTACTAACTTATCTTTTATATTGGCTTAGTCCCAAGTTATATTCCATTTTTTCAGGTTTTCGAAGTTAAACAATTAAGGATCCTTAATCCTTATTATCCATTAAAGTTTTACTTATGGTTATCCCGATTAAAGGTTAGGATCCTAACTTGGATCCTCAGGTATGATCCTTAACTATTTTTAATTTCATTATTCATTTGAATAACCTTTAGACCTTGACAACTGAACCTATGATCCTTAAAATAAACTACCTTGAAAATTTTCGATTATAGGATATTTGATCCAGGATCATATCCTAAATTTCTTAAACATAATTTGCTCAACTTTTCTTACTCAAACAAACATGTGTCAAAACAATTGAAAATAAAAAGGATAATAACACAAGATAAGCGACAAAAGTTTAGGATTTTATTTATTAACGAAAGGATTAACCCTTCAAAAGTTGTCAAAATTGCCAACCCACATTTCTACCAGTAAAACGTGGCCCGTCCACATGGGTTGGCAAAGGGTGTCCATTGTCTATGCGGTCTTAGCATGTGCAGGAAATTAAAAGCGGCAGGATCACAAAGGCTTCATCCCCCAAACAGAGGATCCCTCCACCTTTTGTAATCCTACCTATTGTCCAAAGGATCCAGGATCCTTAACCCTAAAAACTATTGTTCAAAGATTACAGACCATCAATTGTTTCAAATACCACAACCACAAACCACTACCAAGCTTAAAAAATTGGGCTCCGGCCTAGTCACAAATATCCATCATCGCCCAATCATGCAGCTTACACCTTTGCTGCTCCATCACCACCAGCTTCTCCGCCCTGATCCTTGTCAGCATCACCACCCTCCAGCATTGGGATATCCTCAGCTTCATCCTCGTCCTCCAGCTCCGCCAGTCTTGCCTTCCAACCCTCAACATCCCATGTGCTTTTGTCAAAGGCAGGATCCTGAGCCTCCGCAGCCATCTGTAGTTGTATCTTGTACATGGCAATTGCTGCAGAAACCTTGGCATCCTGGGTGATCTCCTGCTTCTCGCCATCCATGTCAATCAGCCTTTGAGCAGCCTCATCCTTTGTAGCCCGGAGTTCCTTCTCAAGATCTGCAATCTTGAGATCCTTCAACACGCCCATTTGTTGGAGGTCAGCGATTTGGCTTTCCTGATCCTCGACATGTCCAAGATAGGTCTCGATCTCAGCAAGTTTCTGCAAAAGAGAAATAAGGTAGATTCAGAATCAGGTGATCCACAAAAAAGCAGGATATGCAAGCAGGATATTCAAGAAGGATAACCAACAGGGGCAGTGATCCTTACCTCATTAACATAGTCGAGAAACTGTTGGCGAAGCAGAGGAAATCCATGGAGATCTTCAGAAGTCTTCCTCTTCTTTCCCTTACCCCTAATGGGTGCTTTGGGGGCTGAAGCGGAGGGACTGGCAGCAGAAGTCTTCCTCCTCGAAGACTTGACGTTGGCGAGATCATCTATCCCAAACTTGGAGGCAGACTTGGCAGATTTGGCAGACTTTCCAGCGCCTACACAATCAAAAAACAAGATAAGTTCCCTTATTAATCAAACAATCTCACATATAACTTACTTTTTACAAGGATACTTACTTGACATAGTGGCAGATGCAGAGGATACTTCTTGTGAATCTTGGACGGTGACTTGGAAACTTCTAACCTCAGGATCAAGCTTTTTAAAGGCTGAAACTCTTTCTCTTGCGGCAGGGGTTAACTTAAGATGAGCAATGGATATGGCTGCACAAAAGATAAAAAGGACATTAGTGATCCTCATCATAAGAGACAAGTCTGATAGTGATCCTTCGAGGATCCTCTATCCTACCATGAGTGGCCCACTCCTTGGGCAGATCCTTCCCATAAGGGATGGTATCCCTTCTGACAAAGAAGAAGCGTCGCTTCCAATTTGTATCATTTTTTGTAACCTTAAAAACAGGGTGATCCTCCCCAGGTTTCCGTTTCAACAAATATCGATAAGAGCCAAACGAGGTAAGATCATAAAGCTCGGCCAACTCCGCCATCCCTAGGTCAATCCCTTTCTGCTCGATGATCCTCTCGAAGGTATACAGAACCCTCCAGATCATCGGCATAGCTTGGATATAAGAGATGCCGGTTAAGGAAAAGAAAGATTGGGTGAAGGCTGGAAAAGGATACGAATATCCTATGGAGAACGGAGTTGCAGGAAAAGCCACCCAGGTGTCGGAGATAAAATCACTTAGGGCGATAGGAGAAAAAGATTTAAAGACGGTATCCGCCGGAAAACAGTGACGGATCCTATCAATGAGAGCATCGGTGTAACAGCATCTCTCAGTAGGAGAGTCCTTGATGATCCCTTGGCTTTTTAGGGGACTACTCTTCTTGTGATCCTTATGAGGAGAATTTCGGAGCAACATCCTTGCGGGAGAATAGAAACAGGGGAGTAGAAAACAGAGTAATAGAAGAAAGAAAGAGAAGATAAGGGAAGGGAATACCTGATCAACCTTCGATGGAGATTATAAAGGGAAGATATCTTGAATTTAAATGAGGATCAATCCCAACCCTATCTCTTATTTATAATCATGATTTGCAGGGATGTCACTTCAGTGACGTAATGATCGCAACGGCTAGTCCGGTTGTAACGGCTAGTTATTCGGAGTTGCCCGTTGGAGATAAGATCAAAACAAAATACAACTCGTTAATTTACAATAAACTCCTTATATTTTGGGGGCAATTGTTAGGGCTGGATTTTTACAATACATGATCCTCACATGTGATCCTAACCAGTGATCCTTGTTTCTTTGGCAGATAGTGATCCTCAGCAGACTCCCAGGATCAGGATCACGGACCATCATAGGATCCTCATGCTAACAGTTGCTTTCGTTGAATTTAATGTTGTTTTGCAGGAATGACTAGCAGGATCCGCTCTTAGCATCACAATTAAAGGACACGTCTTCACAACTATGGCATGTGCTTAATCGGAGATGGACGTTGTGAAAGATATGGAAACTTGGCATAATTTAAGGGCGATAATTTAGGCTAGATTTACTTTTATTTCTAAAGGGGTAATGAGCTGATTATTAGTCTTTTTACCTAAAATAGGTCACCTACACTTGTATATATAACACTCTTCCTCATTCGGAAGAACACACAACACAACTCTCACACGCTTAGACACTCGAAACTATAGTGATCCTTGTACTCAGCTCATTATCATCCGAAGTTGTAACTATATTTTTCTTATATTGAAGTTGGTGATCGGTAGTTGCCATCACCCGAGGTTTTTTATGCCGGAGATCATACATTGATCAAGGGCTTTTTCCTCGTATAAATCATTGTGTCTTTGCATATTTCTCATAAAAGTGATCCTTTACTTTTATAATTAACCAAGCATCATACCCCGTTTACATAAAGTTTGGTTACATTATCCTTGTGTGATTTTTGACCAAAACACCTGCTATAACATCATACTAGGCAGGCCATGGATCCATGACATGAAGGTTGTGCCATCGACTTATCACCAGTGCATCAAGATCCCTACCCCTTGGGGGGTCGTCAAAGTTGATAGTGATCAACAGGAGGCGAAGGAATGCTATACATCCTCAATGAAATCCTCAACCAAGCCTAATCCAGCATAGCAATTAAAGATGCGGGCCTAGGATATCGTGGAGGCTTCAGAGCAGGATATGAAGAAAGTTATCCTAGATCAGGATAATCCTAATATCTCGGTGCTCGTAGGAACCAATATCCCTCAGGATATTGAAGAACAATTAACTAACTTTTTGAAGTGCAGGATGTCAACATTTGCATGGAAGCATGAGGATATGACAGGCATATCCAAAGACATTATTACTCACAAGCTTGGAATTGACAGGTCGTTCAAGCCTGTTCAGCAAAGAAGGAGGAAGTTTGCTCCTGAACGAAATACAATCATACAAGAGGAAGTTGAAAGATTGTTGAAGTCCAAAATGATCAGAGAAGTCAAATTTCCAAGGTGGCTAGCAAATGTAGTAGTGGTACAGAAGAAAAAAGGGAAATGGAGAGTTTGTGTGGATTATACAGACTTGAACAAGGCTTGTCCAAAGGACCCATTTCCTCTTCCTCATATTGACTCAATGGTAGATGCCACTGTCGGCCATGAAATGTTAACCTTCATGGATGCATCCTCAGGATTTCAGCAGATCCAGATGGAACCTTCGGACCAGGAGGATACTGCCTTCATGACACCAACAGGTATTTATTGTTATACTGCTATGCCTTTCGGTTTGAAAAATGCAGGTGCAACATACCAGAGATTGGTAAACATGATGTTCAAAGATAAACTGGGGGACACTATGGAGGTGTACATTGATGACATGGTAGTAAAGTCTAAGAAGGCTGAGGATCATCTTCAGGATATTAAAGCAGCATTTGATATCCTGGATCAGTAAAACATGAAATTTGTTTTGGTCAAAAATCTAATGAGGATAATGCAACCAAACTCTTAGTTACGGGGAATGATGCTTGAAATGAAGGACAATAATCAGGATCACTTCGATGTAAATTGCACAAACAACACAAGGATTTATACGAGGAAAAAGCCCTTGATCAATGAATGATCTCCGGCATAAAAAACCTCGGGTGATGGAAACTACCGATCACCAAGCTCAAATAAATCAATAAATGTTTACAACTTCGGATAGTGACGAGCTAGATACAAGGATCACTATGGTTAATTGTGTAAAAGTGTGTGAAAACTGTTAAGTGTTTGCTGAAAGCTTCGAGAGTGCAGTTGTACGAGAGTGTATGTAGCTGAAAATGGCTAAGTGTTCTAAAAATAGCTCGTCACCCCTTTAAAAATAAAAGCTAACTAAGCTAACAAACTGTCCGACTTTTGTGCCATGCTCCCACGTTCTCCACAACGTCCATTTCCATTCAAACGTGTGCGAAATACCCGTGGAATATTCCATAGTACCGTTGCCAAGACCAAGTCAAGCTTATTACTCCTGCAAAACAATACGAAACATAAACAGCCAATCGTTAATATGAGGATCCTTAGGGTGATCCATGATCCTGAAGCTCTTCTGAGGATCACCATCTGTCACAGAAGTAAGGATCACTATTAGGATAACAAGTAAGGATCACTAATTGTTTGAAAATCCTCCCCTAACAATTGCCCCCAAAATATAAGGAGTAATATGTAAAATGAACGAGTTATGTTTTTTTGATCTTATCCGCAACTAACTTAACGGATATATAGCCGTTGATGTAGAACTATCTGTTGTAACCATGACGTCACAGAAATGATATCCCTGCAGAATCATGATTATAAATAGGAGATATAGATAGGATCGTATGCATTTAAATTCCAGAGTTACTCCCTTTATAACTGCATCCTGAAGATAAACAGGTATTCATCTTCTTCCTTCTTTTGCTCTGTTTTCCTTCTCTTTTCATTATTCCGTCCAAATGTTGCTCCGGAACTCCCCATCTAAGGATCACACGAAGAACAGCCCACTAAAGAGAAAGGGAATCATCGAAGATTCCATAAAAGAACGATGTTGCTTCTCCGATCCGCAAATTGATAGGATCCGCTACTGCTTCCCGGCGAACACTGTGTTTAAATCGTTTGACCCCAACGCCCTTAGTGATCATATTTCTGATAACTGGGTTGCGTTTCCTGTTATCCCGTTCACCATAGGCTACACATATCCCTTTCCAGCTTTCACCCAATCTTTCTTTTCCCTAACCGGCATATCTTATATCCAAGCCATGCCGATGATCTGGAGGGTTTTGTATACCCTTGAAAGGATCATCGAGCAGGAGGGGATAGACTTAGGCATGGCAGAACTGGGAGAATTGTATGATCTCATTACCTTTGGTTCCCATCGTTATCTGTTCAAACGTAAACCTGGTGAGGAACACCCGATCTTCAAAGCTACCAAAAATGATACCAACTGGAAGCGGCGTTTCTTTTTTGTCAAGGGAGATTCTATCCCTGATGGGAAGGATCTACCCAAGAAGTGGGCTACCCATGGTAGGATGGAGGATCCTGAGAAGGATCACCAGAGAACTTATCCTTTAATATAAGAATCACTGACATTCTTTTGCTTTCTTGTTGTGCAGCTATCTCCGTTTCACATCTTAGACTGACTCTTGCTGCTAAAGACAGACTCGCCGCGTTCAAGAGGCTTGATCCTGAAACAAGATCTTTCAAGACAACCACCCAAGATTCTCAGGAAGTATCCTCAGGTTCTGTCACGATGTCAAGTAAGTATCTTTGCTTAAAAATTCAAATAAATAACGAAATACAAGTGAAATTAAGATACTTATCTTGTTTTGGTTGTGTAGGTGCTGGAAAATCCACCAAATCTGCTTCAAAGTTCAGTGTCACCGATCTCACCACCGTCAGATCCTCCAAGAGAAAAGCTCACACCAGCCCGACAGCTTCGGTCCCCAAGGCACCCCTCAAAGGAAAGGGAGGCAAGAAGAGAAAAGCCTCTGAAGCTGAGGACCTGCAAGGTCTCCCCTTGATCCGCCAACAATTCCTTGACTACTTCAGTGAGGTAAGGATCACTGTCCCTGCTTGTATATCCTGCTGATATATCCTGCTGATATGAGGATCACTTGGTTCTGACCTTATCCTTTGACTTCTTTGCAGAAATTCGCTGAGATTGAGAACTACGTTGGCCACGTTGAGGATCAGGATAGTAAGATTGCTGACCTCCAACAGTTTGCACTGCTAAAGGACCTCAAGATTGCTGATCTTCAGAAGGATCTCTAGAATGCCAAAAACGAGACGGCCAAGGTGTTAATCAACTTTGACTACGAGAGGCATGAGATCACCGAGGATGCCAAAGTCTCTGCCGCCATAGCAATGTACAAAACCAAGCTGCAAATGGCCTTGGAAGCTCAGGATCCTGCTTTTGACAAGAGCACCTGGGATGTGGAGGGCTGGAAGGCAAGGCTGGCTGAACTGGAGGATGAAGAAGAGACTGAAGAGATCCTGACCATTGAGGCTGGAGGCAAGGGTGAAGGTGGTGAAGCAAGTGGAGCCGAAGGTGGTGATGCAGCGAAGGTTTAGGCTGCAGGATTGGGCGATGATGGAAACTTCTAGACATAGCCGGAGCCCAATTTTTTTTGTTTGATGGTAGTTTGTTGAACAATTTAATGGTTTGTACTGAACAATAGTTTTTAGGATTAAGGATCTAGGATCCTTCGGACAATAGGCAGGATTGCAAATGGTGGAGGGATCCTCTGTTTGGGGGATGAAGCCATTGTGATCCTGCCGCCTTTATATTCCTGCACTACTTTGAACCTATTATCATGGACACCCTTTACCTACCCCAGCGGACGGGCCACGTATTGCTGGTAGATGCTCGGGGTAGGTAATTTTGACAACCTTTGAAGGGTTAGTCTTTTTGTTAATAAATAAAATCTTAATCTTTTGTCGCTTATCTTGTGTTATTATCCTTTTGGTTCCTTTAATTCTCAATTGTCTTGATGTACACTTATTAAATAAGCAATTTTGAATAAGTCAGATTGAAAACATTTAGGATATGATCCATGATCAAATATCCTATAGTTGAAAAATCCCAAAAAGTAGTATATGTTTTAAGGATCATAAGTTTAGTTGTCAAATTTCAAGGGTTATTCAAATAAACAACGAATAGAATTAAAAATAGTTAAGGATCATACCTGAGGATCCAAGTTAGGATCCTAACCCTTAATACCACAACCAGGATAACTATAAGATAAACCTTAGAGATAAGTAAGGATCAAGGATCCCTAGTTGTTTAACTTCAAGGACCTGAAATAGAGCATAACTTGGGACTAAGCCAACATAAGATAAGAGTTAGCAACTGGGGACAAGCCCAAGGATAACTGGGGACAAGCCCAAGGATCGTTTGTAAACTGGAGTATGGCCCTAACTGGCGACTATCCAAACTTAGTGACATGACAATGCCAAAACCTTAGCTAACGTGAAAACGTTAGAAACCTTAGGAACGGATGTATGGTACGTCTACCATTATACATAGGATCCTAGGTATAGCCAGTACAATGGAATTATCAGCCCCTAAAGCGAGTACTGGTCCCACTGCCTTGAACTATACCAGGATCATCATGCGCTACAGGCGGAACTGGGGTCAAGCCCAAATAACTGGGGTTAAACCCAAGGAACTGATGCTTCTGTGGATAATCAGCATTTTGCTAAGGATACCTGAACTTTCAAAACTCAGAATCACGTGAGAAGTGGATAAAAGACACATGATCCTTATCCTTATATAAGAAAATAAGGAAATGAAATAGTTTTAGTTTAGGATATTACCAAAGTAAGGATCATCTGTGCTTCAAGGATCCTTCAAGAATACCCCTAATGTAAGGATCATCTGTTCTATAAGGATCCTGATCACATGAAATATTTCTTCAAGTGGACAGCATTCCAAGCTCTTGGTAACAAATCACCTTCCATAGTCAGCAATCGATATGCCCCCTTTCCTGCCTCAGCTTCAATCAAATAAGGGTCTTCCCATTTTGGTGCCAATTTTCCATCAGCAGGATTGGTGGTATTCTGAAATGCTTTCCTTAACACCATATCACCAATTTGAAACTTCCTGATCCTGACATTTTTGTTGTAAGCACCAGCCATTCTTTGTTGATAACTGGCCATCCTTATCCTAGCCAAATCCCTGATTTCTTCAATAGTATCCAGGTCTTGAGCCAAGTTCTCATCATTTTCCTCAGGATCACGGATACTTGTTCTAGCAGTTGGAACCACCATTTCTGTAGGGATCACTGATTCTGCCCCGAACACCAAAGAAAATGGAGTCTGGCCTGTAGCATTCTTGGGGGTTGTCCTATCATCCCAAAGCACATAAGGTAGATGTTCTGCCCATTTCCCTTTCTTGGATCCAAGCTTCTTCTTCAAATTGTTGATGATGATCTTGTTGGATGATTCTGCTTGACCATTAGCTTGTGGGTGGACTGGTGTTGACGTTATCATCTTAATCCCCCAGCTATCACAAAAGTTAGTAGTTCTGCCCCCAATAAATTGGGAACCATTATCACATATAATTTCAGAAGGAATACCAAATCTAGTTATAATATTTCTTTTAATGAAGGATATAACTTCCTTTTCTCTGACTTGGGCAAAAGCTTTAGCTTCTATCCACTTGGAGAAGTAATCCGTCATGGCTAGCATGAACACTTTTCCACCAGGTGCCTTAGGGAGCTTACCAACTATATCCATGCCCTATCTCATAAATGGCCAAGAGGAGGATATAGGATGTAGAAATTCAGCCGGCTGATGAAGGATATTGCTGTGTCTTTGACAAGGATCACACTTCTTAGCATATTCCACAGCATCCCTTTTCATAGTTGGCCAGTAGTATCCTGTCCTTAGGATCCTTGAGAACAATGCCCTGCCCCCAGTGTGGTTTCCACAATCTCCTTCATGGAAGTCTTTTAAAACTTCTTGGACTTCAGGATCCTCAATGCATCTTAAATATGGTCCTGCAAGAGATCGCTTATACAACATATTATTTAAGATTGTGAATTGAGATACCTTAATTTTGAAAGCCCTAGGATTTTCTCCCGTAGGAATCTCTCCGTGTTGTAAGTATCTCATGATTGGTGAGATCCATGATCCTGATCCTGAACAAGATTGAGTATCCTCACTAGGGATAATTGCAGAATCCTCCCCTATTTCCATGGCCACATGATCCTCGATGGAAGGAGCCAAGATATGGATAATGGGGATACTTATATCCTCCGGGATCTTCAAGGATGATCCTAAGTTAGCCAATGCATCAGCTTCTGTATTTTCTTCCCTTGGTACCTGTGTCAAACTAAAGGAAACAAAAGAGAGTGCCAACTCTTTGACTATCTCTAAATATTTGGTTAGCTTTTCACCTTTAACAGCATAGGATCCATTAAAGTGATTTGTAATTAACAATGAATCTACATGTACCTCAAGATACCTGATCCCCATTTGCTTAGCAATTTGCAAACCAACAATCAAGGCTTCATACTCAGCCTCATTGTTAGTGGTTTGGAACTCACAAGCTATAGAGTAGGGTATTATGTCCCCCTGTGGCGATTTTAGTAGTATACCAAGCCCTGTGCCTTTGACGTTTGAGGATCCATCAGTATAGAGTATCCAAGGATCCTTGGTCTCCTCTAGCTGCTGGACTTCTAACTCAGCTTCTTTTTGTAAATCACTACTGAAATCAGCCACAAAGTCGGCCAATGCTTGGGATTTGATGGCTGTCCTAGGCTCATATCTTATATCATAGGCACTAAGCTTCACTGCCCACTTAGCCATCCTTCCTGACATCTCTGGTTTCCTGAGGACATTCTTAATTGGAAAATTAGTTTTAACAACAATAACATGAGTTTCAAAATAATGTCTCAACTTAGTAGATGCCATAATTCATGCAAGAATAAGCTTTTCAATGTGTGAATACCTGGATTCGGCATCAAGTAAACTCTTACTTACATAATAGACAGGATGTTGTGTACCTTCGTGATCCTTAACAAGGACCGCACTTACTGCTTTTGAGGATACTGCTAGATACAAGGATAGCACATCGCCTTTTTCTGGTTTCATCAAGGCCGGGGCTGAGGATAGGTAATCTTTGAGAGCTCTTAAGGCATTTTCATGCTTCTCAATCCACTCAAATTTCTTGTTCTTCCTTAGGATATCATAGAATTCTTTGCACTTCTCTGAGGATTTGGATATAAATCTGTTCAAAGCTGCTATCCTGCCTGTTAGCCTTTGGACATCCTTAGCATTGGCAGGAGATTTGATATTCACTAAGGCTTTGATCTGTTCCGGGCTAGCTTCAATGCCTCTCTTGGTCACCATGTATCCTAAGAATTTACCTGCTTTAACACCAAAGTGACACTTTGAAGGATTAAGTTTCATGTTATATCTGTCAAGGATATCAAATGCTTCCTCCAAGTCCCTTAGGTAATCCTCAGCTTTTATGGACTTTACCACCATATCATCCATGTAAACCTCCATAGTTTGTCCAATCTGATCCTTGAACATCATATTCACCAGCCTTTGATATGTTGCACCTGCATTCCTTAATCCAAACGGCATAGCAATATAACAATATAAACCGGTTGGAGTCATAAAAGCCGTATCCTCTTGATCAGATGGTTCCATCTGAATTTGTTGAAATCCAGATGAAGCATCCATAAAAGTCAACAGTTCATGACCCGTCGTTGCATCCACCATGGAGTCAATGTGGGGTAATGGGAAAGGGTCCTTGGGACATACCTTATTTAAATCTGTGAAATCGACACATACCCTCCACTTTCCATTTTTCTTTTGAACAACAACCACATTGGCCAACCATCTTGGATACTTGACCTCTCTAATCATACCTGCCCGGAGCAATTTCTCTACCTCTTCCTGGATAATGGCATTTCTTTCGGGTGCAAACTTCCTCCTTTTTTGATGGATTGGTTTGAATGACCTGTCAATGCCAAGTTTATGAGTTATAATATCTTTAGATATACCTGTCATATCCTCGTGTTTCCATGCAAAGGTAGTCTTCCTTCTTTTGAGGAAGGATACGAGATCTTCTTTCATTTTGCCAAGGATCCCCGATCCGATATAGATTCTGGATTCAGGATCAGTAGGATCCATAAGGATTTCTACCACATCCTGCTCTCTTGCCTCCAAGACATCCCTTGGAGGATACTTTGATTGCTATTGCTCCCTTGACTTCGAGGCTGGTTTCATCGATGAAGTGTAGCAGTTCTTAGCCTCCTGCTGATCACTGTCAATCTTGACTATTCCCCAAGGACTAGGGAGCTTCACACATTGATGGTAGGTAGATGGGACTGCCTTCATATCGTGTATCCAGGGCCTGCCAAGGATAACATTACAACAAGATAAACAGTCAATAACACAAAATTTTTGATAAGAATGTAGGCCTTCTATGTATATTGGGAGTTTAATGTCCCCCAGGGTATTCTTAGTTTCGCCACTAAATCCCACGAGCACGGAGAATCTTGGTATGATATCTGATTCAGGGATACCCATTTTCTTTAGAACATCAAGCTGGATAATGTTCACTGAGCTTCCTCCGTCAATAAGGATCCTGCGGACAAAATGGTTAGAAATGAAAAGAGTAATAACTAAACCATCGTGATGAGGATCCTGGATATCAACACGATCATCCTCATCAAAGGTTATGACTTTTCCTTCAGAGACACTTGATGTTCGAACAGGTCTTTCTCCATTATCCATTTTAGTTTCCTTTGCATGCCTTTTAGCTGCTGAGAAGGATGTACCACAGATGTCTGATCCTCCAGAAATAAAGTTTATTACTTGTGCATCTGCTGGAGGGGCCGGAGCTTTCTCAAGGATCCTTTCAGGATCCTGAGTCCTTGACTTTTTTCTACCCAACAATTCTTTTAGATGCCCCTTGCTCAACAAGTATCCAATTTCCTTTCTCAATGCAATGCATTCTTCTGTTAGATGCCCAAAATCTTCATGGTATGCACACCACTTTGATTTATCATTGGTTGTAGCTGGTCTGTCATTTTTTCTATGCCATCTGGCTTTATCACCTAGGTTCTGCAGTGCAAGGATTAGTTCATTGTTATCAACGGAAAAACAATATTCAGAAATTGGAGGATAATCCTCATCATCCTCTTCCTGATCAACAGTATGCACGTTCTGGTTATCAGATCTGTTATAGGATCTGAACTTGTTATTCTCGAACGAGTATCCTTGTTTCTCTTGCTTTGAGGATCCTGCTAATCTCTCCTGGATCCGCTTGTCATCCTCTAGCCGGATGAACCTGAGTGCCCGGGTTCTTACCTCATCTAAGTTCCTGCATGGTGTCATAACAAGATCATCATAGAACAATGAATCCCTAAGCAATCCCATTTTGAAGGCCTCATCAGCCGTGGCTATATCCAAGTTGGGAATGTCTAAGGATTCTTTACTAAATTTGGTAATGTAATCCCTTAATGATTCATTATGACCCTGGGTTATCCTATATAGATCACTAGTTAATCGTTCAAATTTTCTACTACAAGAAAACTGATTATTGAATAAGTTAACTAGATTAGCAAATGAGGTAATAGAGTAAGGGGAAAGACTTAGCAGCCATTTGAGAGCTAATCCAGTAAGAGTGGATCCGAATCCCTTGCATAGGCATGCTTCCTTTAACCTTTCTGGAATTGGATTGATCTCCATCCTCTCCCTGTATTGTGCTATGTGTTCCTCAGGATCCGTCGAACCATCATACAGCTTCATGGTTGGCACATGGAACCTTTTGGGTATCTCAGCATCACAAATTGGCGGTGCAAAACGAGATATCTTGTGGCTTCCATCTGCAATCTCCGGGATAAGTTTGACCACTCCTGGAACACTTGATATCATATCCTTCAATTTTTGCAACTCTCTGGCCATGGCATGGTTGATACCTGTATCCTGCATGAATCCATGGTTAGTGGTGAGAGAATTATTAAAAGTGTTACCTCCCATCGGGTTTAAATTAGGAACACCGGATGTGAATCCATATTGCCGGGACTCTGGAATGATGGAAGGACCAGTAGAAGCAATGGTCTGCATCGGAATAAAATCTCCTTGATGGACATCGGAACTTCCTGTTTGCAAACTCCTCAAGGATCCTGGCATCTGGAAGGATCCCAGAAACTGGGACGATCCTGGAACAAAGGAGGATCCTTGAACCTGGGATGATCCTGGGACGAAGGAGGATCCTTGAACCTGGGATGATCCTGGGACGAAGGAGGATCCTTGAACCTGGGATGATCCTGGGACGAAGGAGGATCCTTGTACCTGGGATGATCCTGGAACAAAGGAAGATCCTTGAACCTGGGATGATCCTGGAACAAAGGAAGATCCTTGATTCTGCTGTGCTCCTGAGTATCCTCCTGAATTCATGAAGGACCCCATATGCTGAGGATAGGATCCTGCTGGCTAGAAATATGAACCTGATGCCTGAGTCACTATCGCTGATCCGTAGTGCACTCCTTTTGGTCCACCCACATATTAAACATCTGGAACCACCGATGGCTGAGAAGTAATCACCGGAGTATCAAAATTCAAAGATCTGGGCACCAGTGGGGAATGATCCTCTGCCGCTTTCTTTTGTTTCTTGAGATCTCCGATTTCTTTGAGAATCCTTTCATTGGTCTTATCCTGTTGTTGTATATGATTCTTCATCTGCAAAATCAAAGTAAACATGTCACTAGTAGTGGGAGTGTAAGAAGCAGAAGAAGTTGGAGGTTTGGAGAAAATAGGAGTTGGTTTCTTCTCAGCATTTTTCTGAGATCCAGCAGGTGGTGGAGGCAAAGGTGGAATGCCCTGAGACAAATTGACCGCAGACATTGCAGTAGAGGTATTCTTCAATGATGAAGGCATGTACTTATATGCAATGAACCGGAATGATCACCAACAGAAAAATTTCTTAGGAATGAAGCACCAATTGCCCCACGGTGGGCGCCAAACTGTTTTGGTCAAAAATCTAATGTGGATAATGCAACCAAACTCTTAGTTACAGGGAATGATGCTTGAAATGAAGGACAATAATCAGGATCACTTCGATGTAAATTGCACAAACAACACAAGGATTTATACGAGGAAAAAGCCCTTGATCAATGAATGATCTCCGGCATAAAAAACCTCGGGTGATGGAAACTACCGATCACCAAGCTCAAATAAATCAATAAATGTTTACAACTTCGGATAGTGACGAGCTAGATACAAGGATCACTATGGTTAATTGTGTAAAAGTGTGTGAAAACTGTTAAGTGTTTGCTGAAAGCTTCGAGAGTGCAGTTGTACGAGAGTGTATGTAGCTGAAAATGGCTAAGTGTTCTAAAAATAGCTCGTCACCCCTTTAAAAATAAAAGCTAACTAAGCTAACAAACTGTCCGACTTTTGTGCCATGCTCCCACGTTCTCCACAACGTCCATTTCCATTCAAACGTGTGCGAAATACCCGTGGAATATTCCATAGTACCGTTGCCAAGACCAAGTCAAGCTTATTACTCCTGCAAAACAATACGAAACATAAACAGCCAATCGTTAGTATGAGGATCCTTAGGGTGATCCATGATCCTGAAGCTCTTCTGAGGATCACCATCTGTCACAGAAGTAAGGATCACTATTAGGATAACAAGTAAGGATCACTAATTGTTAGAAAATCCTCCCCTAACAAAGTTGAACCCTGCTAAGTGCCATTTCGGAGTGGGGGCAGGAAAGTTTCTAGGATATATGGTAACTAAAAGAGGGATAGAAGCAAGCCCAGAACAGATCAAAGCCATCCTAGATATCAAATCACCTTCTAACATGAAGGATGTTCAAAGACTAACGGGACGAGTAGCGGCGTTAAATAGATTTATCTCAAGATCCTCAGAAAAATGCAAGGAGTTTTATGATATCCTGAAGAAAAATAAGAAGTTTGAATTGGGGAAGAAGCATGAAGCAGACTTGCAGGATTTGAAGCAGTATCTTTCAACCGCACCTCTACTGATGAAGCCTGAGGATGGTGAACCATTATCCCTGTATCTTGCAGTATCAGGGAATGTAGTAAGTGTTGTCCTTGTAAAGGATCATGAAGGTCAGCAGTATCCTGTTTATTATGTTAGTAAAAGTTTGTTAGACGCTGAAACTAGGTATTCTCACCTAGAAAAGTTAATATTAGCCCTAGTTATGGCATCAACAAAGCTTAGACATTACTTTGAGACACATAGGATTCATGTTAAAACTAATTATCCTGTTAAAAATGTGCTTAGGAAACCAGAAATATCCGGTAGAATGGCTAAATGGTCAGTGAAGTTGAGTGCTTATGACTTAGTATACGAACCTAGGAATGCCATAAAATCGCAAGCTCTAGCCGACTTTGTGGCTGATTTCAGTAGTGACATTCAGGATGAAGTAGACTTAGAAGTACAACAGCTAGCAGAAAACTTAGAATCCTGGATATTATATACTAATGGTGCATCTAATGTAAGAAGTGTAGGTCTAGGGATACTACTAAAATCGCCACAGGGGGACATATTACCCCAGGCTATTAGGTGTGAATTTCCTACTACTAATAATGAGGTAGAATATGAAGCTTTGATTGCAGGATTAGAGTTGGCTAAAAATATGAGTATCAAGAATTTGCAAGTATATGTTGACTCTTTGTTGATCACTAATCATTTTAATGGAACCTATGCAGTTAAAGGAGAGAAGTTAATCGAGTATCTTGAGATTCTCAAAAAAATAGCAGGATATTTCGATATTTTTACACTTGAACAGGTACCAAGAGAGGATAATGCTGAAGCTGATTCCTTGGCAAATCTGGGATCATCGCTCAGGATACCGCAAGGAACCCGAATACCAATATTACATATCCTGTATCCTACGACGAATCCTCAGGATAAGGAAGTAATAAGTATTCAGGATCCTGAGGATAAGTATCCCGACAGGGATCCTAAGTCCTGGACGGCTCCAATCACATGATATCTCAAGGATGGACATATCCCCAAAGATGAGAATCCTAAGGCCTTTAGGATGAAGGTTTCACGATTTACTATTATAAATAACGTTTTGTACAAGAAATCTCTTGCAGGTACGTATCTGAGGTGCCTGGAAGATCCCGAGACCAAAGAGGTATTCCAGGATATACATGAAGGGGATTGTGGTAACCATACTGGGGGCAGGTCATTATTTTCGAAATTATTAAGGACAAGATACTGTTGGCCGACAATGAAGAAAGATGCTGCGGAATATGCTCGAAGATGTGACGCATGTCAGAGGCATTGTTTTGGTCAAAAATCACACAAGGATAATGTAACCAAACTTTATGTAAACGGGGTATGATGCTTGGTTAATTATGAAAGTAAAGGATCACTTCTGTGATAAAGATGCAAAGACACAATGATTTATACGAGGAAAAAGCCCTTGATCAATATATGATCTCCGGCACAAAAAACCTCGGGTGATGGCAACTACCGATCACCAAACTTCAATATAAGAACAAAATGGTTACAACTTTGGATGATAATGAGCTGAGTACAAGGATCACTATTGCTTTTGGTGTCTAAGTGTGTGAGAGTTGCGTTGTATGTCGTGTGTCTTCTTCCAAATGAGGAAGAGTGGTATTTATACAAGTGTAGGTGACCTATTTTAGGTAAAAAGACTAATAATCAGCTCATTACCCCTTTAGAAATAATAGACAATCTAGCCTAAATTGCCGCCCTTAAATCCAGCTAAGTTTCCATATCCTGTGCAACGTCTATCTCCGATTAAGCTCATGCCATAATTGTGAAGACGCGTCCCTTGATTATGATGCTAAGAGCGTATCCTGCTAGATGTTCCTGCAAAATAACATTGTTTCAAACGAAGGTAACTGTTAGCATGAGGATCCTTTGATGGTCCATGATCCTGATCCTGAAGTCCTGCTGAGGATCACTATCTGCCAAAGAAACAAGGATCACTGGTTAGGATCACGTGTAAGGATCATGTATAATAAAATTCCAGCCCTAACAATTGCCCCCAAAATATAAGGAGTTGATTGTAAATTAACGAGTTGTATTTTGTTTTGATCTTATCTCCAACGGGCAACTCCGAATAACTAGCCGTTAATATCGAACTAGCCGTTGCGATCATTACGTCATGGATGTGACAATCCCTGCAAATCATGATTATAAATAGGAGATAGGGTTAGGATCACTCTGCATTTAAATTCGAGATATCTTCCCTTTATAATCGCTGCCGAAGATTGATCAGGTATTCTCTTTTCTTCTCTTTTCATTCTTCCTTCTCTTGCTCTGTTTTTCTGCTGTGAGAATGTTGCTACGAAACTCTCCCCATAAGGATCACGAGAAGAGCAGTCCCCTGAAAAGCCAAGGGATCATTAAGGATTCTCCTACGGAGAGATGTTGCTTTACCGATGCTCATGTAGATAGGATTCGTCATTGTTTCCCGGCGGATGCTGTTTTCAAATCCTTCACATCCACTGCTTTGAGTGACTTTGTTTCAGACACCTGGGTGATCTTTCCTGCAACTCCATTTACCATAGGATATTCGTATCCTTTTCCGGCCTTCACCCAATCTTTCTTTTCTTTGACCGGCATATCTTATATCCAAGCTATGCCGATGATCTGGAGGGTCTTGTATACCTTCGAGAGGATCATCGAGCAGGAGGGGATTGATTTAGGGATGGCAGAGCTGGCCGCGCTTTATGATCTTACCACGTTTGGTTCTCATCGATATTTGTTGAAACGGAAGGCCGGGGAGGATCACCCTGTTATGAAAGTTACCAAAAATGACGCAAATTGGAAGCGTCGTTTCTTCTTTGTGAGAAGGGATTCCCTCCCTAATGGGAATGATCTGCCCAAGGAGTGGGCCACTCATGGTAGGGTAGAGGATCCTCGAAGGATCACTATCAGTCTTGTCTCATATGATGAAGATCACTTATGTCTTTTTTCCTTTGTCTTTTGTGCAGCTATTTTCGTTGCTCACCTAAAATTGACCCCTGCTGCAAGAGAAAGAGTGTTAGCTTTTAAAAAGCTTGATCCTGAGATCAGAAGTTTTCAAGTCACCATCCAAGATTCTCAAGAAGTATCCTCCGCATCTGCCACAATGTCAAGTAAGTATCCTTACCAAAAAGTATGTTCTATGCAAAAATATTAGATAAGTTAGGGGACTTATCTTGTTTTGATTGTGTAGGTGCTGGGAAATCTGCTAAGTCTGCCAAGTCTGCCTCCTTGTTTGGGATTGATGATCTTGCCAACGTCAAGTCTTCGAAGAAGAAGACTTCTGTTGCTAGTCCTTCTGCTTCAGCCCCTAAATTACCCATTAGGGGTAAGGGAAAGAAGAGGAAGGTTTCTGAGGATCCTCAAGGATTTCCCCTAATTCGCCAACAGTTTCTTGATTCTGTCAACGAGGTTAGGATCACTGCCCCTGTTGGTTATCCTGATGGTTTTTGAGGATCACCCGTGTCCGACGTCATATCCTGTTGTTTTTGCAGAAACTTACTGAAATAGAATCTTATGTTAGCCACGTTGAAGATCAGGATCGCCAGATTGCCGACCTTCAACAGATGGGTGTGCTGAAGGATCTCAAGATCGCTGATCTTGAGAAGGAGATCCGGGCTGTTAAGGATGAGGCTGTCAAAGCATTGATCAAGTTTGATTATGAGAAGCATGACATTACTCAGGACGCTAAAGTCTCTGCCGCGATAGCTATGTACAAGATACAACTGCAGATGGCTACGGAGGCTCAGGATCCTTCCTTTGATAAGAGCACATGGGATGTTGAAGGCTGGAAAGCAAGGCTAGCAGAGTTGGAGGATGACGATGATGCTGAGGATATCCCTATGCTCGAAGGTGGAGATGCTGGTAAGGATAAGGGGGAGGCAAGTGGAGCTGGTGGTGATGGTGCAGCGAAGGTTTGAGCTGCAAGATTGGGCGATGATGGAAACTTCTAGACAGAGCCGGAGCCCAGTTTTTTTGAATTTTGATAGTAGTTTGTGGTATTTGAAACAATTATGGTCTGTAATCTCCGAACAATAGTTTTTAGGGTTGAGGATCCTGGATCCTTCGAACAATAGGTAGGATTACAAAAGGTGGAGGGATCCTCTGTTTGGGGGATGAAGCCTTTGTGATCCTGCCGCTTTTAATTTCCTGCACAATGCTAAGACCGCATAGACAATGGACACCCTTTGCCAACCCATGTGGACGGGCCACGTTTTGCTGGTAGAAACGTGGGTTGGCAATTTTGACAACTTTTTGCAAGGGTTAAAGATCCTTTTGCTAATAATATAACCTTAATCTTTCTGGCTTATCCTGTGTTGTTATCCTTTGTTTTTAGTTTCCAATTGTTTTAGAAATATATTTGTAACAATAGTTAAGCAAACCATGTTCAAGAAATTTAGGATATGATCCTGGATCAAATATCCTATAATTGAAAATTTTCAAGGTAGTTTACTTTAAGGATCATAGGTTCAGTTGTCAGGGTCTAAAGGTTATTTAAATGAATAATGAAATTAAAGATAGTTAAGGATCATACCTGAGGATCCGAGTTAGGATCCTAACCTTTAATCGGGATAACCATAAGTAAAACTTTTAATGGATATTAAGGATTAAGGATCCTTAATTGTTTAACTTCGAAAACCTGAAAAAACGGAACATAACTTGGGACTAAGCCAATGTAAGAGATAAATTAGCAACTGGGGACATGCCCAAAGGATAACCGAGAATGATCCCGGAGGATCACTGGGGACAAGCCCAAAGGATAACTGGGGACAAGCCCAAAGGATAACTGAGGATGATCCCGGAGGATCACTGGGGACAAGCCCAAAGGATCGTATGTAAACTGGAGTATGGCCCTTACTGGCGACTATCCAAACTTAGTGACATGAAAATGTCAAAACCTTAGCTAACGTGAAAACGTTAGAAACCTTAGGAACGGATGTATGGTACGTCTACCATTATACGTAGGATCCTAAATATAGCCAGTACGATGAGGTTGTCAGCCCCGGAAGTGGGTACTGGTCCCAAAGACGTGAACTATATCAGGATCATCGTGCGCTGCTGGCGGAAACTGGGGATAATCCCAAGGATAACTGGGGTTGGACCCAAGGATCTGCGGTGCTTTTGAAGATCTTTGACGTTATGCTGAAGATACCTGAACTTATCATAACTCAAATGTTTCGTGAGTAGAGGATGAAGGATACATGATCCTTATCCTTAGGTAAAAAGTAAGAAAATGCAATAGTTTCTAGGATAAGCATATTACCAGAGTAAGGATCACTGATATCAACGGGATCCTTTAAGGATACTTCAATGTAAGGATCACGTGCACGGAGGATCATGTTCACATGAAATATTTCTTTAAGTGAACAGCATTCCAGGCTCTTGGCAACAAGTTTCCTTCCATGGTTAGCAACCTGTATGCCCCCTTTCCTGCTTCAGCTTCAATCAAGTAGGGACCTTCCCATTTTGGTGCTAACTTTCCGTCAGCAGGATTGATAGTATTTTGAAATGCTTTTCTCAACACCATATCTCCGACTTGGAATTTCCTTAATCTGACATTTTTGTTGTAGGCACCAGCCATTCTTTGTTGGTAGCTTGCCATCCTTATCCTAGCTAGATCCCTGATTTCTTCAATAGTGTCCAAATCCTGAGCTAGAATTGTAGCATTTTCTTCAGGATCACGAGTACTTGTTCTAGCAGTTGGGATCACCATTTCTGTTGGGATCACTGCTTCTGCCCCAAATACTAAAGAGAAAGGTGTTTGACCAGTGGCATTCTTGGGAGTTGTTCTATCAGCCCATAGCACATAAGGTAACTCCTCTGCCCATTTCCCCTTCTTGGATCCTAGCTTCTTCTTCAGATTGTTGATGATGATCTTGTTGGATGATTCTGCTTGACCATTGGCTTGTGGATGAACTGGTGTTGATGTTATCATCTTGATTCCCCAACTGTCACAAAAGTTAGTGATTCTGCTTCCAATGAATTGGGAGCCATTATCACATACAATTTCAGAGGGAATGCCAAATCTAGTTATAATATTTCTTTTGATGAAGGATATGACTTCCTTTTCTCTGACTTGGGCGAAGGCTTCAGCTTCTATCCACTTAGAAAAATAGTCAGTCATGGCAAGCATAAATACTTTTCCACCAGGTGCTTTAGGAAGCTTGCCCACTATATCCATTCCCCATCTCATGAATGGCCAAGAGGATGGTATAGGGTGTAGCAGTTCAGGTGGTTGATGAAGGATATTGCTGTGTCTTTGACAAGGATCACATTTCCTAGCATATTCTACAGCATCCCTTTTCATGGTTGGCCAGTAGTATCCTGTTCTAAGGATCCTTGAGAATAATGCCCTGCCCCCAGTGTGGTTTCCACAATCTCCTTCATGGAAGTCTCTCAACACTTCTTCAATTTCAGGATCCTCAATACATCTTAAGTATGGTCCTGCAAGGGATCGTTTATATAGCACATTATTTAAGATTGTAAACTGAGATACCTTGATCTGGAAAGCTCTAGGATTTTCTCCCATTGGAATCTCTCCGTTTTGCAAGTATTTCATGATTGGTGAGACCCATGATCCTGAATAAGATTGAGCTTCTTCACTAGGGATTATTGCAGTATCCTCTTCTATTTCCATGGCCACTTGATTTTCAATAGCAGGAGCCAGGATATGGATGATAGGGATACTTATGTCTTCTGGAATTTTTAAGGATGATCCTAAGTTGGCCAATGCATCAGCTTCCGTGTTATCCTCCCTTGGTACCTGTGTTAAGCTGAAAGAAACAAAAGAGAGTGCCAATTTTTTGACTATCTCTAAATATTTGGTTAGTTTTTCACCTTTAACAGCATAGGATCCGTTAAAGTGATTGGTGATCAATAATGAGTCTACATATACTTTAAGATATTTTACCCCCATATCCTTAGCAATTTGCAAGCCAGCAATCAAGGCTTCATACTCAGCCTCATTGTTAGTTGCTTGGAACTCACAGGCTATGGAGTGGGGTATTATGTCCCCCTGTGGCGATTTTAGTAGGATCCCGAGCCCTGTGCCCTTGACATTTGAGGATCCGTCAGTGTGTAATATCCAAGGATCCTTGGTTTCATCCAGCTGCTGGACCTCCAATTCTGCTTCTTTTTGTAGATCACTACTGAAATCAGCCACAAAGTCGGCTAAGGCTTGTGATTTAATGGCTGTTCTTGGTTCATATCTTATATCATGGGCACTAAGCTTCACTGCCCACTTAGCCATTCTCCCTGACATCTCCGGTTTCCTGAGGACATTCTTAATTGGAAAATTAGTTTTAACAACAATAGTATGGGTTTCAAAATAATGCCTTAACTTAGTGGATGCCATGATTAATGCAAGAATAAGTTTTTCGAGGTGTGAGTACCTGGATTCGGCATCAAGTAGACTTTTACTTACATAGTAGATAGGATATTGTGTACCTTCGTGATCCTTGACAAGGACAGCACTTACAGCGGTTGAGGATACCGCCAGGTATAAGGATAACACATCTCCTTTTTCCGGTTTTGCTAATGCTGGTGCTGAGGACATATATTCTTTAAGGGCTTGTAAAGCGTTCTCATGCTTCTCAGTCCATTCAAACTTCTTATTCTTCCTTAGGATATCGTAGAATTCTTTGCATTTTTCTGAGGATTTCGATATGAACCTGTTCAAAGCTGCTATCCTGCCTGTCAGTCTTTGAACATCCTTGGCATTGGCAGGAGATTTGATATTTACTAATGCTTTGATTTGTTCCGGGCTTGCTTCAATGCCCCTCTGAGTTACCATGTATCCTAGGAACTTTCCTGCCTTAACACCAAAATGGCATTTTGAAGGATTAAGTTTCATGTTGTAATTATCAAGGATATCGAATGCTTCTTCCAAGTCCCTTAGGTGATCCTCAGCTTTCTTTGACTTGACCACCATATCATCTATGTACACCTCCATAGTTTTTCCAATTTGATCTTTGAACATCATATTTACCAGCCTTTGATATGTTGCACCTGCATTTCTTAGTCCAAAAGGCATGGCAATATAACAATATAAACCGGTTGGGGTCATAAAGGCTGTATCCTCTTAGTCAGATGGTTCCATCTGAATTTGTTGGAATCCAGATGACGCATCCATAAAGGTCAACAGTTCATGCCCCGCTGTTGCATCCACCATGGAGTCAATGTGGGGTAATGGGAAAGGATCCTTGGGACATGCCTTATTCAAATCAGTGAAATCGACACATACCCTCCACTTTCCATTTTTCTTTTGGACAACGACCACATTGGCTAACCATTTTGGATATTTTACCTCTCTGATCATACCTGCTCGAAGTAGTCTCTCTACTTCTTCTTGAATAATGGCATTCCTTTCTGGTGCAAACTTCCTCCTTTTTTGATGGATTGGTTTGATAGACCTGTCAATGCCAAGTTTGTGAGTAATAATATCCTTAGATATACCTGTCATATCTTCATGTTTCCAAGCAAAGGTAGGTTTTCTTCTTTTGAGGAAGGATATTAAGTCTTCTTTCATCTTGCCAAGGATCCCTGATCCGATATAGATTTTTGATTCAGGATCATTAGGATCCAAAAGGATTTCGTCCACATCTTGTTCCCTTGCCTCCAAGACATCCCTCGGAGGATACTGTAATTGCTATTGCTCCCTTGGCTTCGAGGTTGGCTTCATGGATGAGGTATAACAATCCTTAGCCTCCTGCTGATCACTGTCGATCTTGATTATTCCTCATGGGCTAGGGAGCTTCACACATTGATGGTAGGTAGATGGGACTGCTTTCATATCATGTATCCAGGGTCTGCCAACGATAACGTTGCAACAAGATAAACAGTCAATAACACAAAATTTTTGGTAATTATGTAATCCTTCCACGTAGATTGGGAGTTTGATGTCCCCCAGAGTTTTCTTCGTTTCCTCACTGAATCCTACAAGCACGGAGGATCTTGGTGTGATGTCTGATTCTGGGATTCCCATCTTCTTCAGGACATCAAGCTGGATAATGTTCACTGAGCTCCCTCCATCAATAAGGATCCTGCGGACAAAATGGTTAGAGATAAAGAGAGTGATAACTAAACTATCATGGTGAGGATCCTGAATGTTAATGCGATCATCCTCATCAAATGTTATCATCTTCCCTTCTGAGACACTTGATGTTCTAATAGGCCTTTCACCATTATCCATTTTTGATTCTTTTGCATGTCTTTTGGCCGCCGAGAAGGATGTACCACAGATGTCTGATCCTCCGGATATAAAGTTGATCACTTGTGCATTTGCCGGAGGTGCTGGAGCTTTTTCGGGGATCCTTTCAGGATCCTGAGTCCTTTGCTTTTTTCTTCCCAATAATTCTTTTAGGTGCCCCTTGCTTAACAGATATCCAATCTCTTTCCTTAAAGCTATGCATTCTTCAGTTAGATGCCCGAAATCCTCATGGTATGCACACCATTTTGACTTGTCTTTAGTCCCGGATGGTTTATCATTCTTCCTGGGCCACCTAGCTTTTTCACCTAGATTCTGCATTGCAAGGATTAGTTCATGATTATCAACGGAAAAACAATATTCTGAGATTGGAGGATATTCTTCATCATCCTCTTCTTGGTCAACAGCATGCACATTCTTGTTCTCATTTCTATGGTAGGATTTGAATTTGTTGTTCTTGAAGGAGGATCCTTGCTTCTCCTGTTTTGAGGATCCTACTTGTCTCTCCTGGATCCTCTTGTCATCCTCTAGCCGGATGAACCTGAGTGCTCGAGTTCTTACTTCATCTAGATTCCTGCATGGTGTCATAACAAGATCATCATAGAATAATGAATCCTTAAGCAGTCCCATTTTGAAGGCTTCAACAGCCGTAGCCATATCCAAGTTGGGAATGTCCAAGGATTCTTTACTAAATTTAGTTATATAATCCCTTAATGATTCATTATGATTTTGAGTTATCCTATACAAATCACTAGTTAATTTTTCAAATTTTCTGCTACAAGAGAATTGGTTATTGAATAAATTAACTAAATTAGCAAATGAAGTAATAGAGTAGGGGGGAAGACTTAGCAGCCACTTAAGAGCTGATCCCGTAAGAGTGGATCCAAATCCTTTACATAGGCATGCTTCCTTCAACTTTTCTGGGATAGGATTGATCTCCATCCTCTCCCTGTATTGTGCTATATGCTCCTCTAGATCCGTTGTGCCATCATACAGCTTCATGGTAGGGATATGGAACCTTTTGGGTACCTCTGCATCACAAATTGGTGGTGCAAAGCGAGATACCTTGTGGCTTCCATCTGCAATCTCTGGGATAGGCTTGACTACCCCTGGAACACTTGAGATCATATCTTTTAGCTTCTGCAACTCCCTGGCCATAGCATGATTGGTACCTGTATCCTGCATGAATCCATGGTTAGTGGTAGGATAATTATTTAATGTGTTACCTCCCATTGGGTTCAAGTTAGGGAGTCCATATTGCTGGGATTCTGGAACAACGGAGGGACCAGTGGAAGCAATGGTCTGCATTGGAATGAAGTCCCCTTGATGGACATCTAGACTTCCTGTTTGCAAACTTTTTAGGGATCCTGGTATCTGGAAGGATCCTGGTGTCTGGGATGATCCTGGAACGAAGGAGGATCCTTGAACCTGGGATGATCCTGGAACAAAGGAGGATCCTTGGCCCTGGAATGATCCTGGAACAAAGTAGGATCCTTGAAACTGCTGTGCCCCCGGATAGGCTCCCGGATTCATGAAGGATCCTAAATGCTGGGGATAGGATCCTGCCGGCTGGAAGTGTGAGCCTATTGCATGAGTCATTGCTGTCGATCCGTGGTGCAATCCTCTTGATTCTCCCATGATTTGCACGTCTGGAATTCCTGATGGCTGAGAAGTAATCATTGGAGTATCAAAGCTCAAGGATTTGGGCATTAATGGAGAATGATCCTCTGCCGTTTTCTTCTGTCTTTTGAGATCTCCAATTTCCCTGAGGATCCTTTCATTAGTTTCATCCTGCCGCTGCATACGATCCTTCATCTGCAAAATCAAAGTAAATACATCACTAGTACTGGGAATATAAGAATTCATAGCAGAAGGAGATGGAGTTTTAGAAGTGGTAGGAGTTTGTCTCTTCTCAGCATTCTTCTGGGATCCTGCCGGTGGTGGAGGCAGAATGCTCTGGGACGAGGTGACTGCAGACATTGTCGTGGACATGTTTTTCAATGATGAAGCCATGTAACTCTTCGAAATGATTTCGAACAAAAGATTTTCTTATGAATGAAGCACCAATTGCCCCACGGTGGGCGCCAAACTGTTTTGGTCAAAAATCACACAAGGATAATGTAACCAAACTTTATGTAAACGGGGTATGATGCTTGGTTAATTATGAAAGTAAAGGATCACTTCTGTGATAAAGATGCAAAGACACAATGATTTATACGAGGAAAAAGCCCTTGATCAATATATGATCTGCGGCACAAAAAACCTCGGGTGATGGCAACTACCGATCACCAAACTTCAATATAAGAACAAAACGGTTACAACTTTGGATGATAATGAGCTGAGTACAAGGATCACTATTGCTTTTGGTGTCTAAGTGTGTGAGAGTTGCGTTGTATGTCGTGTGTCTTCTTCCAAATGAGGAAGAGTGGTATTTATACAAGTGTAGGTGACCTATTTTAGGTAAAAAGACTAATAATCAGCTCATTACCCCTTTAGAAATAATAGACAATCTAGCCTAAATTGCCGCCCTTAAATCCAGCTAAGTTTCCATATCCTGTGCAACGTCTATCTCCGATTAAGCTCATGCCATAATTGTGAAGACGCGTCCCTTGATTATGATGCTAAGAGCGTATCCTGCTAGATGTTACTGCAAAATAACATTGTTTCAAACGAAGGTAACTGTTAGCATGAGGATCCTTTGATGGTCCATGATCCTGATCCTGAAGTCCTGCTGAGGATCACTATCTGCCAAAGAAACAAGGATCACTGGTTAGGATCACGTGTAAGGATCATGTATAATAAAATTCCAGCCCTAATAGGCATAACAACATTCTGCACCAACCAGCTGAACCATTGTATCTTTTAGTCTCCCCTTGGCCATTCATGAAATGGGGGATGGACATAGTAGGGAAATTACCAAAAGCTCCAGGAGGAAAAGTCTTTATGTTGGCAATGACTGATTATTTCTCTAAGTGGGTGGAAGCTGAAGCATTTGTGCAAGTCAGAGACCAGGAAGTTGTATCCTTTATAAAGAGAAATATCCTGACCAGGTTTGGAATACCAGCTGAAATCATTTGTGATAATGGATCCCATTTTATAAGCAAGAGGACTACTGACTTTTGCAAAAGTTGGGGAATCAAAAAGATCACGTCTACCCTGTACATCCTCAAGCAAATGGGCAAGCTGAATCCTCAAATAAGATAATTGTCAACAATTTAAAGAAGAGATTAGGAGCCAAAAAAGGAAGATGGGCAGAAGAACTACCCTTTGTTTTGTGGGCTGATAGAACAACAGTGAAAAAATGCAACGGGCCAAACCCCATTTTCTTTGGTATTTGGAACAGAGGCAGTGATTCCAACAGAGATGGTGATACCTACGGCAAGATCCAACCTTCAGGATCCTGAGCAGAATCCTGAAGCTTTGTGCCATGAGTTAGACACTGTGGATGAAACGAGGGATGCAGCAAAGCTAAGGATGGCGGCATATCAACAGAGGATATCCAGAGCATACAACAAAAATATAAGAACTAGGAGGTTTCAAGTCGGAGATTGGGTGTTGAGAAAAGCTTTTCAGAATACTGCCAATCCTGCCGATGGAAAATTAGCTCCAAAATGGGAAGGACCCTACGAGATTGAATCAGAGTCCGGGAAAGGAGCGTACCGACTTAAGAATATGGAGGGGGATATGCTACCAAGATCCTGGAATGCTATACATCTCAAAGCCTATTTTAAGTGAGTTTGGAACTTAATTTCTAACTCAAGATGGTATGAATTCTGTCTCTTTTAAATATAATTTATTTTATTTGAACTCAATACTAACTTAAGCATCGGAGGGGTGTTAGCCAAGCTAACACCTGTTAGGGCTGGATTTTTATCATACGTGATCCTTATACGTGATCCTTACATGTGATCCTAACCAGTGATCCTTGTTTCTTTGGCAGACAGTGATCCTCAGCAGGACTTCAGGATCAGGATCATGGACCATCAAAGGATCCTCATGCTAACAGTTACCTTCGTTTGAAACAATGTTATTTTGCAGGAACATCTAGCAGGATACGCTCTTAGCATCATAATCAAGGGACGCGTCTTCACAATTATGGCATGAGCTTAATCGGAGATAGACGTTGCACAGGATATGGAAACTTAGCTTGATTTAAGGGCGGCAATTTAGGCTAGATTATCTTTTATTTCTAAAGGGGTAATGAGCTGATTATTAGTCTTTTTACCTAAAATAGGTCACCTACACTTGTATAAATACCACTCTTCCTCATTTGGAAAAGGACACACGACATACAACGCAACTCTCACACACTTAGACACTCGAAACAATAGTGATCCTTGTACTCAGCTCATTATCATCCGAAGTTGTAACCATTTTGTTCTTATATTGAAGTTAGGTGATCGGTAGTTGCCATCACCCGAGGTTTTTTATGCCGGAGATCATATATTGATCAAGGGCTTTTTCCTCGTATAAATCATTGTGTCTTTGCATCTCTATCACGAAAGTGATCCTTTACTTTTATAATCAACCAAGCATCATACCCCATTTACATAAAGTTTGGTTACATTATCCTTGTGTGATTTTTGACCAAAACAGTTTGGCGCCCACCGTGGGGCAATTGGTGCTTCATTCATAAGAAAACCTTTTGTTCGAAATCATTTCATAGAATTACATGGCTTCATCATTGAAAAACATGTCCACGGCAATGTCTGCAGTCACCTCGTCCCAGAACATTCTGCCTCCACCACTGGCAGGATCCCAGAAGAATGCTGAGAAGAGACAAACTCCTACTAATTCTAAAACTCCATCTCCTTCTGCTATGAATTCTTATATTCCCAGTACTACTGATGTATTTACTTTGATTTTGCAGATGAAGGATCGTATGCAGCGGCAGGATGAAACTAACGAAAGGATCCTCAGGGAAATTGGAGATCTCAAAAGACAAAAGAAAGCGGCAGAGGATCATTCTCCACTGATGCCCAAATCCTTGAGCTTTGATACTCCAATGATTACTTCTCAGCCATCAGGAATTCCAGACGTGCAAATCATGGGAGAATCAAGAGGATTGCACCACGGATCGACAACAATGACTCAGGCATTAGGCTCACACTTCCAGCCGGCAGGACCCTACCCCCGGCATTTGGGATCCTTCATGAATCCGGGAGCCTATCCGGGGGCACAGCAGTTTCAAGGATCCTACTTTGTTCCAGGATCATTCCAGGGCCAAGGATCCTCCTTTGTTCCAGGATCATTCCAGGGCCAAGGATCCTCCTTTGTTCCAGGATCATCCCAGGTTCAAGGATCCTCCTTCGTTCCAGGATCATCCCAGACACCAGGATCCTTCCAGATGCCAGGATCCCTAAAAAGTTTGCAAACAGGAAGTCTAGATATCCATCAAGGGGACTTCATTCCAATGCAGACCATTGCTTCCACTGGTCCCTCCGTTGTTCCAGAATCCCAGCAATATGGATTCCCTAACTTGAACCCAATGGGAGGTAACACTTTAAATAATTATCCTACCACTAACCATGGATTCATGCAGGATACAGGTACCAATCATGCTATGGCCAGGGAGTTGCAGAAGCTAAAAGATATGATCTCAAGTGTTCCAGGGGTAGTCAAGCCTATCCCAGAGATTGCAGATGGAAGCCACAAGGTATCTCGCTTTGCACCACCAATTTGTGATGCAGAGGTACCCAAAAGGTTCCATATCCCTACTGTTTTGGTCAAAAATCACACAAGGATAATGTAACCAAACTTTATGAAAACGGGGTATGATGCTTGGTTAACTATGAAGGTAAAGGATCACTTCTGTGATTAAGATGCAAAGACACAATGATTTATACGAGGAAAAAGCCCTTGATCAATGAATGATCTCCGGCATAAAAAACCTCGGGTGATGGCAACTACCGATCACCAATTTCAATATAACAAAAATATGATTACAACTTTGGATGATAATGAGCTGAGTACAAGGATCACTGAGTGTCTAAGTGTTTGAGAGTTGTGTCGTATGTCGTGTGTGTTCTTCCGAATGAAGAAGAGTGGTACTTATACATGTGTGGGTGACCTATTTTAGGTAAAATGACTAGATATCAGCTCATTACCCCTTTAGAAATAAAGATAATCTAGCCTAAATTGCTGCCCATATATCAAGCCATGTTTTCCATATCTCGTACAACGTCTATCTCTGATTTAGCTCTTGCCATATTTGTGAAGACGCGTCCCTGGATCATGATCTTTAGAGCATATCCTGCTAGATGTTCCTGCAAAACAATATTGTAGTAAGCGAAGGTGACCGTTAGTATAAGGATCACCATAACGTCCCATGATCCTGATCTTGAAGTCCGGCTGAGGATCACTGCCTGCCAAAGAGACAAGGATCACTGGTTAGGATCACGTATAAGGATCACTTATAGTAAAAATCCAGCCCTAACAATTGCCCCCAAAATATAAGGAGTTAATTGTAAATGGATGAGTTATATTTTGTTATGATCTTATCTCTAACGGGCGATTCCGGATAACTAGCCGTTACACATGGACTAGCCGTTGTGATCATTACGTCATAGATATGATAATCCCTGCAAATCATCATTATAAATAGGAGATAGGGTTAGGATCATTTTGCATTTAAATTCGAGATATCTTCCCTTTATAACCACTACCGAAGACTGATCAGGTATCTTCTGCTTCTCTCTTTCCCTTCTTCCTTCTCTTTGCTCTGTTTTTTCTACTCCGTCTCTGTTTCTGTTCCGTCACAAACATGTTGCTCCGGAATTCTCCACACAAGGATTCCAAGAAGGATAGTCCCCTGAAAAGCCAAGGGATCATTAAGGATTCTCCTACGGAGAGATGTTGCTTTACCGATGCTCATGTAGATAGGATTCGACATTGCTTTCCGGCGGATGCCATTTTCAAATCCTTCACACCCACTGCCTTGAGCGACTTTATCTCAGATGTCTGGGTGGCTTTTCCTGCTACTCCGTTTGCTATAGGTTACTCATATCCTTTTCCAGACTTTACCCAGTCTTTCTTTTCCTTAACCGGCATCTCCTACATCCAAGCTATGCCGATGATCTGGAGGGTTCTTTATACCTTCGAGAGGATCATTGAGCAGGAAGGAATTGATCTGGGGATGGCGGAGCTAGCTGAGCTCTATGATCTTACTACGTTTGGATCACATCGGTATCTGCTGAAACGGAAAGCTGGGGAGGATCACCCTATCTTCAAAGTTACCAAGAATGATACAAACTGGAAACGTCGGTTTTTCTTTGTTAAGAGGGATTCTATCCCGGATGGGAAGGATCTGCCCAAGGAATGGGTCACTCATGGTAGGGTAGAGGATCCTCGAAGGATCACTATCAGTCCTGTTCTCATATGATGAGGATCACTGATGTCTTTTTTCTTTTGTCTTTTTTATGCAGCTATCTCCGTTGCTCACTTAAAGTTGACCCCTGCTGCCAGAGAAAGAGTGTTAGCTTTTAAAAAGCTTGATCCTGAAGTCAGAAGCTTCCAAATCACTATCCAAGATTCTCAAGAGATATCCTCTGCATCTGCCACAATGTCAAGTAAGTATCCTCATAAAAAGTAAGTTTTATGTAAAAGTATTTAATTTAATAAGGGAACTTATCTTGTTTTTGAATTGTGTAGGTGCTGGAAAATCTGCCAGGTCTGTTAAATCCGCTTCCAAGTTTGGGATAAGTGATCTTGCTAATGTCACGTCTTCAAAGAAGAAGAAGGCTCCTGCTGCCAGTCCTTCAGCATCAGCACCCAAAGCATCTATCCGGGGCAAGGGAAAAAAGAGGAAAACCTCTGAAGATCTCCAAGGATTTCCCCTCCTCCGTCAGCAATTCCTTGACTATGTGAATGAGGTAAGGATCACTGCCCCTGTAGGTTATCCGTTTTGAATATCCTGTTTGTGTGTCCTGTTTCTTTCGAGGATCATCCGGTTCTGTACTTACCTTATTCCCTTCTTTGCAGAAACTTGCCGAGATCGAGACCTATCTAGGCCATGTCGAGGATCAAGAGAGCCAGATTGCTGACCTTCAACAAATGGGCGTGCTCAAGGATCTCAAGATAGCAGATCTTGAGAAGGAACTCCGGGCCATGAAGACTGAGGCTGCTCAAAGGTTGATTGATATGGATAACGAGAAGCAGGAGATCACCCAAGATGCTAAGGTCTCCGCGGCAATCGCTATGTATAAGATACAACTTCAAATGGCCGAGGAGGCTCAGGATCCTACCTTTGACAAAGTCTCGTGGGATGTTGAAGGTTGGAAGGCAAGGCTGGCAGACCTGGAGGACGAGGATGAGGCTGAGGAGATCCCCATGCTGGAAGGTGGTGATGCTGAGAAGGATCAAGGTGGAGATGCTGGTGGTGATGAAGCAGCGAAGGTGTAGGCTGCATGATTGGGCGATGATGGATATTTCGAGACTAGGCCGGAGCCCAATTTTTTAGGATTGGTAGTAGTTTTTCGTGGTAGTGGTGTTTGTGAACAATTATGGTTTGTAATTTCTGAACAATAGTTTCTTAGGGTTAAGGATCCTGGATCCTTTGAACAATGGGTAGGATTGCAAAAGGTGGAGGGATCCTCTGTTTGGGGGATGAAGCCTTTGTGATCCTGCCGCTTTTATTTCCTGCAAAATGCTAAGACCGCATAGACAATGGACACCCTTTGCCAACCCATGTGGACGGGCCACGTTTTGCTGGTAGAAATGTGGGTTGGCAATTTTGACAATCTTTTTTGAAAGGGTTAATGATCCTTTTGCTTAATAATATAACTTAACTTTTCTGGCTTATCTTATGTTGTTATCCTTCAATAATCCTCTTATTTCTCAATTGCTATATTTGTTAAAATAACGAGAGTTGAAAAAGTGTTTAATAAACTTAGGATATGATCCTAGATCAAATATCCTCAAATTGAAATTATTCAAAGTATTTTGGTTCAAGGATCATAGGTTTGGTTGTCAAAGTATAAGGGTTGGTTAGGATAATGAATAATGAAATTAAAAATAGTTAAGGATCATACCTGAGGATCCAAGTTAGGATCCTAACCTTTAATCGGAATCACCATAGGTAAAACTTTAATGGATAATAAGGATTAAGGATCCTTAATTGTTTAACTTCGAAAACCTGAAAAAATGGAATATAACTTGGGACTAAGCCAATATAAAGGATAAGTTAGTAACTGGGGACAAGCCCAAAGGATAACTGAGAATGATCCCAGAGGATCACTGGGGACAAGCCCAAAGGATAACTGGGGATGATCCCGGAGGATCACTGGGGACAAGCCCATAGGATAACTGGGGACAAGCCCAAAGGATCGTATGTAAACTGGAGTATGGCCCTTTCTGGCAACTATCCAAACTTAGTGACATGAAAATGTCAAAACCTTAGCTAACGTGAAAACGTTAGAAACCTTAGGAACGGATGTATGGTGCGTCCACCATTATACGTAGGATCCTAAATATAGCCAGTACAATGAGGTTGTCAGCCCCGAAAGTGGGTACTGGTCCCAAAGACGTGAACTATACCAGGATCATCGTGCGCTGCTGGCGGAAACTGGGGATAATCCCAAGGATAACTGGGGTTGGACCCAAGGATCTGTGGTGCTCTTGGAGATCTTTGACGATTTGCTGAAGATACCTGAACTATCATAACTCAAATGGTTTGTGAGTAGAGGATGAAGGATACATGATCCTTATCCTTAGGCAACAAGTAGAAAATGCAATAGTTTTAGGATAAGCATATTACCAGAGTAAGGATCACCGATATCTTCAGGATCCTTCAAGGATACTTCAATGTAAGGATCACATGCAGGAAGGATCATGTTCACATGAAATATTTCTTTAAGTGAACAGCATTCCAGGCTCTTGGTAACAAGTTTCCTTCCATGGTTAGCAACCTGTATGCCCCCTTTCCTGCTTCAGCTTCAATCAAGTAGGGACCTTCCCATTTTGGTGCTAGCTTCCCGTCAGCAGGGTTGATAGTATTTTGAAATGCTTTTCTCAACACCATATCTCCGACTTGGAACTTCCTTATCCTGACATTCTTGTTGTAGGCACCAGCCATCTTTTGTTGGTAGCTTGCCATCCTTATCCTGGCTAGATCCCTGTTTTCCTCAATAGTATCCAAATCCTGAGCCAGAATTGTAGCATTTTCTTCAGGATCACGAGCACTTGTTCTAGCAGTTGGGATCACCATCTCTGTTGGGATCACTGCTTCTGCCCCAAATACTAAAGAGAAGGGTGTCTGACCGGTGGCATTCTTGGGAGTTGTCCTATCAGCCCATAGCACATAAGGTAACTCTTCTGCCCATTTCCCTTTCTTGGATCCTAGCTTCTTCTTCAGATTGTTGATGATGATCTTGTTGGATGATTCTGCTTGACCATTGGCTTGCGGGTGAACTGGTGTTGATGTGATCATCTTGATTCCCCAACTGTCACAAAAGTTAGTGGTTCTGCTTCCAATGAATTGGGAGCCATTATCACATACAATTTCAGAGGGAATGCCAAATCTAGTTATAATGTTTCTTTTAATGAAGGATATGACTTCCTTTTCTCTGACTTGAGCGAAGGCTTCAGCTTCTATCCACTTGGAAAAATAGTCAGTCATGGCAAGCATAAATACTTTTCCACCAGGTGCTTTAGGGAGCTTGCCAACTATATCCATTCCCCATCTCATGAATGGCCAAGAGGATGGTATGGGGTGTAGTAATTCAGCTGGTTGGTGAAGGATATTGCTATGTCTTTGGCAAGGATCACATCTCTTAGCATACCCTATGGCATCCCTTTTCATGGTTGGCCAGTAGTATCCTGTTCTAAGGATCCTTGAGAATAATGCCCTGCCCCCAGTGTGGTTTCCACAATCTCCTTCATGGAAGTCTCTCAACACTTCTTCAATTTCAGGATCCTCAATACATCTTAAATATGGTCCTGCAAGGGATCGTTTATATAGCATGTTATTTAAGATTGTAAATTGAGATACCTTGATCCTGAAAGCTCTAGGATTTTCTCCCATTGGGATCTCTCCGTTTTGCAAGTATTTCATGATTGGTGGGATCCATGATCCTGAATAAGATTGAGCTTCTTCACTAGGGATTACTGCAGTATCCTCTTCTATTTCCATGGCTACTTGATTTTCGATAGCAGGAGCCAGGATATGGATGATAGGGATACTTATGTCTTCTGGAATTTTTAAAGATGATCCTAGGTTGGCCAATGCATCAGCTTCCGTGTTATCCTCCCTTGGTACCTGTGTTAAGCTAAAAGAAACAAAAGAGAGTGCCAATTCTTTGACTATCTCTAAATATTTGGTTAGTTTTTCACCTTTAACAGCATAGGATCCATTAAAGTGATTGGTGATCAATAATGAATCTACATATACTTCGAGATATCTTACCCCCATATCCTTAGCAATCTGTAAGCCAGCAATTAAGGCTTCATATTCAGCCTCATTGTTAGTTGCTTGGAATTCACAGGCTATGGAGTGGGGTATTATGTCCCCCTGTGGCGATTTTAGTAGGATCCCTAGCCCTGTGCCTTTGATATTTGAGGATCCGTCAGTGTGCAGGATCCAAGGATCCTTGGTCTCATCCAGCTGCTGGACCTCCAATTCTGCTTCCTTTTGTAGATCACTACTGAAATCAGCCACAAAATCTGCTAGTGCTTGAGATTTAATGGCTGTTCTCGGTTCGTATCTTATATCATGGGCACTAAGCTTCACTGCCCACTTAGCCATTCTCCCTGACATATCCGGTTTCCTGAGGACATTCTTAATTGGAAAATTAGTTTTAACAATAATAGTATGGGTTTCAAAATAATGCCTTAACTTCGTGGATGCCATGATTAATGCAAGGATGAGTTTTTCGAGGTGTGAGTACCTGGATTCGGCATCAAGTAGACTTTTACTTACATAGTAGATAGGATATTGTGTACCTTCGTGATCCTTAACAAGGACAGCACTTACAGCGGTTGAGGATACCGCCAGATATAAGGATAACACATCTCCTTTTTCCGGTTTTGCTAATGCTGGTGCTGAGGACATATACTCTTTTAGGGCTTGTAAAGCATTCTCATGCTTCTCAGTCCATTCGAACTTCTTATTCTTCCTTAGGATATCGTAGAATTCTTTGCACTTTTCTGAGGATTTCGATATGAACCTGTTCAAAGCTGCTATCCTGCCTGTTAGTCTTTGAACATCCTTGGCATTGGCAGGAGATTTGATATTTATTAATGCTTTGATTTGTTCCGGGCTTGCTTCAATGCCCCTCTGGGTTACCATGTATCCTAAGAACTTTCCTGCCTTAACACCAAAATGGCATTTTGAAGGATTAAGTTTCATGTTGTAACTATCAAGGATATCGAATGCTTCTTCCAGGTCCCTTAGGTGATCCTCAGCTTTCTTTGACTTGACCACCATATCATCTATGTACACCTCCATAGTTTTTCCAATTTGATCTTTGAACATCATATTTACCAGCCTTTGATATGTTGCACCTGCATTTCTTAGTCCAAAAGGCATGGCAATATAACAATATAAACCGGTTGGGGTCATAAAGGCTGTATCCTCTTGGTCAGATGGTTCCATCTGGATTTGTTGGAACCCAGATGATGCATCCATAAAGGTCAACAGTTCATGCCCCGCTGTTGCATCCACCATGGAGTCAATGTGGGGTAATGGGAAAGGATCCTTGGGACATGCCTTGTTCAGATCGGTGAAGTCGACACATACCCTCCACTTTCCGTTTTTCTTTTGGACAACAACCACATTGGCTAACCATTTAGGATACTTTACCTCTCTGATCATACCTGCTCGAAGTAGTCTCTCTACTTCTTCTTGGATAATGGCATTCCTTTCTGGTGCAAACTTTCTCCTTTTTTGATGGATTGGTTTGATAGACCTGTCAATGCCAAGTTTGTGAGTAATAATATCCTTAGATATACCTGTCATATCTTCATGTTTCCAAGCAAAGGTAGATTTTCTTCTTTTGAGGAAGGATATCATGTCTTCTTTCATCTTGCCAGGGATCCCTGATCCGATATAGATTTTTGATTCAGGATCACTAGGATCCAAGAGGATTTCATCTACATCTTGTTCCCTTGCCTCCAAGACATTCCTCGGAGGATACTGTAATTGCTATTGCTCCCTTGGCTTCGAGGTTGGCTTCATGGATGAGGTATAGCAATCCTTAGCCTCTTGCTGATCACTGTCGATCTTGATTATCCCCCATGGGCTAGGGAGCTTCACACATTGATGGTAGGTAGATGGAACTGCTTTCATGTCATGTATCCAAGGCCTGCCAAGGATAACGTTGCAACAAGATAAACAGTCAATAACGCAAAATTTTTGGTAATTATGTAATCCTTCCACGTAGATTGGGAGTTTGATGTCCCCCAGAGTTTTCTTCGTTTCTCCACTGAATCCTACAAGCACGGAGGATCTTGGTATGATGTCTGATTCTGGAATTCCCATCTTCTTCAAGACATCAAGCTGGATAATGTTCACTGAGCTCCCTCCGTCAATAAGGATCCTGCGGACAAAATGATTAGAGATAAAGAGAGTGATAACCAAGCTATCATGGTGAGGATCCTGAACGTTAATGCGATCATCCTCATCAAATGTTATCATCTTCCCTTCTGAGACACTTGAGGTTCTAATAGGCCTTTCTCCATTATCCATTTTTGATTCTTTTGCATGTCTTTTGGCCGCTGAAAAGGATGTACCACAAATGTCTGATCCTCCGGATATGAAGTTAATCACTTGTGCGTTTGCCGGAGGTGCTGGAGCCTTTTCAGGGATCCTTTCAGGATCCTGTGTCCTTTGCTTTTTTCTCCCCAACAATTCTTTTAGATGCCCCTTGCTTAGCAGGTATCCAATTTCTTTTCTTAAGGCTATGCAATCTTCAGTTAGATGCCCGAAATCCTCATGGTATGCACACCATTTGGACTTATCTTTAGTCCCGGATGGTTTATCATTCTTCCTGGGCCATCTAGCTTTTTCACCTAGATTCTGCATTGCAAGGATCAGTTCATGATTATCGACGGAAAAACAATATTCTGAGATTGGAGGATATTCTTCATCATCCTCTTCTTGGTCAACAGCATGCACATTCTTGTTCTCGTTTCTATGGTAGGATTTGAACTTGTTGCTTTTGAAGGAGGATCCTTGCTTATCTTGTTTTGAGGATCCTACTTGTCTTCCCTGGATCCTCTTGTCATCCTCTAGCCGGATAAACCTGAGTGCTCGAGTTCTTACTTCATCTAAATTCCTGCATGGTGTCATAACAAGATCATCATAGAATAATGAATCCTTAAGGAGTCCCATTTTGAAGGCTTCAACAGCCGTAGCCATATCCAAGTTGGGAATGTCCAAGGATTCTTTACTAAATTTAGTTATATAATCCCTTAATGATTCATTATTATTTTGAGTTATCCTGTACAAATCACTAGTTAATTTTTCAAATTTTCTACTACAAGAGAATTGGTTATTGAATAAATTAACTAAATTAGCAAATGAAGTAATAGAGTAAGGGGGAAGACTTAGCAGCCACTTAAGAGCTGATCCAGTAAGAGTGGATCCAAATCCTTTACATAGGCATGCTTCCTTCAACTTTTCTGGGATAGGATTGATTTCCATCCTTTCCCTGTATTGTGCTATATGCTCCTCTGGATCCGTTGTGCCATCATACAGCTTCATGGTAGGGATATGGAACCTTTTGGGTACCTCTGCATCACAAATTGGTGGTGCAAAGCGAGATACCTTGTGGCTTCCATCTGCAATCTCTGGGATAGGCTTGACTACCCCTGGAACACTTGAGATCATGTCCTTTAGTTTCTGTAATTCCCTGGCCATAGCGTGATTGGTACCTGTATCCTGCATGAATCCATGGTTAGTGATAGGATAATTATTTAAAGTGTTACCTCCCATTGGGTTCAAGTTAGGGAATCCATATTGCTGGGATTCTGGAACAACGGAGGGACCAGTGGAAGCAATGGTCTGCATTGGAATGAAGTCCCCTTGATGGACATCTAGACTCCCTGTTTGCAAACTTTTTAGGGATCCTGGCATCTGTAAGGATCCTGGTATCTGGGATGATCCTGGAACGAAGTAGGATCCTTGAAAATGATGTGCCCCCGGATAGGCTCCCGGATTCATGAAGGATCCCATGTAATGAGGATAGGATCCTATTGGCTGAAAATGTGAATCTGATGTCTGAGTCATTGCTGCCGAGTTGAGACGTGATCCTCTTGACTCCCCTAGGATTTGAACGTCCGGGATCCATGATGACTGGGAAGTGATTATTGGAGTATCGAAGCTCAAAGATTTGGGCATCAGTGGAGAGTGATCCTCTGCTGCTTTCTTTTGTCTTTTGAGATCTCCAATTTCCCTGAGGATCCTTTCGTTAGTTTCATCTTGCCGTTGCATACGATCCTTCATCTGCAAAATTAAAGCAAATACATCACTAGTACTGGGAATAGAAGAATTCATAGCAGAAGAAGATAGAGGTTTAGAGAAAGTGGGAGTTGATCTCTTCTCAGTATTTTTCTGAGATCCTGCCGGTGGAGGAGGCAAGGTGATCTGTGATGAGGTGACCGCAGACATCGCCGTGGACGTGTTCTTCAATGATGAAGCCATGTAACTCTTCGAAATGATTTCGAACAAAAGATTTTCTTATGAATGAAGCACCAATTGCCCCACGGTGGGCGCCAAACTGTTTTGGTCAAAAATCACACAAGGATAATGTAACCAAACTTTATGAAAACGGGGTATGATGCTTGGTTAACTATGAAGGTAAAGGATCACTTCTGTGATTAAGATGCAAAGACACAATGATTTATACGAGGAAAAAGCCCTTGATCAATGAATGATCTCCGGCATAAAAAACCTCGGGTGATGAAAACCTCGGGTGATGGCAACTACCGATCACCAATTTCAATATAACAAAAATATGATTACAACTTTGGATGATAATGAGCTGAGTACAAGGATCACTGAGTGTCTAAGTGTTTGAGAGTTGTGTCGTATGTCGTGTGTGTTCTTCCGAATGAAGAAGAGTGGTACTTATACATGTGTGGGTGACCTATTTTAGGTAAAATGACTAGATATCAGCTCATTACCCCTTTAGAAATAAAGATAATCTAGCCTAAATTGCTGCCCATATATCAAGCCATGTTTCCATATCTCGTACAACGTCTATCTCTGATTTAGCTCTTGCCATATTTGTGAAGACGCGTCCCTGGATCATGATCTTTAGAGCATATCCTGCTAGATGTTCCTGCAAAACAATATTGTAGTAAGCGAAGGTGACCGTTAGTATAAGGATCACCATAACGTCCCATGATCCTGATCTTGAAGTCCGGCTGAGGATCACTGCCTGCCAAGAGACAAGGATCACTGGTTAGGATCACGTATAAGGATCACTTATAGTAAAAATCCAGCCCTAACACCTACTATGAAGCTGTATGATGGTACAACGGATCCAGAGGAGCACATAGCACAATACAGGGAAAGGATGGAGATCAATCCTATCCCAGAAAAGTTAAAGGAAGCATGCCTATGTAAAGGATTTGGATCCACTCTTACTGGATCAGCTCTTAAGTGGCTGCTAAGTCTTCCCCCCTACTCTATTACTTCATTTGCTAATTTAGTTAATTTATTCAATAACCAATTCTCTTGCAGTAGAAAATTTGAAAGATTAACTAGTGATTTGTACAGGATAACTCAGAATCATAATGAATCATTAAGGGATTATATAACTAAATTTAGTAAGGAATCCTTGGACATTCCCAACTTGGATATGGCTACGGCTGTTGAAGCCTTCAAAATGGGACTGCTTAAGGATTCATTATTCTATGATGATCTTGTTATGACACCATGCAGGAATCTAGATGAAGTAAGAACTCGAGCACTCAGGTTCATCCGGCTAGAGGATGACAAGAGGATCCAGGAGAGACAAATAGGATCCTCAAAACAGGAGAAGCATGGATCCTCCTTCAAGAGCAATAAGTTCAAATCCTACCATAGAAACGATAACCAGAATGTGCATGCTGTTGACCAGGAAGAGGATGATGAAGATTATCCTCCAATCTCAGAATACTGTTTTTCCGTTGATAATCATGAACTGATCCTTGCAATGCAGAATCTAGGTGAAAAGGCTAGATGGCCCAGGAAGAACGATAAACCATCCGGGACTAAAGACAAGTCGAAATGGTGTGCATACCATGAGGATTTCGGGCATCTAACTGAAGAATGCATAGCTTTAAGAAAAGAGATTGGATATCTGTTAAGCAAGGGGCACCTAAAAGAATTGTTGGGAAGAAAAAAGCAAAGGACTCAGGATCCTGAAAGGATCCCTGAAAAGGCTCCAGCACCTCCGGCAAATGCACAAGTGATCAACTTTATTTCCGGAGGATCAGACATCTGTGGTACATCCTTCTCGGCGGCCAAAAGACATGCAAAGGAGTCAAAAATGGATAATGGAGAAAGGCCTATTAGAACATCAAGTGTCTCAGAAGGAAAGATGATAACGTTTGATGAGGATGATCGCATTAACATTCAGGATCCTCATCATGATAGTTTAGTTATCACTCTCTTTATCTCTAACCATTTTGTCCGCAGGATCCTTATTGATGGAGGAAGCTCAGTGAACATTATCCAGCTTGATGTTCTGAAGAAGATGGGAATCCCAGAATCAGACATCATACCAAGATCCTCCGTGCTTGTAGGATTCAGTGGGGAAACGAAGAAAACTCTGGGGGACATCAAACTCCCAATCTACGTGGAAGGATTACATAATTACCAGAAATTTTGCGTTATTGACTGTTTGTCTTGTTGCAATGTTATCCTTGGCAGGCCTTGGATACATGATATGAAAGCAGTCCCATCCACCTACCATCAATGTGTGAAGCTCCCTAGCCCATGGGGAATAATCAAGATCGACAGTGATCAGCAGGAGGCTAAGGATTGTTATACCTCATCCATGAAGCCAACCTCGAAGCCAAGGGAGCAATAGCAATTACAGTATCCTCCGAGAAATGTCTTGGAGGCAAGGGAACAAGATGTGGACGAAATCCTCTTGGATCCTAGTGATCCTGAATCAAAAATCTATATCGGATCAGGGATCCTTGGCAAGATGAAAGAAGACTTATTATCCTTCCTCAAAAGAAGAAAATCTACCTTTGCTTGGAAACATGAAGATATGACAGGTATATCTAAGGATATTATTACTCACAAACTTGGCATTGACAGGTCTATCAAACCAATCCATCAAAAAAGGAGGAAGTTTGCACCAGAAAGGAATGCCATTATCCAAGAAGAAGTAGAGAGACTACTTCGAGCAGGTATGATCAGAGAGGTAAAATATCCAAAATGGTTAGCCAATGTGGTCGTTGTCCAAAAGAAAAATGGAAAGTGGAGGGTATGTGTCGATTTCACTGATCTGAATAAGGCATGTCCCAAGGATCCTTTCCCATTACCCCACATTGACTCCATGGTGGATGCAACAGCGGGGCATGAACTGTTGACCTTTATGGATGCATCATCTGGATTCCAACAAATTCAGATGGAACCATCTGACCAAGAGGATACAGCCTTTATGACCCCAACAGGTTTGTATTGTTATATTGCCATGCCTTTTGGATTAAGAAATGCAGGTGCAACATATCAAAGGCTGGTGAATATGATGTTCAAAGATCAAATTGGACAAACTATGGAAGTATACATAGATGATATGGTAGTCAAATCAAAGAAAGCTGAGGATCACCTAAGGGATTTAGAAGAAGCATTTGATATTCTTGATAAATATAACATGAAGCTTAATCCTTCAAAGTGCCACTTTGGTGTTAAGGCAGGTAAATTCCTAGGATATATGGTAACTCAGAGAGGCATTGAAGCAAGTCCGGAGCAAATTAAAGCACTAGTAAACATCAAGTCCCCTGCCAATGCTAAGGATGTGCAAAGGCTAACAGGCAGGATAGCAGCTCTGAACAGGTTCATATCAAAATCCTCAGAAAAATGTAAAGAATTTTACGATATCCTAAGGAAGAACAAGAAGTTTGAATGGACTGAGAAACATGAGAATGCTTTACAAGCCCTTAAAGAATATATGTCCTCAGCACCAGCATTATCAAAACCTGAAAAAGGAGATGTGTTATCCTTATATTTGGCGGTATCCTCAACCGCTGTAAGTGCTGTCCTTGTGAAGGATCATGAAGGTACACAATATCCTATCTACTATGTAAGTAAGAGTTTACTTGATGCCGAATCCAGGTACTCACACCTCGAAAAACTTATTCTTGCATTAATCATGGCATCAACTAAGTTAAGGCATTATTTTGAAACCCATACTATTGTTGTTAGAACTAACTTTCCAATTAAGAATGTCCTCAGGAAACCAGAGATGTCAGGAAGAATGGCTAAGTGGGCAGTAAAGCTTAGTGCCCATGATATAAGATATGAGCCAAGAACAGCCATTAAATCCCAAGCACTAGCTGACTTTGTGGCTGATTTCAGTAGTGATCTACAAAGAGAAGCAGAATTAGAGGTCCAACAGCTGGATGAGACCAAGGATCCTTGGATACTACACACTGATGGATCCTCAAATGTCAAGGGCACAGGGCTCGGGATACTACTAAAATCGCCACAGGGGGACATAATACCCCACTCCATAGCCTGTGAGTTCCAAGCAACTAACAATGAGGCTGAATATGAAGCCTTAATTGCTGGCTTACAAATTGCTAAGGATATGGGGGTAAAATATCTTAAAGTATATGTAGACTCATTATTGATCACCAATCACTTTAATGGATCCTATGCTGTTAAAGGTGAAAAACTAACCAAATATTTAGAGATAGTCAAAGAATTGGCACTCTCTTTTGTTTCTCTCAGCTTAACACAGGTACCAAGGGAGGATAACACGGAAGCTGATGCATTGGCCAACTTAGGATCATCCTTAAAAATTCCAGAAGACATAAGTATCCCTATCATCCATATCCTGGCTCCTGCTATTGAAAGTCAAGTGGCCATGGAAATAGAAGAGGATACTGTAGTAATCCCTAGTGAAGAAGCTCAATCTTATGCAGGATCATGGGTCTCACCAATCATGAAATACTTGCAACACGGAGAGATTCCAATGGGAGAAAATCCTAGAGCTTTCAGGATCAAGGTATCTCAATTTACAATCTTAAATAATGTGCTATATAAACGATCCCTTGCAGGACCATATTTAAGATGTATTGAGGATCCTGAAATTGAAGAAGTGTTGAGAGACTTCCATGAAGGAGATTGTGGAAACCACACTGGGGGCAGGGCATTATTCTCAAGGATCCTTAGAACAGGATACTACTGGCCAACCATGAAAAGGGATGCTGTAGAATATGCTAGGAAATGTGATCCTTGCCAAAGACATAGCAATATCCTCCATCAACCAGCTGAATTTTTACACCCAGTACCATCCTCTTGGCCATTCATGAGATGGGGAATGGATATAGTTGGCAAGCTTCCTAAAGCACCTGGTGGAAAAGTATTTACGCTTGCCATGACTGACTATTTTTCTAAGTGGATAGAAGCTGAAGCCTTCGCCCAAGTCAGAGAAAAGGAAGTCATATCCTTCATTAAAAGAAACATTATAACTAGATTTGGCATTCCCTCTAAAATTGTATGTGATAATGGCTCCCAATTCATTGGAAGCAGAACCACTAACTTTTGTGACAGTTGGGGAATCAAGATGATAACATCAACACCAGTTCATCCACAAGCCAATGGTCAAGCAGAATCATCCAACAAGATCATCATCAACAATCTGAAGAAGAAGCTAGGATCCAAGAAGGGGAAATGGGCAGAGGAGTTACCTTATGTGCTATGGGCTGATAGAACAACTCCCAAGAATGCCACTGGTCAAACACCTTTCTCTTTAGTATTTGGGGCAGAAGCAGTGATCCCAACAGAAATGGTGATCCCAACTGCTAGAACAAGTGCTCGTGATCCTGAAGAAAATGCTGCAATCCTAGCCCAGGATTTGGATACTATTGAGGAAATCAGGGATCTGGCTAGGATCAGGATGGCAAGCTACCAACAAAGACTGGCTGGTGCTTACAACAAAAATGTAAGAATAAGGAAGTTCCAAGTCGGAGATATGGTGTTGAGAAAAGCATTTCAAAATACTATCAATCCTGCTGACGGGAAGTTAGCACCAAAATGGGAAGGCCCCTACTTGATTGAAGCTGAAGCAGGAAAGGGGGCATACAGGTTGTTAACCATGGAAGGAAACTTGTTACCAAGAGCCTGGAATGTTGTTCACTTAAAGAAATATTTCATGTGACCATGATCCTTCAGGCATGTGACCCATATATTGAAGTATCCTTAAAGGAGCCCGGTGATATCAGTACTCTGGTAATGTGCTTATCCTACAACTATTACATTTTCTTACTTTTTACCTAAGGATAAGGATCATGTATCCTTCGTCCTCTACTCACAAACCATTTTGAGTTATGATAGTTCAGGTATCTTCAGCATATCGTCAAAGATCTTCAAAAGCACCGCAGATCCTTGGGTCCAACCCCAGTTATCCTTGGGATTATCCCCAGTTTCCGCCAGCAGCGCACGATGATCCTGATATAGTTCACGTCTTTGGGACCAGTACCCACTTCCGGGGCTGACAACCTCATCGTACTGGCTATACCCAGGATCCTCCGTATAATGGTAGACGTACCATACATCCGTTCCTAAGGTTTCTAACGTTTTCACGTTAGCTAAGGTTTTGACATTTTCATGTCACTAAGTTTGGATAGTCGCCAGTAAGGGCCATACTCCAGTTTACATACGATCCTTTGGGCTTGTCCCCAGTTATCCTTTGGGCTTGTCCCCAGTTATCCTTTGGGCTTGTCCCCAGTGATCCTCCGGGATCATCCTCAGTTATCCTTTGGGCATGTCCCCAGCTACTAATTTATCTTTTACATTGGCTTAGTCCCAAGATATGTTCCATTTTTCAGGTTTTCGAAGATTAAACAATTAAGGATCCTTAATCCTTATTATCCATTAAAGTCTTACTTATGGTTATCCCGATTAAAGGTTAGGATCCTAACTAGGATCCTCAGGTATGATCCTTAGCTATTTTTAATTTCATTATTCATTTGAATAACCTTTAGACCTTGACAACTGAACCTATGATCCTTAAAATAAACTACCTTGAAAATTTTCGATTATAGGATATTTGATCCGGGATCATATCCTAAATTTCTTAAACATGGTTTGCTCAACTCTCGTTACTCTAACAAATATGTTTCTAAAACAAACTGGAAAATAAGAAGATAAATAAAGGATAACAACACGAGATAAGCCAGAAAGATTAAAAATTATATTATTAACAAAAGGATCTTAAACCCTTTCAAAAAATTGTCAAAATTGCCAACCCACATTTCTACCAGCAAAACGTGGCCCGTCCACATGGGTTGGCAAAGGGTGTCCATTGTCTATGTGGTCTTAGCAGGTGCAGGAAATTAAAGGCGGTAGGATCACAAAGGCTTCATCCCCCAAACAGAGGATCCCTCCACCATTTGCGATCCTACCTATCGTTCAAAGGATCCAGGATCCTTAACCCTAAAAACTATTGTTCAAGGTTACAAACCATAATTGTTTCGAACATCACAACCACAAAAAAAAAAAAAAAAAAAAAAAAAAAAAAAAAAAAACCACTACCAAACTCAAAAAATTGGGCTCCGGCCTAGTCTCGAAATATCCATCATCGCCCAATCCAGCAGCTCACACCTTTGCTGCTCCATCACCACCAGCTTCTCCACCCTGATCCTTGTCAGCATCACCGCCCTCCAGCATTGGGATCTCCTCTGCTTCGTCCTCATCCTCCAGCTCTGCCAATCTTGCCTTCCAACCCTCCACGTCCCATGAGCTCTTGTCAAAGGCAGGATCCTGAGCCTCCGCAGCCATTTGTAGTTGTATCTTGTACATAGCAGTTGCGGCAGAGACCTTGGCATCCTGGATGATCTCCTGCTTCTCGCCATCCATGTCAATTAGCCTTTGAGCAGCCTCATCCTTTGTAGCCCGGAGTTCCTTCTCAAGATCGGCTATCTTGAGATCCTTTAACACGCCCATTTGTTGGAGGTCGGCGATTTGGCTCTCCTGATCCTCGACGTGGCCAAGGTAGGTCTCAATCTCAGCAAGTTTCTGCAAAAGAGAAAAAAGGTAAGTTCAGGGTCAGGTGATCCTCAAAAAAGCAGGATATACAGGCAGAATATACAAGCAGGATATTCGAGAAGGATAACCAACAGGGGCAATGATCCTTACCTCATTGACATAGTCAAGGAACTGTTGGCGGATCAGGGGAAATCCTTGGAGATCCTCAGAAGTCTTCCTCTTCTTCCCCTTACCTCTAACAGGTGCTTTAGGAGCCGAAGCAGAGGGACTGGCAACAGAAGCCTTCTTTCGTGAAGACTTGACGTTGGCAAGTTCATCAATCCCGAACTTGGATGCAGACTTGGCAGACTTAGCAGGTTTCCCAGCGCCTACTAAACCAAAACAAGATAAGTTCCCTTACTAACTAAACAGTCTTACATATAACTTACTTTTTAATAAGGATACTTACTTGACATAGTGGCAGATGCGGAGGATACTTCTTGAGAATCTTGGACGGTGACTTGAAAACTTCTGATTTCAGGATCAAGCTTCTTGAAAGCAAGGACCCTCTCTCTGGCAGCAGGGGTTAACTTGAGATGAGCAATGGAGACAGCTGCACAATAAACAAAAAACAAGACATTAGTGATCCTCATCATTAGAGACCAGTCTGATGGTGATCCTTCCAGGATCCTCTATCCTACCATGGGTGGCCCACTCCTTGGGCAGATCATTCCCATCAGGGAGGGAATCCCTTCTCACAAAGAAGAAACGACGCTTCCAGTTTGTGTCATTTTTGGTAACTTTCAAAACAGGGTGATCCTCCCCAGCCTTCCGTTTCAGCAAATATCGATGAGAACCAAACGTGGTAAGATCATAAAGCTCGGCCAGCTCTGCCATCCCTAAATCAATCCCCTCCTGCTCGATGATCCTCTCGAAGGTATACAAGACCCTCCAGATCATCGGCATAGCTTGGATATAAGATATGCCGGTCAGAGAAAAGAAAGATTGGGTGAAGGCCGGAACAGGATACGAATATCCTATGGTAAATGGAGTTGCAGGAAAGATCACCCAGGTGTCTGAAACAAAGTCACTCAAAGCAGTGGATGTGAAGGATTTGAAAACAGCATCCGCCGGAAAGCAATGACGAATCCTATCTACATGAGCATCGGAAAAGCAACATCTCTCCGTAGGAGAGTCCTTAATGATCCCTTGGCTTTTCAGGGGACTGCTCTTCTTGTGATCCTTATGAGGAGAATTTCGGAGCAACATCCTTGCGGGAGAATAGAAACAGGGGAGTAGAAAATAGAGCAATAGAAGAAAGAAAGAGAAGAGAAGGGAAGAGAATACCTGATTAACCTTCAATGCGGATTATAAAGGGAAGATATCTTGAATTTAAATGAGGATCGACCCCAACCCTATCTCCTATTTATAATCATGATTTGCAGGGATGTCACCTCAATGACGTAATGATCGCAACGGCTAGTCCGGTTGTAACGGCTAGTTATTCGGAGTCGCCCGTTGGAGATAAGATCAAAACAAAATACAACTCGTTAATTTACAATAAACTCCTTATATTTTGGGGGCAATTGTTAGGGCTGGATTTTTATCATACGTGATCCTTATACGTGATCCTTACATGTGATCCTAACCAGTGATCCTTGTTTCTTTGGCAGACAGTGATCCTCAGCAGGACTTCAGGATCAGGATCACGGACCATCAAAGGATCCTCATGCTAACAGTTACCTTCGTTTGAAACAATGTTATTTTGCAGGAACATCTAGCAGGATACGCTCTTAGCATCATAATCAAGGGACGCGTCTTCACAATTATGGCATGAGCTTAATCGGAGATAGACGTTGCACAGGATATGGAAACTTAGCTTGATTTAAGGGCGGCAATTTAGGCTAGATTATCTTTTATTTCTAAAGGGGTAATGAGCTGATTATTAGTCTTTTTACCTAAAATAGGTCACCTACACTTGTATAAATACCACTCTTCCTCATTTGGAAAAGGACACACGACATACAACGCAACTCTCACACACTTAGACACTCGAAACAATAGTGATCCTTGTACTCAGCTCATTATCATCCGAAGTTGTAACCATTTTGTTCTTATATTGAAGTTAGGTGATCGGTAGTTGCCATCACCCGAGGTTTTTTATGCCGGAGATCATATATTGATCAAGGGCTTTTTCCTCGTATAAATCATTGTGTCTTTGCATCTCTATCACGAAAGTGATCCTTTACTTTTATAATCAACCAAGCATCATACCCCATTTACATAAAGTTTGGTTACATTATCCTTGTGTGATTTTTGACCAAAACAACACCCACCTTAGTTTAAGGTTGTTTTGCAGAATATGATTCAGGATGTAGCTCCAGGATACACACGAAGGATACTTCGAAAGATTAGAGGATTGGCCCCCTCTCTCACGTTTAAGGGATCCTGATCCCTTCACAGGTTTAAAGGTATTCACCTTTCTCAGGAATTGGGTTTAAACACCCCACCTGGAGCGCAAGTTATCCAGGGATAGTTCAAGGTGGCGGGACCAGTTCATGTAAAAGTGGCTGACAATTTCGTTACTGTTGGCTATGCCCTGGATCCTTAAGGTATATGAGGATTGATCACCCTCTCTCGCGAAAGGGTATTTTCATACTCTCTAAGGTTTAAAGGTTTTCACCTTTCTAAGTCTTGGAGTTTATACACTCCTGCCTGTAGCGCATGAAAATTTGGGATTTTCCCCAGGATACCAAGGATTTATCCCCAGTATATCTTTGGGTTTTACCCCTGTAATACAAGAATTGTCTATACAGTTGGGACTAATGTTCTAAATTATTCTAAGTGTTTAAAGACTTCATGCATAGGGGACATTCCTTCTAGAGCAATTATGTGAAGCTCAAAAGATCAAGGTTGGGCTAAGTGTCTCGGACTAGGGACATCTTAGTAGGAAAAGTTGCAAAAGGGGTAGGAGTTTGATACTAAGTGTTAGGGCTGGATTTTTATGACCTATGATCCTTACATGTGATCCTAACAAGTGATCCTTACTTCTTTGGCAGATAGTGATCCTCAGAGGAGCTCCAGGATCAGGATCACGGATCATCCTAAGGATCCTCACACTAACGATTGTTCTCTTTGGATTAAATGTTGTTTTGCAGGAATTACTAGTTGGACTTGGTCTTAGCAACGTAAACAAGGAATCTACCACGCTAATTTTGCACATGCATAATCAAAGATGGACGTTATGAAGAATATGGAAACTCAGCACAATTCAAGGGCGATTATTTAGGCTAAATTTACTTCTATTTCTAAAGGGGTAACGAGCTAGTAGTTAGGTGATTTGCCTAAAATAGAACCACACACACTTGTATAAAAGGCACTCTTGAACATGCGGAAGACACAACGCATTTCTCACACACCATAGCATACGATACTATAGTGATCCTTGTACCTAGCTCGTTACCATCCGAAGTTGTAACCATTATTTGTTATATTGAAGTTTGGTGATCGGTAGTTTCCATCACCCGAGGTTTTTTATGCCGGAGATCATTGATCAAGGGCTTTTTCCTCGTATAAATCCTTGTGTCACTTGTGCATTTTACATTTGAGTGATCCTTCACTTTGTTCATCATACCAAGCACCATTCCCCGTTTACATAAAGTTTGGTTGCATTATCTTTAAGTGATTTTTGACCAAAACAGTTTGGCGCCCACCGTGGGGCAATTGGTGCTTCATTCATAAGAAAATTTTTCTGATTGGTGATCATTCCGGAAGTGTAGCATGGCTTCATCGTTGAAGAATACTTCCACAGCGATGTCTGCAGTCAATTCATCTAACGGCATTCCACCTTTGCCTCCACCACCAGCTGGATCTCAGAAAAATGCTGAGAAGAGACCAACTCCTATTTCCTCTAAACCATCATCTTCTGCTCTAACTTCTTCTGTTCCCAGTAGTAGTGATATATTTACTTTGATTTTGCAGATGAGGGATCGTATGCAGCAGCAGGATGAAACTAATGACAGGATCCTCAAGGAAATCGGAGATCTCAAAAGGCAAAAGAAAACGGCAGAGGATCATTCCCCACTAATGCCCAAATCTTTGAATTTTGATACCCCGATGATTACTTCTCAGCCATCAGAGGTCCCAAACGTTCAACATACTGATGGATTAATAGGAGTGCATTTCGGCCCAGCAGCAATGACTCAGGCATCAGGATCATATTTCCAACCGGCAGGATCCTACACTCAGCATACGGGATCCTTCATGAGCTTAGGATCCTCCTTTGTTCCAGGATCATCCCAGGTTCAAGGATCCTCCTTTGTTCCAGGATCATCCCAGGTTCAAGGATCCTCCTTTGTTCCAGGATCATCCCAGGTTCAAGGATCCCTTCAGATACCAGGAACCTTGAAGAATTTGCAAACAGGAAGTCCAGATGTCCATCAAGGAGATTTTATTCCAATGCAGACCATTGCTTCCACTGGTCCATCCATCATCCCAGAATCCCAGCAATATGGATTCACATCCAATGTTCCTAACTTGAACCCGATGGGAGGTAACACTTTTAATAATTCTTATACCACTAACCATGGATTCATGCAGGATACAGGTATCAATCATGCTATGGCCAGAGAACTACAAAAACTGAAGGATATGATATCAAGTGTTCCAGGGGTAGTCAAACCTATCCCGGAGATTGCAGATGGAAGCCATAAGGTATCTCGTTTTGCACCACCAATTTGTGATGCTGAGATACCCAAAAGGTTCCATATCCCTACTATGAAGCTGTATGATGGTACAACGGATCCTGAGGAACACATAGCACAATACAGGGAGAGGATGGAGATCAATCCAATTCCAGAAAAATTAAAGGAAGCATGCCTATGCAAAGGATTTGGATCCACTCTTACTGGATCAGCTCTTAAATGGCTGCTAAGTCTTCCCCCTTACTCTATTACCTCGTTTGCTAATCTAGTTAATTTATTCAATAATCAATTCTCTTGTAGTAGAAAATTTGAAAGATTGACTAGTGATTTATATAGGGTAACTCAGGGTCATAATGAATCATTAAGGGATTATATAACCAAATTCAGTAAAGAATCCTTGGACATTCCCAAGTTGGATATGGCCACAGCTGTTGAGGCCTTCAAAATGGGATTGCTTAGGGATTCATTGTTCTATGATGACCTTGTTATGACACCATGCAGGAACCTAGATGAAGTAAGAACTCGTGCACTCAGGTTCATCCGGCTAGAGGATGACAAAAGGATCCAGGAGAGACAAGTAGGATCCTCAAAACCAGAAAAGCAAGGATCCTCTTTCAAGAGCAATAAATTCAAATCCTACAATAGAAATGACAACCAGAACGTGCATGCTGTTGACCAAGAAGAGGATGATAAGGATTATCCTCCGATTTCTGAATATTGTTTTTCCGTTGATAATCATGAACTAATCCTTGCAATGCAGAATTTAGGAGAAAAAGCCAGATGGCCCAGAAAAAATGACAAACCAGCCGGAACTAAAGACAAATCAAAGTGGTGTGCATACCACGAGGATTTCGGGCATTTAACTGAAGAGTGCATCGCATTAAGAAAGGAAATTGGATATCTGCTAAGCAAGGGATATCTAAAAGAGTTGTTGGGAAGAAAAAAGCAAAGGACTCAAGATCCTGAAAGGATCCCTGAAAAAGCTCCAGCCCCTCCGGCAAATGCACAAGTGATAAACTTTATTTCTGGAGGATCAGACATCTGTGGTACATCCTTCTCAGCAGCTAAAAGGCATGCAAAGGAAGCTAAAATGGATAACGGAGAAAGACCTATTCGAACATCAAGTGTCTCGGAAGGAAAAATCATAACCTTTGATGAGGATGATAGAATCAACATCCAGGATCCTCATCATGATAGTCTAGTCATCACTCTCTTTATCTCTAACCATTTTGTCCGCAGGATCCTTATTGACGGAGGAAGCTCAGTAAACATTATCCAGCTTGATGTTCTGAAGAAAATGGGTATCCCTGAATCAGATATCACACCAAGATCCTCCGTGCTTGTAGGATTTAGTGGCGAAACTAAGAAAACCCTGGGGGACATCAAACTCCCAATTTATGTGGAAGGATTACATAATTATCAAAAATTTTGTGTTATTGACTGTTTGTCTTGTTGTAATGTTATCCTTGGCAGGCCCTGGATACATGATATGAAGGCAGTCCCATCCACCTACCATCAATGTGTGAAGCTCCCTAGCCCATGGGGAATAATCAAGATCGACAGTGATCAGCAGGAGGCTAAGGATTGTTACACCTCGTCAATGAAACCAGCCTCGAAGCCAAGGGAGCAATAGCAATTACAGTATCCTCCAAGGAATGTCTTGGAGGCGAGAGAGCAAGATGTGGACGAAATCCTTTTGGATCCTAATGATCCTGAATCAAAAATCTATATCGGATCAGGGATCCTTGGCAAGATGAAAGAAGACATAGTATCCTTCCTCAAAAGAAGAAAGTCTACCTTTGCATGGAAACACGAGGATATGACAGGTATATCTAAGGATATTATCACTCATAAACTTGGCATTGACAGGTCAGTTAAACCGATCCATCAAAAAAGGAGGAAGTTTGCACCAGAAAGAAATGCCATTATCCAGGAAGAAGTAGAAAGATTACTTCGAGCAAGTATGATTAGAGAGGTAAAGTATCCAAAATCGCTAGCCAATGTGGTCGTTGTTCAAAAGAAAAACGGAAAGTGGAGGGTATGTGTCGATTTCACTGATTTGAATAAGGCATGTCCCAAGGATCCTTTCCCATTACCCCACATTGACTCCATGGTGGATGCAACGGCGGGTCATGAACTGTTAACCTTTATGGATGCATCATCTGGATTCCAACAAATTCAGATGGAACCATCTGACCAAGAGGATACGGCTTTTATGACCCCAACCGGTTTATATTGTTATATTGCTATGCCGTTTGGATTAAGGAATGCAGGTGCAACATATCAAAGACTGGTAAACATGATGTTCAAAGATCAGATTGGACAGACTATGGAAGTATACATAGACGATATGGTCGTAAAATCCAAGAAAGCTGAGGATCACCTAAGGGACTTGGAGGAAGCATTTGATATCCTTGATAATTATAACATGAAGCTTAATCCTTCAAAATGTCACTTTGGTGTTAAAGCAGGAAAATTCTTAGGATATATGGTAACCCAGAGGGGCATTGAAGCAAGCCCGGAACAAATCAAAGCATTGGTGAATATCAAATCCCCTGCCAACGCTAAGGATGTGCAAAGGCTAACAGGCAGGATAGCAGCTCTAAACAGATTCATATCCAAATCCTCAGAAAGGTGTAAGGAATTCTATGATATCCTAAGGAAGAACAAGAAATTTGAGTGGACTGAAAAGCATGAGAATGCTTTACAAACCCTCAAAGCATACATGTCCTCAGCTCCAGCATTGATTAAACCAGAAAAAGGAGACATGTTATCCTTATATCTGGCGGTATCCTCAAAAGCAGTAAGTGCAGTCCTTGTTAAGGATCATGAAGGTACACAATATCCTGTCTATTATGTAAGTAAGAGTTTACTTGATGCTGAATCCAGGTATTCACACCTTGAAAAACTTATTCTTGCATTAATTATGGCATCTACTAAACTAAGACATTATTTTGAAACCCATGTTATTGTTGTTAGAACTAATTTTCCAATTAAGAATGTCCTCAGGAAACCAGAGATGTCCGAAAGGATGGCTAAATGGGCAGTAAAGCTCAGTGCCCATGATATAAGATATGAGCCTAGAACAGCCATCAAATCTCAAGCATTAGCAGACTTTGTGGCTGATTTCAGTAGTGATCTACAAAAAGAAGCCGAATTGGAGGTCCAGCAGCTGGATGAGACCAAGGATCCTTGGATACTACATACTGATGGATCCTCAAATGTCAAAGGCACAGGGCTCGGCATACTACTAAAATCGCCACAGGGGGACATAATACCCCACTCCATAGCTTGTGAGTTCCAAGCAACTAACAATGAGGCTGAATATGAAGCCTTAATCGCTGGTTTGCAAATTGCTAAACATATGGGGATCAGGTATCTTGAGGTATACGTGGACTCATTGTTAATCACCAATCACTTTAATGGATCCTATGCTGTTAAAGGTGAAAAACTAACCAAATATTTAGAGATAGTCAAAGAATTGGCACTCTCCTTTGTTTCTTTCAGTTTAACACAGGTACCAAGGGAGGAAAATACAGAAGCTGATGCATTGGCCAATCTAGGATCATCTTTGAAGATCCCAGAGGATATAAGTATCCCCATCATCCATATCCTGGCTCCTACTATTGAAAAACAGGTGGCCATGGAAATAGAAGAGGATACTGCAATGATCCTTAGTGAGGATACTCAATCTTATTCAGGATCATGGATCTCACCAATCATGAGATATTTACAACACGGGGAGATTCCTATGGGAGAAAATCCTAGGGCTTTCAGGATTAAGGTATCTCAATTCACAATCTTGAATAATGTGCTATATAAGCGATCTCTTGCAGGACCATATTTAAGATGTATCGAGGATCCTGAAGTTCAAGAAGTGTTAAAAGACTTCCATAAAGGAGATTGTGGAAACCACACTGGGGGCAGGGCATTGTTCTCAAGGATCTTAAGGACAGGATACTACTGGCCAACTATGAAAAGGGATGCTGTGGAGTATGCTAAGAAGTGTGATCCTTGTCAAAGACACAGCAATATCCTTCATCAGCCGGCTGAATTTCTACATCCTATACCATCCTCTTGGCCATTCATGAGATGGGGGATGGATATAGTTGGCAAGCTCCCTAAGGCACCTGGTGGAAAAGTATTCATGCTTGCTATGACTGACTACTTCTCCAAGTGGATAGAGGCTGAAGCTTTTGCCCAAGTCAGAGAAAAGGAAGTTATATCCTTTATTAAGAGAAACATTATAACTAGATTTGGCATTCCTTCTGAAATTGTATGTGATAATGGTTCCCAATTTATTGGGAGCAGGACTACTAACTTTTGTGACAGTTGGGGGATTAAGATGATAACATCAACACCAGTCCACCCACAAGCCAATGGTCAAGCAGAATCATCCAACAAGATCATCATCAACAATCTGAAGAAGAAACTTGGATCCAAGAAGGGGAAATGGGCAGAGGAATTGCCTTATGTGCTTTGGGCTGATAGGACAACTCCCAAGAATGCTACTGGTCAAACACCCTTCTCTTTGGTGTTTGGGGCAGAATCAGTGATCCCAACAGAAATGGTGGTTCCAACTGCTAGAACAAGTACCCGTGATCCTGAGGAGAATGATGCAAACCTAGCTCAAGACTTGGATACTATTGAAGAAATCAGGGATCTGGCTAGGATAAGGATGGCTAGCTACCAACAAAGAATGGCTGGTGCTTACAACAAAAATGTCAGGATAAGGAAATTCCAAGTTGGGGATATGGTATTGAGAAAAGCATTCCAAAATACCATCAATCCTGCTGATGGGAAATTGGCACCAAAATGGGAAGGCCCTTATTTGATCGAAGCCGAAGCAGGAAAGGGGGCATATAGATTGCTAACCATGGAAGGAAATTTGTTACCAAGAGCCTGGAATGTTGTTCACTTAAAGAAATATTTCATGTGAAGCAGGATCCTTCTGGCATGAGTGATCCTTACATTGGAAGTATCCTTCAAGGATCCCTGAAGCACCAATGATCCTTACTCTGGTAATGTCCTAAGCTTGAACTCTTATTTACATATCTTCTTATTTAAGGATAAGGATCATGTATCCTTCATCCTTCTCTCATGAGATTTTGAGTTCTGATAAGTCCAGGTATCCTTAGCATAATGTCAACAATCTTCAGAAGCAACTCAGATCCTTGGGCTTGTCCCCAGTTTATCCTTGGGCTTGTCCCCAGTTTTCGCCTGTAGCGCACGATGATCCTGGTATAGTTCACGTCTTTGGGACCAGTACTCGCTTTAGGGGCTGATGACCTCATCGTACTGGCTATACCTAGGATCCTACGTATAATGGTAGACGTACCATACATCCGTTCCTAAGGTTTCTAACGTTTTCACGTTAGCTAAGGTTTTGGCATTTTCATGTCACTAAGTTTGGATAGTCGCCAGTGAGGCCCATACTCCAGTTTACATACGGTCCTTGGGCTTGTCCCCAGTTATCCTTTGGGCTTGTCCCCAGTTATCCTTCGGGCTTGTCCCCAGTGATCCTTTTGGCTTGTCCCCAGTTATCCTTTGGGCTTGTCCCCAGTTACTAACTTATCTTTTATATTGGCTTAGTCCCAAGTTATGTTCTACTTTTCAGGTTTTCAAAGTTAAACAATTAAGGATCCTTAATCCTTATTATCCACTAAAGTTTCACTTATGGTTATCCTGATTAAAGGTTAGGATCCTAACTAGGATCCTCAGGTATGATCCTTAACTATTTTTAATTTCATTCATTATTCATTTGAATAACCCTTAGACCTTGACAACTGGCCCATGATCCTTAAAATGAATTACTTTTTGGAAGTTTTCAACTATAGGATACTTGATCCTGGATAGTATCCTAAACTTCTTAAACATAATTTGATTAAGCTTTTCTCACAAGTATATATTAAAACAATTGGAAATTAAAAGGATAACAACACAAGATACGCCAAAAAGATTAGAGTTATTTTATTAACAAAGGTTTAAAACCCTTCATAAGTTGTCAAAATTGCCAACCCACGTTTCTACCAGCAAAACGTGGCCCGTCCACATGGGTTGGCAAAGGGTGTCCATTGTCTGTGCGGTCATAGCATGCAGGAAATTAAAAGGCGGCAGGATCACAATGGCTTCATCCCCCAAACAGAGGATCCCTCCACCATTTGTAATCCTACCTATTGTCTGAAGGATCCTGGATCCTCAACCCTAAACCTATTGTTCGAGTTACAGACCATAATTGTTTTAAAACATCAACAACCACCAAACAAAAAAAAAATTGGGCTCCGGCTATGTCTAGAAGTTTCCTTCATCGCCCAATCCTGCAGCTCAAACCTTCGCTGCACCATCACCACCGGCTCCACTTGCCTCTCCACTCTGATCCTTGCCAGCAACACCACCCTCAAGCATCGGGATCTCCTCAGCTTCATCATCATCCTCCAACTCTGCCAGCCTCGCCTTCCAGCCCTCTACGTCCCATGTGCTCCTATCAAAGGTAGGATCCTGAGCTTCCGCAGCCATCTGCAGCTGAATCTTATACATGGCTATCGCAGCAGAGACCTTGGCATCCTGGGTAATATCATGCTTCTCATAATCAAAGTTGATCAGCATTTTGGCAGCATCATCCTTGGTAGCCCGGAGCTCCTTCTCAAGATCAGCAATCTTGAGATCCTTCAGCACACCCATTTGTTGGAGGTCAGCGATTTGGCGGTCTTGATCCTCAACGTGGCCAACATAAGTCTCTATTTCAGCAAATTTCTGCAAGGAAAACAAGGCATAACGTCAGAAACAAGTGATCCTCAAAACTGTCAGGATAACAAACAGGGGCAGTGATCCTTACCTCGTTGAAGTAGTCCAGAAACTGTTGGCGGAGCAGGGGCAGACCTTGTAGATCCTCAGGGGCCTTTCTCTTCTTTCCTTTACCCCTAATAGGTGCTTTAGGGGCTGAAGCAGTTGGGCTAGCAGCAGGAGTCTTCTTCCTTGCAGACTTGACATTAGCAAGATCATCAATACCGAACTTTGAAGCAGACTTAGAGGATTTTCCAGCACCTACACAATCAAAATAAGATAAGTATTCTAATTAAACTTGAAAATCCTACATAGAATTACTTTTTAAATGAGGATACTTACTTGACATTGTGACAGAGGCAGAGGATACTTCTTGGGAATCCTGGGTAGCAACCTGGAAAGTTCTTGTCTCCGGATCAAGCTTCTTAAAGGCCAAAAGTCTCTCTTTTGCAGCAGGTGTCAACTTCAGATGAGAGATGGAGATAGCTGCATAAAAAATAACAGAACATCAGTAATCCTTATGCTAAAAGATAGGTCCTACGGTGGTCCTTCCAGGATCCTCTATCCTACCATGAGTAGCCCACTCCTTGGGCAAATCCTTCCCATCAGGGATGGTATCTCTCCTAACAAAAAAGAACCGTCGCTTCCAGTTCGTGTCGTTCTTGGTAACTTTGAAGACAGGATGATCCTCTCCAGCTTTTCGCTTAAACAAGTACCGGTGGGATCCGAAAGTGGTAAGATCATACATCTCAGCCAACTCCGCCATGCCAAGGTCAATACCCTCTTGCCCAATGATCCTTTCAAGGGTGTATAACACCCTCCAGATCATCGGCATAGCCTGGATATAGCTGATGCCGGTAAGGGAGAAGAAAGATTGGGTGAATTGGGGAAAAGGATACGAATATCCTATCAAGAAAGGAGTGACCGGGAAAGCTACCCAAGTCTCAGAAATATAATCGCTCAGAGCGGTAGGGTCAAAAGATTTAAAGAGGGTGTTCGCCGGAAAACAATGACGGATTTTGTCAATGTAAGGATCAGTAAAACAACACCTCTCAGTGGGAGAATCCTTGATGATCCCTTGACTCTTCAAGGGACTGTTCTTCTTAGGATCCTTGTGTGGGGAGTTCCGGAGCAACATTTTTTCAAGACGATGGAAAGAAAAAGAAAAACAGAGCAAGCAAGATAGAAGGAGAAGGGGAATACCTGTTCAATCCTCTGATCACGGTTATAAAGGGAAGAGTTCTCGAATTTAAATGCAAACGATCCTATCCCTATTTCTATTTATAATGATGATTTGTGCAGGGCTGTCATCTCCATGACGTCAGATCGCAACGGATAGTTCATTCTTAACGGCTATATATCCGTTGAGTTAGTTAGAGATAAGATTCAGCAAAATATAACTCGTTTATATTACATAAATACTCCTTATATTTTGGGGGCAATTGTTAGGGCTGGATTTTTATGACCTATGATCCTTACATGTGATCCTAACAAGTGATCCTTACTTCTTTGGCAGATAGTGATCCTCAGAGGAGCTCCAGGATCAGGATCACGGATCATCCTAAGGATCCTCACACTAACGATTGTTCTCTTTGGATTAAATGTTGTTTTGCAGGAATTACTAGTTGGACTTGGTCTTAGCAACGTAAACAAGGAATCTACCACGCTAATTTTGCACATGCATAATCAAAGATGGACGTTATGAAGAATATGGAAACTCAGCACAATTCAAGGGCGATTATTTAGGCTAAATTTACTTCTATTTCTAAAGGGGTAACGAGCTAGTAGTTAGGTGATTTGCCTAAAATAGAACCACACACACTTGTATAAAAGGCACTCTTGAACATTCGGAAGACACAACGCATTTCTCACACACCATAGCATACGATACTATAGTGATCCTTGTACCTAGCTCGTTACCATCCGAAGTTGTAACCATTATTTGTTATATTGAAGTTTGGTGATCGGTAGTTTCCATCACCCGAGGTTTTTTATGCCGGAGATCATTGATCAAGGGCTTTTTCCTCGTATAAATCCTTGTGTCACTTGTGCATTTTACATTTGAGTGATCCTTCACTTTGTTCATCATACCAAGCATCATTCCCCGTTTACATAAAGTTTGGTTGCATTATCTTTAAGTGATTTTTGACCAAAACACTAAGGTTACACTCAATTCCTGGTATGATCTTTCCTTTGTGAATCTTACACAATTTGTTTGATCTTTTGAAACCATGTTTAAAGATTAAGTATCCTGATTAGGATATATTTTAGGGTATATTCTTGAGATATATCCTCGAAATATGATTCAGGATATTTGGTTGGAATGTTCGGGATACGGTACTTGGGTTTGAAAATCAGAGTTGAATTTATTTATAAATTCTAAGTAAATTATCTTTTTCCTTTAAAAATTCTATTTAAATTATTGGAGATTTTGAAAAGTGAACTATTTTTTCTTAGAAACTTTGTCTAAATTGTTTGGATTTTGAGAAGTCCTATTTGACGAAAGTCTTCGTAGGATACCACTGAGTATATTGATCAGGATATTTTCAAGGAAATGGTAAGACCAATTTTGCAAGATCTAAACTAAGTAAGGCATGACGGGAATTAAAAGGCAACAACAGATAAGTCAAAAGATGGTTATATTATTAACAGGTCAAAAGTTGTGCTTTTAGTTTCACCTCAAACCGAGGCCCATCCGCCAAAAGCACAGTTAAGTTTTTACCATATTTACGCAACGGTTGAAGGTTTCATCTCAAAATGAGACCCATCCGCCTCCAACCATTGCATCGTACTAACTGATGACCAAGGGCTTCATCCTGAAACCCAGGACCCATTCACCTTTGGTCATCATATTGTTCTAATGCAGGAAATATAAAGTGTACAAAGACAGGAAATGTAAATTGTTTAAACAAACCACAACAACCAAATCTAAAAAAGTGGGCTCCGGCCTCGGCACATACATCCATCATCGCCCACATTGATGCGCTTAGGGGGCGGCTCCCTCTTCCATCGTGTCCTCTCCAGCAGCATCCTCTCCAGCATTCATCCCAGCCTCATCAGCAGCATCTCCACCAGCATCCTTTGTAGCACCAGCATCATCTACCTTCTCGGTCACCTTAGCGGATTTCTCTGCAGCAGGTTTTGAGGGGGGCTCCACATGATTGCCACCGAGATCCTTCAATTTCATCTCCCAGGCTTTTATATTCCATGAAGGGCATTCAAAGCCCAAAGCCCTGGCCTCGTAAGCCATTTTCAGCCTGTCCTGGAGGAGGGAGATGATAACTGAATTCTTAAGGCTCTCCCGGTACGAAGCCATATCTTGCTCATGTTGAACCTGGGCTGCATCGGACTTAGCTTGAGCCTCTTGGGTGATCTTCTGGATGGTAGACTGGTGGTCTTGGGTCATGGCCTTGTACTTGGCTTCATAATGTTCCGATTTGGCGGTGGCGATTGCTGCTTGATCTGCGATGGTAGCCTCAGCCTTCTTCAGTTTGCTCTCCAACATGACATTCGTGCCACATGCGTCCTCGTAGAGGAATACCAGGCGTTTAAGGCCCTGTAAGGTAGGTAAACAGGTATCAACCTAAACTAACATTTGTAATTAGCATATGGTGCAGGATATAGGCGAGAATACTAACCTGGTTAAGGAAACCTGTCATGAATTTGCTGGAATCCGTGAACCCATGATTCTCAAATGGGAATACATGGGGAGTAGTAGGATGATCTGCTTCCTTCCTCTTCCGGGAGCTGGAGGCCCGGGTCCTGGATGCTGGAGGAGCTTTGGGAGCGGTGGTAGTCTTTGAGCTGCTGGGCTTTGGGGTATCAGCTGGCTTCGGATTAATCTCTTGTTTGATGGGTGCAAGGCTGGAATAACTATCCAACTCATCAAGTTGGAAGCCTTCAAGGTTGATGACCGGCATTGTGTCAAGGGAGAAGTTTTTAATTTATGTCATTTATATCCTATAGTCAATTTGCTCACCTATACTTACCAGACATTTCTGAACTAGATTTCTGACTTGAGTTTGTGAGAGACAGGGAGAAAGTTCTTTCGGCGGCAGGAAGTCGGTAAATCTCTTTGATCCTGGGTTGTGATTCTGCACTTGGGGATGCTAGGTCTCTGAAATTCGCTGCACAAATATTAGGATATCAGTCAGAATACAGTTAAGAATATATTTGGGAATGTTCCTAAAACCCTAAATCCTACCCTTGGTTAGCCATCTAACTGGCAGATCAAAACCCCTGTCAATGGAGTCCCTTTTTACGAAAAAGAACTTTCGTTGCCACTGATCTTCGTTCTTGGTGGCTTTAAGGATTAGGGGATTTTTGGAAGTGGAAAACAAGAGGGAATGGCTATTTCCATGAGATCTCAATCGATATGCTATGGGAAGGTCTTCAATACACAAGTCAGGGCAATGACGAGATTTGATTTGGTCAAGCACCATCAAAACTCGCCAGACCATTGGCATGGTTTGGGCATAACTAAGGCCGGTGAGCTCGAAGAAACGAGAAATGAAGGGTGGAAATGGGTACCGGAGTCCTAAAGAAAAGGGGTAGGCAAAAAAGCAAACCCACTCGTCTGATGACGCATCTGATCGGACCTCCCGATCAAAAGGGCGAATGACTGTTCCGGTGGGAAAGGCGCCAGAATCCTTCAGAGCAGCGATATCGGCGTTGTTGAAGGAGCAGATCTCTTTTTATGGTTCTCGAATGAGGTTTTGACTCATGAGGGTTGGGACCGGTTCATTCGAGTGAGATCTTGTCCGTGATGCCATGAGAAGAATCAAGAAAATTACAAGAAATTCAAAGAAAACAGAGGATGAGAGAGAGGACGAATACCTGAAAATTGCTTGGAGAGAAGTGATAATAACGTGAGATATCTCAGCTAATTATAGGCTGGATATAGGGGGTGAAGAGTAAAAGAAGCATGGGAAGTTGCTCAAAGTCATCTCAAACGTCACTTCGTTTTAATTGCCTCGGTTTATGAGATAGAATTTTTAAAATATATATGTTGGATTGGTATACCAACAGATATATTTGGGGACAATTGTTATGGGTCATTTTCTGAGCATACATATCCTGACTAATATCCTGCTTTTGATTCTTTGCTTGTGATCAGGATACTGGATTAGGATATTGCTAACATCCTGGGTGATATTCTGGGGTTAACTAAATTAACCACGTGCAGGTTAGTTGCTGTGGGTTACTAACGGTCAGATGGACTTCTTCTCCTCAAGACTCGGGCGTATCTGTTATGTGAGAGACGTTGAACCCGAAAGACCAGGTCTACAACGTTCGAATGGGGAATATTCGCCGGATCCCGGTTATTTAGGATAGTTTGTTGCATTTATTTTACTATAAATAGATGGGGGCGGATCAGATTAAGGCACACAATTTTTTACACTCGCACTCTTTCGTACACTTTAGCTCTCTAGCTTCTAGCAAACACTTGTACCCAAATTACATTGTAACACCTAGTTGATCCGCACTACATCCTGCACTGTATCCTGGTATTTGAAGTAATTGAAGAACAAGGCAGCTGCGATTGTCAGCTCCTGAGGTTTTGTGCCGGCGATCTAGATTGATCAAGGGCTTTCCTCGTACATCACGTGTCAACCTTTACTTTTTTGCTCATTGTTTGATCAAAGATACAGCTTTATATCCTGAGCCGTATCCTGAAACTGTTTTTGCAAATAACTCAATTAACATATTTTTGAACACATTCTCTTAGCACACTACCTCACTTAACTAATTTGATCACTTAATTGCTTCGGTAATTTTTGACCAAAACACCTAGATTTCCAAATCACATAAAACCAACACACAAACAAAAATAACAATTCAAACATACATAGTACAATTCACAATCGAACAAAAAGATGGATGTAGGAATCATAAATTAACATTGAACTTACATTAAACACGATTCTTTAGTCGCTAGCCCTCTTTCCTTTTCAAAATCGATATCAGTCATGAAGCATTAACATATGCTTACCATTAACATCTATGAATGATAATCACAATTAAACACGAATCACGAAAGAATGTCAGTTTAAAGTATTAAAGATGAAGAGGAAAACAAACCTGCTACTTAGTTTCCTGAAGTTGAATGTCACCAGGCCTGATTGAAGGAAGAACATACCGATCAAAGAAGAAATCGTTCTAGCTGATGAATGCATCAAAGACTAATCGCTAAAAGGGAAGATCGACTTAGATTTAGGGTTCTTGATTTGCAAAATAAGATACAAAGGAAAGGTTGTATTCATTATGGAAACTGTGAATTTGATTGAGAGGAGCGCTTGATTGAAGAGATGATTTTGAAACGGTTGGATATTATTAGGTTTTTGAGAATAGGGGAAAAGAAGAGAAGCGTATGAGGAGAAAGGTTTTGGCGGACAATTGAAAAAAAGGGGTCTCAGCATATGCCACGTGGCATAAGTTATTTTGCTTTATTAGAAGTAGTGATTAAGTGAGGTTTTGTAAAAACAATTTGCAAAAAGGAGACTACTCACATTGCTGTCTTAGGTTTTCTGTAAGGGTTTCCTGGTAATTATCTATAATTTACACAAATGCACACGTGTTAGTATAATAACCCAATATTTATATTAATGATACCCTCCCCGAGACGGCATTCCAACGACTACGTCGGGCAGAACCACGACAGCCGTTACCGAACCCTGGATCAATCGGGCAGCGTATCTAATACGTAACTGGGGTTATGATACTTACAACGGGGCAGAACTTCATTAATTTAGGGGGTTTTATACCCGAGAATAGCTTCTACACTTAAGAAATTCAAGAGAGAAAGAGAGGTGTGAGCGATCTGGGACTGAAGGCCTTCGTTGCCATTTATAGGGCCTGAAATCGAGTTCCTCGCGCCCCGCATAAGCTTAGGCAGGGGCGTACGTGGCCCGCGACATAGGGTTGTAGGCCCTAGCCTTGATTTGTCACCGGTATAACCTCGACACGTGTCGACACCTGGCGGCTTCCGAGTGTCGCCTCGTAGTTGATCGCTCGCGGCCCGCGTAGGAAGTAGCCAAAGGCTACGCGCCCCGCGACAGCCCCATTTTTCTTGTTTTTATTTAATTTTAATTATATTAAGGATATTCGGGGCCTGTTTTCGCATACGGGGTGTATTTTAAGACATATTGGGATATTTTAATATATATTAGGGTGTTGAAAATATTTTGGAGGGTTGTTATATTGGAGCTTAGGTGGAAGTGCATTCGAAAGAATTAAACTCACATTTTCGGTTAAATCTAATTTTTTTGGAAATTTATGAGTTCGTTTTTTAGTACATAATTCTTTCAAGTACTTAGCATAAGACGGTACTTGCTTTAAAACCTTCCAACAGCTCTTCTTGTTGTGGACCTCTTTTGTTTACAACTTTTTTACGGGTCCCCTCAATGCTTCGGGATAAGGGGTTGTATTAACCTCCACACCCTTTTTCTTAGCTTTAGGGAAGGGGATGGTCACAACGGGTGTGTTATTTTTAATTTTTGAATCATTTTTATATTGACCCGTTTGACCATTATCACCCTCTTCATCACTAACATCTTCCACCACCCCTTCAACAAATTGGGGTGATGGTGTTTTGACACCATTATCAACAACTCGACCACTACGTAAAGATAAATTATTAATTGGTACCTTTCATGTTTTCTTCGAGCTCGACCCTATATGCTTAGGGTTCACCGTGGTGTCACTTGGAAGCTTTCCCATGCTCCCCCTTATTTGTGCCATTTTTTACGCAAGTTGGCCCACTTGCTTTGCCAATGCCTCATGTGATTTGTCCCGAATCTCATTTGTCTTCTTCATCTCCTTGATATCACTGTTAGATTCCTTAACCACATTCAACAAGGCGTCTATTTTAGCACTCAAATCATCACCACCGGCTTGATTATTCGACCCGCTTCCATTACCACCTTGGTTATTGTAATTACTTTGTTACCCACCTTGGTAATTATTGTCCCGACCTTGGTACCCTTGGTTGTAATTATGTTGGTAACCTCCTTGATTACCACCTTGGCGATTTTGATATGATGACCCGCTTTGGTTACCCGGTTGAAAATTCGGGTTCATTTGATTTGCGGCATTCCCATATGGGAATTTGGGATGATTTCTCAATCCGGGATGATAAGTGTTCGAATTCATATGATTGTTCTTTCTATCACCGAACACTTGATTTACCTCTTCAGTGTAGTCACCTGGTCCTGTTTGACATTGATCGGTCCGATGACCAATCTCCCCACAATCTTCGCAAACCGCGAATTGCACCGCATTCACCTCCTTCCTCTTCATACGAGCTAACTCCCGTTCTAGAGTAGAAATCCGATCCTTAGAGTTAGAGTCAAGATCGGGAAGTGACCAGGAAACGGGATGTTTTTAAGCTCTATCGGCCGACTCCTTTGACTTTGACCGCTTGCTCATCCGCTCAAGAAATTCACAATCGTCATCTTCATGGTTACTCAATAATGTTCCGTTGCTCGTTGACTCGAGGTGATTCCATGTCTCGTCATCCAACCCTCTTACAAAGCACTTAACCAACTCCCACTTTTCTATTTGATGATGTGGGCACTTCCGAATCAATTCCTTGTACCGAGTGAATGCTTCATGTAATGGTTCACTTGAGAGTTGGCGGAAAGACCTAATTTCATCTCGAGCATCATCGGTCTTCGCCATCGAGTAATACTCATCAAGAAAAACCTATTGCATTTCGGCCCATGTACGAATGCTACCCGCTGGAAGTGTGAGGAACCATTATTTCACCTTATCCTTTAGCGAAAACTGAAACAACCGGAGCTTGACCTTTTTTTCAATGCGAAATCATGCCCTCCAATAGTATTACATATGGCCGAAAACTCCACCAAATGAGTATATGGTTCATCATTGGACCTCCCATTGAAATGGGGGAGGATGTTAATGTAATGAGGCTTGAAGTCGAACATTCTTCTCTCGCATACAATTGGTGAGTCATTGTCGGTGACCACCGGCCTAAAACGGTCATTTACTCCCCTTGGAGGTTGTTGATGACGATGTGGACCATCAACTTCTTGCTCCCGTGGTCTTCGGTTATCTCTTCGATTACCCCCTCTATTCCCACCTTGGTTACCTTCGTGATTACCTCCTCCCACAAAACGAGGAATCCGGTTATGGTTCACATTGTTATTGCTGTTGTTGTAAACCCATCATTCTGGTTCCTTTGATTGTTGTTTCGTGGTTGGCGGTTGTTTCCGTAACCATCATTTCTCACATTCCCATACCCATAGTTGTCGTTCCCCACAAAATTGGCATTTTGATAGCCAAATTCATCATCGTCAAAACCTCTAGCATTGTAGACATTTCCCCGGTTCACATAACCCCAACCGTCATCATCAACCTGGTCATCATAATTACCCCCATCATCCGAGTATTCCGAGTGAATACTCATGTGCTCCGGCGATTGGTAACCGGGAACACTAAACGGCTCATCATCCAGGATAGCGTTTCTCAAATCATCTATGTTAAAGAACGGGTCTTCGTTCGCGGGATTGCCACGATCTCGGTTGCCTCTACGATCAGAATTAACATTCCGGTCATCAATTTGAGTAGGTAAGGAGTTATGTCGGTGAACATTTTGTTGTTGGGGTGTTCTTTGGTTGTTATTGGGAATTTGGTTTCGAAAACGTGGTGTGGGTGGTCGTGAGTTGTTTCCACCAACCGGTTGATCTTGAGGTATAGGTTGGACGTTTTGGACGGGATGGAAGGTTCCTCGAGACTAGAATTGGTTTTGGTTGAGGTTTGGGTGATTGGAGTTTTGGTTTGCCATTGAATCGGTTTCAATGGATGGTGTGAATTGTGGTGTTTGGGTGACTTGGTTAGAAACAACGGTTGCTTCTAATCGGCTTGCTAGATTCCTTCTTGCAACTCTTTCAATTTCCGGTCCGTAGACTAATGGTGAAGTCCTTCGGGAATTCCTTGTATGCATGCACTACCTGTAATCTACACAAGTAACACAACCCGCGTAACAAGGGAAAAGACAAAGTACAAAATGAAACTAGGCAATTTAAACAGTTAATCACAAAATTCAAACAATAATCCAAACACAAAGCGCACTAACTCCCCGGCAACGGCGCCAAAATTTGATCGGAGTGTCACGCTCCGGGCAAAGATAATATTTATAAGCCCTAATTACCCTTAACGATATCTAGTGGTAGCAAGGGGTCGAACCACGAAGAGTATGTGGTTTGCGAATGGACTTGAATTATTTATAGAAGTTGTCAATTTTATGAAGCTTGCTAAGTTGTTTTTGTGGTTTTTGTTTGTTAAAAAGATGTTGAATAAAGTTACTAAAGTGATTGGATTGATTAACTACTAAGGGATTAACAATTGCAAGAAATGTAATTGATGGTTTAAACAAGATATAGAAAACAAGGCTCACACCCGGTTCAGTAATTGCAATCCAAGGGTTCTTTTTAAATTTGATTCAATTAAATATGTTACTAACGGATTTCTATCATGAAGTTTAGGTGCCAATTGCTATCAACGCATATCACGGACCACAATGCACTTTGTTACTTCAGACAAGTAAAACCTTTTGAATGACAAGGCATAATTGCACAAACTTGTTTCGCAAAGTCAAATTTCATAACTCATTCGACAATTCACAAATATAGTTCAAATGCAAGACAACTATCAATCAATTCAAATTCAAATACAATTCAAGTTGAGTAACATTGTTCAAACCCTAGACTTACAATAACCTACACCGGGGTGAAACCTCCGAGAATATAGTCGCTCATGATGGAACGAATGCGATCACCGGTAGTTTGGAACTCGAATTGGATCATCTTGAAGCTTGGAGATGGTGAATGTTGGTGATTAGGGTTTGTGGTAGGATGGTAGTGATGAACGGATGAATGGATTGATGGAATTAGGGTTTTGAAGTTGTTGATGATGATGATCGGTTAATTATTCGCTTGATTCGGATGATGATGATGATGGATGGAATGGATGGATTGGAGATCAAGTGGTGGTGTGTTGTGGCTCCAAGATCAAGATTCCCACTAAAAAACAAGTGTAACTCCCGTATTCAATGGCAAAAAATATGTTTTAAAATCGTTCCAACAACCAACTCACAAGAATTCACGTCTGAAGAAAGTAAGGCCCGTCGCCGACGGCCTGGGGACCCGTCGGCGACGCCCTCCCAGTTGCTGACTTCTCTCTGACGCTCTATCTTCCTGGTTACGCGATTTCTGGCCGACGGGGGTTTTTAAGGAGCGTCGCCGACCTGTTCTCCATTTTTTTCATTTTGTACTCCCGATTGATCCGTTTGATGTCCCGGTGGTCCGTTTTTCGCTCCGGTGACCCGTAAACTCCTGAAAAGCTCCTTAAACTTCGTTAAACTTGCAAAACACAAATTTAATTAAAAGTAGGCTATTTGAGATTAAAAGTCAAGTAAAAACCCAAACTTAAACATAAACGAGCACCGTTATTCGACCACGTATCAACTGCTGCCCTGATCAAGGTCATTTTTGACAAGCTAGCTGTCAATAAATTTCTCTGGCGAGTCTGCTACATCTTCTCCGACGAGGTGGACTTTCTCCAGCTGGAACAATGGTTTTAAACGTATTACACTTGTACTACAATAGAAATACAATACTTTTCTGACAATACGCTTATAGTACAAGCGTAACTACCATTCTCCAAATTAAATTCAATGCTACACCATTCTTCAAAACACATAACCAATCAACACCATTTCTTAAAAAAAAAAAAACTCAATATTTTACCCAAAATCTCAGGCACTCAAATTTTTTTTATTGATTTACTCCACGAACGGAAGAAAATTTGAATTAATAATAAAAGTTTACTTCCATGTATTTTAGTTATAGTTATGTTGTAAAATAAATCTTTATTAGTAACAAGTTATATATACTCTTTTGTAAATGTAATTAACGAGTTGACGCAACCTCACACGTTGCATTAAGATGATGAAAAGACTAAGATACTATTTAACAACTAATTATATGTATACATAACCCATAAATTCGAATTATTAACAAAGAAAAAGACGGACAAAGCGTGTCTATTAAAACTTATGGGTGATAATGATTAAAAATAGGATTTAAACACAAATTAGGTTAATTGGTGAGTAAACATAAAAAAATAGGAATGACCAAAAAAAGCTATAGGATGTTTCTTGAATAATTGAATGCATGGGAATATATTAAACAAAGAGTTTGATAAAAGAGTGAGGGAGGGCAGTGTGGTATTTAGTAATAAGAGTAAACTGCAATTTTACCCCCTGAGGTTAGTGGTCATTGGCATGTCTACCCCCTAAGGAAATAATTGCAATTTTACCCCCCACTGTTCACTGTTATGTCGCAACCTTACCCCACGGCCTCAAATTTGTTGACTAATCTGTTGACTATAACTTGAAATGACTATAATGCCCTTTCATATTACCCCCTGTGTTTTGTGCACTCTGTGATATTACCCCCTGCCATCACTGCCACCGCCATTCACCACCACAACCACCTCCAGCTACCACCCTCAACCACCTCCACCCACCACCTCCAGCCCACTCTCCACCGTTTCACCCCAGCCACCATTATCGAGCACCACCACTGCCACACTAACTAAAATCTATATAAGAATCAAAAGAATATAACAATCAACCAAATCCAACACCAAATACAACTCTAATGAACAAGATAAGTAATAGCAAGTGCCACCAACAGAAGAAGATAGGCCACCCCTTGATCAATCGCAGCACCATCATTACCCGAAACCGGAGCTGGAACTGGAGTGAATTCTTGAGCTCGATTGACACCAAACAAAGCCATGAACACGAACCTGATAAAGGCGACTGCAACCGATCGAGAATTCATGGTTTTCTGATCGAATTTGAGGAAGATTGAAGGAGCTAGATCTGTGTTTTGATCGTGGAGAGTGTGGGAATAATGGGTCGATTTGCGATTTGGGTTTAGGGGAGTGAAGATTGGTGAATTGAGAGGTTTTTGAGGATGGGGGTGTATATATAATGGGGGTTTGTATGTATAATTTTGGGAGAATGAAGTAGGGTAGAAGACACGCATGGAGTGCGAACAACAGCAGTAACTTTCGAGTCGCTTACGAGGTTCAGATCTGTTACTAGGAGATGATGATGATGATAATTTGAAGATGATGATGATGGAAGATCAGATCTGTTATTTGAAGATGATGATGATAATTTGATTTTATAAATAATAATAATAAAAATAATAATAATAATAAATATAGGGTAAGATTACTAAAATACCCTTACCTATAAGGGTCAAACTACCGTTGACTGAGGCCGGGGGGTAAGGTTGCGACATAACAGCAAACGTTGGGGGGTAAAATTGCAATTATTTCGTTAGGGGGGTAAGGGTGCCAATCACCCCAAACCACAGGGGGTAAAATTGTAGTTTACTCTAGTAATAATAACAGAACCAATCATCATCCAGATCCCCCCTTAGGCTACAAGGGGCGGTGCGTTGTATTTCCGTGATGATGGATATTAACGCGTTAAACTTCCGTGATGACCACCGCCACTGATTAGTTCAACGCGTGATGAAGTTCAAAATGTCCACGGTCGTTATTTTTATCACGCGTGTAAAATGGTGGATGTGAGGGGGTGTGGGGGTTTATTGTTAGGTGTTGTGAGTGATGACCATTGCCACTAAAAAAGGATGTGAGTGATAGAATAGTGGCTGATGACATGGTTGTAGTTGATTGGATGCTTGTGAGTGATAGAATTCTATCACTAGTGACCATCCCCACCTAGAGGTGTACAAATCGTTTTTTTTTAAAACCGGTCAGGTTAAAATCTGCATTACCGCGCTCGTATTGTTTGAGGCGTTATCAAAAGATATTGAAAAAACTTTTTTTTTCCAATTTGTATGTTGTAATACATTTGTCGATTACTTTATATATAGCTTCACCGGTGTGAGGGTAATCGAATAATTTAAACAAAATCGTGTGTTTCATCATTTGCCATGTCGCCGGTTCAATCCAATGGGCGGTGACACAAATATACGAATCGGGTGAACCGTGCGGTGCGGACCAAACGTCGCTAGTCAAGTTAACACCGGTTTCTAATTTTTCAAAATAAGAAATTAATTCTAGTTTAGCATTTTTCCACAATTTTAAACAATCCCTCCTAAGAGTAGCACGACTTACATGGGTGTATCGTGGTTGGAGAGTTCGTTGAACCATCTTTGTATAGCGTTGGTTGTCGAAGTGGTTGAACGGCAAACTTTCTTGGATTACAAACTTCGTCATTTCCTCCCTAGCCATATTGAAATTGTAGTTGAAAATATTAGCGCCATCACTTGCCATGGAAGCTTGACCACTAACGTGTTGTTGTTTCAACGCCTTGCAAAACGGTTTTTCAATATGTTGTTTCAAGGTGGAGTTTGCAGTTTCGGCGTAAAAGCCTTGACAATGATGACAACGCGCTTTTCTTTTACCGTTGGCCATCTCGCACAAATCAAAATGTGACCAAACCTCGAGGTTGCGCTTCGTTGGAACAACACGAATCACCGTGTCGGTTGTAGACTCGCCAACATTGACCGAATCATGGGCACTAGAGGTTGCCATAGCGTTTTGAGAGTTATCGAACAAGAATAAGAGACTTTTTTAGAGTTTTTGAAGATTCTCAAGTGTTGTGATTGAACCTAAACACCCACAAACCTTTTATACTAGTTGGAGATGATTTTTAGGCCAAAAAAAACAAAAAAACGGCTACTTTGGGTCCCAAACGGTCATATGACCGTTAATACATGTTGGGCGACATTAACCGGTTAAAACCAGTTTTTTTATAGTTGTTATCGGTTAACCGATTAATAACCAGTTTTTTTGTGTAATCGATTAATAACCGGTTTTTTAAAAAACCAGTTTTATAACCGAACCGGCCATGAAAAAGTGTAACCGATTATTAACTGGCCAAACCGGTTGTAACCGAATCGGTTACAAAAAAAACCGGTTTTTAAAAAAACCGGTTTTGATTTTTTTTTCCGGTTTCCATTGCGTAATCAGTTTTTTTTGTACATCTCTACCCCCACCCCCCTTACAAATAAAGACAAATTACTCGTCTATATAAACAAACAAACAAACAAACCAGCTCATCCACAACATTCTCATTCATTCATTAATGGCGGATCAAAGGTTGTATGATTTCTTACACATGCAACCTCACTCATCTGATTCCGGCGCCGTCAACCATCATCAACCTATAGCAAGAGTCTTCTCTTGCCTATACTGTCCTCGCGTCTTCTACACTTTTCAGGCACTTGGTGGCCACCAGAACGCCCACAAACGTGAAAGAGCCGCCGCTCGCCGCTCCTACACCACCGCCACAAGTGCACCCATCGCCGCTGCTAGTGCTGTTGGTACTCCTCCTCCTCCTCCGCCAGTGGAACATCATAATGACGTTGATCTTACGCTTCGGTTGTAATGATTTCGCTATATATATATGTATGATGTTGGTAGGTAGCTAACGTTTAAGTCTAATCAGTAAGTAGCTAGGGTTGGGATGTGAATGAATGTGATCGATGACGACTTCTTTGTTTGATTTGATTTCGTTTAATGTTCATGTCATTTCATGCGAGTAATACTACTTACTTACTTTTTGGGTATAAAATGAAAGCAAGTGATAATCATCCATATCTGGACTGGGTGGGATGAAGATTTTTATGGTATATTCATTGGAGATGGTTTTAAATTATTTAGTCTTGTTATCTAAATAGGTTATTCCATCTGGTTTTGTTGATTAAGGAGATGTTTATTTGGTTTGGAATATAGATTTAATTTAACATAAAATACGAAATTGAAAAATAGCTTCGTTTTATATAAAGAAATATTATTATTATTGAAAATAAAAAGAAGATATATATTTTATACATTTTCTTAAACCTATAACTAATAAACTATTTCTTCGCAAACACAATCTATATTATATAATAAAAGAAACCAATAAGAGTACACATATTATTCATTGAAGCCATCTATTTTTTAGTTAGGGTGTAAGGGGCACTCCCCTAAGAGGGGAGTCCCCTCTCTTACGCACCACCAATCAGCTAGTGCCACGTCAACTTCCCTCTTAACTCCCCTAACACCCCATTTTGATGGCGGCACTCCCCTCTTAGGAGACTTGGGTTTTTTTTTTTGTAAAATTATGCATGTTTATAAATTAAAAAAATATTAATAAAAATTAAAATTAAATAAAAGACATATCATTAAATTAAAAAAAAAAACAACCTAGGAAAATAAAAATTACATTCAAAGTAGAAAAATAAAAAATACATTCAAACTAGAAAAATAAAAATTACATTCAAACTAGAAAAATATAAAAACAAACTACTCGTCGTCCGAACTCACTTCAAGGTGAGGCAGATCTAAACTTCTGAGATGCTCAACGAGATCGTGTTTTAGTCTCCAATGCGTGTCTTCGTCAATGAGCTCGCTATAAGCTGTATCATCGAAGACGGGTTCGACTGGAGGATCTTGAATATGTACCGGTGCTATCGCCCTTCCGTCGTCTTTTATAATCATGTTGTGTAAAATAAGGCACGTATACACGATGGATGATCATGTTATGTAAAAACCCGCGGGGCCACAAAAAGCATGCCAAATCCACAAATCTTGAGACGCCACCGCTTCTAACATAACCGTCGGGTATTGATGATCGCCTCTCATGTATTGTCCACGCAATTCTATGGGGCACATTCTCCAGACGAAGTGTGTACAATCCAGACTACCCAACATACCAGGTAGGTGATGCCTCTCCTCATGACCCTGATACAATAGCGCAACGTCGTGGCTCGTTGGTCTACGTAGGAATTCACCGGCATACCTTTTACAGACCGTCTCGCAGAAATATTCAAGACACTCACGAGAGGTCCTTTCAGACATATTTAAATACTCGTCGTTTTCGTCTGGTGGGTTACCGGTTGCAAGTTGTTTAATCGCCGAAGTAACCTTTTGCAACGGCGTGAAACTTTTCTTCATTCTCCCGTCTAAGCCCTCTTTAAACCACTCGTCATACGCTTCCACGTCACTAACAATTTTTTGGAACAAAGACTTGGACATACGAAATCTGTGACGAAAAGTATCGTCATTAAATTTTGGATTTTCAACAAAATAATCGGCTATGAGTGTCTCATGGCCTCCCTCACGATCTCGACGGACAACTTTTTTTTTACTAGCCGATGTCGTGTCTTGTAGCTCCGCTTGTTGGATGGGATTTTGGAAGAAAATTAAGCTACCATCGCTTGACGATGCATCTCCATCGTCGGGAAAGTCCGGTAGGGTAGAAAGAAACGGAAACTTGGAATCCATTTTGTGTTGTATTTGAAAGATTTGTGAGTTTGAGAGTGGTGGTGTGAGTTTGAGAGTGGTGGGTGTGGTAAAAAATTTGATTTAGGTTGGTTTATATTTATATTGTTAAAAAAATTGATTTTTTTTTTAAATTTTGACCATTTGACAACGGTCCTTTTTCGACAATCGTGCCAAACCAACGCGGTGACTCCACACCGAAAGCACTCACCGATTCGGGTCCCCGCTTGGATGGCGGCGGTGTTCCCGATCGGTGACTAGGCTCACCGAAGCCCTCCCCGTTGAACGCCCCGTGCACCCTTAGTTTTTTCTCTCTATCCTACTTAATTATAGATAATTAGTATTAATTAAAAGATAATTAATTAAATTAATACAATAAATTTAAATGATCAAGAAAGTTTATCTCATGGTTATTTATTAAAATTAAAAGTCCATAAATACATATTAAGGGTAAGGATCAAATAGGAAGTTTGATCTTGCTAGGAAGGATAGGAAGTAATCTTAGTCATCCACGTATGATTTTTTAATTTAGACGCGCAGGGGTATTTTGGTCTACACTGTCACGGCTCCCCGACCCTACCCTGGACGGAGTCGGGGGCCGTGAGGCAGTTCCCGGTGATACCCGTGGTATTTAATTTATGCGACAGCGGAAGTCTTTGATTAACAGGATCTTTTCACCGGAAATTACTTGTTTAGTATATTACACAAAGTTTAAGGGATAAATCCCATAATTTACAATAAGTTGATTTCACACAGAAATCTTTATTTTTCAAAACACGTTTTATTTATTTATTTACACTGAGCCACTTCTCTGAGCTTGTAGTGCTTTATTGCACTTTTCCTGGATCACACAGATCACCTGAAACATGTTTGAAAAAGGTTTTGTCAGCGGGGAAATACTGAGTGAATCATTCCGTTTTTCTAAAATGACCCGTTAGTTATAAGTCACAGTATTAAGAGCGATTACAATGTTTCTATCAACCAATTATCAAGAATGGGTATTTGTCACTCGACCGGATCTGTGACTGTGGTCATACCACTATTGGGTCCCGTCGCCCCAATAGTGACGGTTCACTCACACAGAGTGATACTCACTCACCTAGAGTGATAAAAATAGTAATGTGCACAATACCCCACATACCAGCTGTAATTTGGTGATTACAAAGACTTAATCCCTGTAATTATAACCTTGAAAATAATTTGAGGTATTGTAATACTTACTCACAAACTGTGAGAAAACAGTTAAAAAGAAGAATGACTCACATTGCAGATTAACGAGCAATAGATATAAGCCTACTGATTAGCCTTGATTAAACCTAATTGAACACAATGCACACACAGGCAGGTTAGTAACTAATACTGCAATTACGTCAATTCACGAGATTAAACATTCACAACGATTGATCAGTGCAATACTCGGTAATTCAATCGGATTCACAACGAATAACAGAGCATAGTCCGAATTCGAACAGCACTCTAATATTCAAGTCGAAATCACGATGAATAATCAAAGTACAAGCTCGATTGAGCAGCACCTGGACTATCGTTGGATAGTTATAATCGATCGGACGTTGAATCGTAATAGCGATCGAGTTATTACCCTGATTGCGACAGCGTTTCGAGAATCGTGTGTGTGTTGTGAACTGTTTCGTCTATAACTCGATGGTTACAGAGAATTTGGACGTCGAATGAATACCAAAATTCAAGTGCCAACGTCCCCTATTTATACCTGAAAAATGTGCTCCCTCGCGTGTCGCGACAGGGAAACCTGGTCCTGTCGCGTGGCGCGACGGGTTACATTCTAGGCTAGGTTAGGTTCGTGTCCCAGTAGCTTGGATGAGTTGTTAATCAAACGAATTTTTACTTCTCCAGCAAGTTTAGAGGATAAACATCCACTAGGGTTTAACCCCCCTGAGTTTTAGGGGCCCTGATCCTGATTCCGATTGTTATGAAAATTTTAGGGTTTATGCGGAATCACTTGGGTTTCTCAATTAGGGTTTCCTTAATAGCTAATTACTATCCTAATTATCGATTTTTGTGACAGTTGTTACATACACACAGTTTCACATTCTCTGTCATCTTTCACGCACAAAAAACCCCAGTTCACATCTCAATAAAACCCTAAAATTCAAACAAATCTTCCCCAGATTCAACCAATTAACACTTCAAAACACAAATCAAACCTAACAAATCGTCACTAAACCCATCATTTCCTTCTCAATTCGTCGTAATTGAGCTTGAACACGTTCTCTAACCTCCGATTTCTTCTCAATCTCTTCATCTTTCACCTTGAATGTGTCCTAAACCGTTCAGATCCGTGATGTTTTTTATATTGTAAACATCTAGAAATCAAAAGAAGTGTGGATATGTTAGTTAATACTTGTAGCTTCCTTATTTTTTGGCTTGCACTTTTGTCTTCCACCAAATGTTGTGGAGCTGCTGTCATAAAGGAATGGGTGTTGTAATGGTGAGAGAGTTTTGGATTTTGGAGTTTCATAAAGGAATGGGTTTTGCAGAAATAACTGTTGTAAGTTGATTTAACTATTCAACTTTTGACTTTTGAGTGTAAAACGCAATAGTTTTATTAATTATTAATTAATAGATTTTCATTTTAATTGTACATGACAATGAATTTGTAAAACGCAATTGTTTCTTTTTTCATCTCAATGTATGTATGTTTATTTCTATTTTGTAACACGATGAACTGGGTATGTTAAAACACAATTTGACTGGACATTTTTAATGCGTTTTAGAAAAAACACATTTTTGAAGTGTTTTTAGTTCATTACGTTTTAGGTAAACACATTTTTATGTGTTTTCAGTCCATTGCGTTGTAACACTCGTCTAATTACTACTTGAATCTAATAATAATTCTAGCATATTATGTAAAAGATGTCTAAGTTATAACATAATTTCCATAGACAAAGTTTAAAACTAGTTAACCCTTAGTCAACTAACGACTAAGTTCAAACATTCATAAGTTGATTAACGAGAGTTTACATTCCAAAACATTGTTTATCAAAGTTAATATAACACGGAAGCTCAAAAGTGAGTGTTTGGTTCTTCAACATCTAGCTTGACCGTCATCCGTAATATCCCACTGTCACCTAGGGTCAAAACCACTGAATAACATTAGTTTCGACAGTGAATTTAATCATGCAATCAAGTTCTAGCATCACAACATGAAAAACAAAATAATTTTTCAAAAGTTAACCTGCCGCGTGTCGCGGCAGGTTCTGATAATTCTGTCGCGTACCGCGGCAGCCATCGCGTGCCGCGGAGGGATCAAAAGATCCTGTCGCGTGGCGCGGGGAACACAGTTTTCTAGCAGGTTCATTGATGAATCCTGCACTTGCTGCCAGCTCCGGAAATCCAAGTTTTTAACTTCATTTGACCATAACTTTTGACTCGTAAGTCCGTTTTAAGTGATTCTTTTTCCTATACGTCTGTAAATTCATTACCCACGTGCCTATTACAATTATCATACCGAAATATTAATTTACGGACTGAAAGACTATATGTCGTATGCATTTATTCAACCCACTCTAACTTTACCCATTTTACTACCATTTAACTAGTAAGCTTATGGCACGCTATGCCCAACATCCGGGGCTTATTATCACCCGCATTTCTTACCAATCTCATGGTTTAATGCTCTTGTGACTATTATCGCCATTATCCACTACTAGAACACTAAAACTACAATTTACGCAACCAATAAACCCGTTGGCTCATCTTGTGGAACCCTCCATTATGATGACTACCAATTGGTTCATTGACTACTCTAAGTCTATCAATTCACATAATGTTCATGATCGCTATGATCAACGCAATTTTTCTATACGAATATACAAAGCTAATCAACAACACGCTTAGTGTAACGGGTCAAGTTACATACCTTCAAAGTAGGCCCTTCAAACGTGGTTCGCCACTCGCTTGTCCGCTTGACGCTCCTGCGTCCTTTCCTATAGAGTTCATTTATGACATATTTAGAACTCTCTTTAAATCATAATTCGCATAATACACCGAAACATCATAGTTATGCGTTTTAGCTTTGAATTTCAGTTTTAAACCTTCTTTGAGGTATTTTCACAAACACTTTATGGGCAGATTTTTACATGATTAAATATCAATTCTCTAGCTTATCACTTTGCCCTAGTTTCACATCAATCAACCATTTTACATGAACTTTATCCTCTAAAATTCAGAAATCACTTCACAATTGTCAATTTACACTAGAACAACACTCAATTCCCTAGTGTTTATCAATTTATACATAACCCACTAATCACACCTACAATGGTGTTCATAGATTTCACTAAAATTTCACATGATTTCAACTTGTATTTGTCTAGGGTTTGTCCCTAGACACTATATTTTCTTAATTCATCATAAGACAAACATGCAACCACAAATTTCAGATTTTCCCAATTTCATGAAAATTTCAAACAAGGAATTAACACCAAATTTTACATACCTTGTAACCCTCTTGTGATGAGGATCACTAATCTATGTTCAGATTTCGTTTTTGATCAGATTTGAGCCTTCAATTTGATTGTTTTGTAGATGTTAGGGTTTTGGAGAGTGGGGAATCGCCTCTGCTTGCTTCTTGTACGACCAGACATCCCAAAATGGGGTGTTTGGTTTTCTTTTTTTATTAAAAATAATAGTATAGTTTCAATCTTTACAACTTAGGCCCCTCCACTTATGTTCAACACATAGTTTGGTTATGTTAACCCTATTTCAAGTTATTTCTAGATTTATAGTTAACTAGGTTTTAATTTCCTAGTTAAATAATATTCTTGTTTATTTAAACTTTATAATTAGAATTATAAAGTTTTATATTTCTGGGATGTTACAAGTCCATCCCCCTTAAAAAGGGTTTCGTCCCCGAAACCAAAGTACGTACCAAATAATGTAGGGTGGAGACGTCGCATCTCCTCTTCAGACTCCCACGTAGTGTCCGAACTTTTCCTATGCTCCCATTTGACCTTGACTTGCTTAATTACCTTGTTCCTCAAACTCTTCTCTTTACTATCTAAAATCGCAATTGGTTTCACTGCATAGTTGAGGCTGTTATCCACCTCGATATCATCGTAGTGGATACGAGCAGTTTCGTCCGCTAAACATTTTCAGAGATGTGACACATGGAATGTGCTATGAATCCCACTTAACTCCTCGGGTAATTCGAGGCGATATGCTGCTTTACCAACCCGCTCGGTGATTCTGAATGGCCCAATAAACCTTGGGCTCAACTTTCCTCTTTTTCTGAACCGTATTACTCCTTTCCACGGTGATACTTTCAGCATTACTTTATCCCCCACTTGAAATTCAATCGGCCTGTTTCGTTTATCCGCATACGACTTTTTGTCGATCCTGAGCCGCTTTTAGGTGAGTTCGGACCATGTCAATTTTCTCATTCGTAGTTCGGATTATATCAGTAGGTGCTAGTCCTCATGGACCCACTTCTCCCCAACATACCTGAGTTCGACACTTTCTACCATATAACATTTCATACGGGGCCATTTTAATGCTCGCGTGATGGCTATTGTTATATGAAAATTTGACCAAGGGTAGATAGACATCCCAACTACCGAAGTCAATAATGCAAGCTCGCAGCATATCCTCCAACGTTTGTATTTTTCTTTTACTCTGCCCATCCGTTTGTGGATGGTAAGCGGTGCTAATGAACAGTTTAGTTCCCATTTGTTCTTGGAATTCACGCCAAAATTTCAAAGTAAACCGAGTATCTTTGTCCGACACAATGGATATCGGTACCCCATGTCGTGCTATGATTTCATTGGTGTACACCTCCGACATCTTCTCTGATGTATAAGTCTCACGAATCGGAATGAAGTGAGCACTTTTCATCAATCTATCCACAATTACCCATATAGCATCAAACCCGCGGTTAGTTTTGGGCAATTTGGTCAGCAAATCCATGGTGATTTGTTCCCATTTCCAAACTGGGATGTCCAATGGTTGCAGTTTGCCATATGGCTTATGGTGCTCCGCTTTGACTTGCAAGCAGGTCAAACACTTCTCCACAAATTTCACAATATCTCTTTTCATCCCGGGCCACCAATAGTTTTGTTTCAGATCATTGTACATCTTCGTCGCACCCGGATGAATCAAATATCGGGATTTATGAGCTTCATCAAGTAGAAGCGTCTTCACCCCACAAGTATTTGGAACCCATATCCTCCCGGATCGAGTCTTCAACCCATTTTTTCCTTCTGACAAATCTTTTAACTGGCCGATTATTCTTTCTTTCTTCCAATTCTCCTCTTTCACTGCTTCTAATTGCGTCTCTCGGATACGTTCAAGTATACCCGAGGTCACCACAAGCTGCATCGATCTTACTCGTATTGGGACATAGTCCCCTTTTCTGCTCAGAGCATCCGCCACCACATTTGCCTTTCCGGGGTGATAGTGTATTTCATAGTCGAAATCTTTCACCGTTTCTAACCATCGCCTTTGTCGCATATTTAAATCCTTCTGATCGAAGAAGTATTTTAAGCTCTTGTGATCGGTGAATATGGTGCACTTTACCCCATATAAATAGTGCCTCCATATTTTTAATGCAAATACCACCGCAGCCAACTCGAGATCGTGAGTGGGATATTTCTTCTCGTGTGTCTTCAATTGCCTCGAGGCATAAGCTATAACTTTGCCTCGTTGCATCAAAACGCACCCGAGCCCCGATAGTGAAGCATCCGAATAAACCACCAAGTCTTCGACCCCGTCCGGTAATGTCAGTACCGGAGCTTGAGTTAACTTCTCTTTTAGCGTTTGAAACGCTCTTTCTTGATCGACACCCCAGATGAACTTTTCTTCCTTCCGGGTTAGCTTTGTTAGCGGTGACGCAATCTTGGAGAAATCTTGAATGAATCTCCTATAGTATTCCGCAAGCCCCAAAAAGCTTCTAATTTCCGAAGGGTTCTTCGGGGGATTCCATTTTGACACGGCCTCGATCTTTGACGGGTCTACTAATACTCCATCGGCATTATGATATGGCCAAGAAATTGCACCTCTCGTAACCAAAAGGCACACTTAGAGAATTTCGCATACAACTTCTCTCGTCTAAGCGTCTCTAACACCTCTTGTAAGTGGTGTGCATGTTCAGCTTCACTTTTTGAATACACCAAAATATCATCGATAAACACGATGACTGACTTATCCAACATTGGCTTGCAAACCCGGTTCATGAGGTCCATGAAAGCCGCGGGTGCATTTGTTAGCCCAAATAACATCACGAGGAATTCGTAATGTCCGTATCTCGTGCGGAAAGCCGTCTTTGGCACATCTTCCTCCTTAACCTTTAGTTGGTGATACCCCGATCTAAGGTCAATTTTTGAAAACCAGTTTGCACCTTGTAATTGGTCAAATAAATCATCTATCCTCGGAAGCGGGTATCGATTCTTTACCGTGAGTTTGTTTAACTCCCGATAATCGATACACATGCGCATGCTTCCGTCTTTCTTTTTCACGAATAGTACCGGTGCGCCCCAAGGAGACACACTCGGCCTTATGAATCCCTTGTCAAGCAGGTCTTGAATTTGGGACATCAACTCTTGTAGTTCCGACGGCGCGAGTCGGTATGGTGCTTTTGCTACGGGTTTTGCGCCTGGAATCAATTCGATCCCGAACTCTACTTCCCGTTCAGGAGGTATCCCCGGTAAATCCTCCGGAAATACATCTTCATAGTCTCGTACTACCGGTACATCTTCAATCTTCAGTGATTCTTTCTCGGGCTCATTTGCGTATATCATGAATGCCTTGCATCCTCGCTTCATAAGCTTGTGAGCTTTCAACATAGAGCATACTATGGGGTTGCCTCCTTTTTCGCCATAGATAGTTACGTGTTTCCCGCTCGGAGATATTAGCTTTATCTCCTTACGAAAACACACGACCTTCGCGTGGTGCTGAGATAGCCAATCCATCCCAACGACTACTTGAAATTCCCCCATTGACATCGGGATTAGGTCTATCAGGTATTCTTCATCGTCGATGCTTAATTTGCAGCCTCGACAAACATCACAAACTATAAAACTTTTGTTGTCCCCTATTTCAACTTCTAAGGGCACAAATAATTTCGTCAATACAAATGAAGGATGTCAAATAAATCCATGCGAAATGAAGAATTTATTCGCACCCGTATCAAACAATACACGTGCTGGAATTGAGTTAATTGTGAATATACCTGAAACCACATCGGGTTCTGCTTTTGCTTCAGCCGCTGTAAGTTGGAAGGACCTAGCCTTCGCTTTTGGAGCTTCCGTTGGAGACTCTTTTGTGTCTCTCTTTCCAACCAACTCGGGGCATTCAGACTTTTTGTGGTCGGGTTGATAGCATTTGTAACAAACGGAAACTTTTCCGGGACAAAGCGATGCAGTCTGCCCCGTCTTCCCACATATCGGACACGGCTTATCTTTGAAGTGGCACTCACCTTTGTGCCCCTTTCCACATACCTTGCAACTTGGCGACCCGCCTTTAACATCCGCTTTCTTTCCCGACTCTCCAGTTCGGGCTTTCTTTGCAGGGCTTGGGTTCACATCTTGCGCCCTTCGCTCACCTCTTTCAACTTGTTTCTTCAACTCAATTTCTCGTTCCCGATCAACGTTTATGATTTCGGTAAGGGTCTCGTATTTTGAAGGAGTCATAAACTCCCTATATTCAGCGCTCAACATGTTATAGTAGTAGTATATTTTCTGTTCTTCATTCGTCACCAACTCACTACTAAACTTCATCTTATCCATAAACATCGTCGTGATCTTGTCTATGGTCTCGCCTTTATGCCTTAGCTGCATGAACTCTTCCTTGATTTTATTTATGACCGCCTTGGGTCTATGATGTTTAAGAAACGGCGTCTTAAACTCCTCCCATGTCATGGTTTTCGCCGCTTCGGCTCCTATTTCATTCTTTTTGTTGTCCCACCAATCTTTGGCTTGACCTCTCAACTGACCCGTTCCGTAAGAGACAAAGTCGCTTTCATCACAATGGGTCCTTTCGAACACCCCTTCAATGTCGCCCAACCATCTTTGGCAAATTATCGGGTCAACTTCCCCGTTATAAATTGGTGGTTTACACGCCATAAATTCTTTGTATGAACACCCTTTACGTTCTCCTGATTTCTCCTTCATGAGGTTGACACTATCTTCCAACCTTTTAACTCGTTCTTCGACAAGCGACAACACCGTGCTTTGAATTTTGTCTATAAACCCGGATAGACTACCTTCAATTGCCTTCCCTACTTCTTTGGCAATTATTTCTTTCATTTGTTCGGTGCTTGTTTGCACCGGATTATCATCGTTTCCATCGGACATCTTGAAACTGAAATATTCACATTTAAACGTTAAACATTTCATTTATAACCTTGCTTTATTTGTTTCGGTTTGGCCAAGTTCCTAACTTGCTTTAACCGTTCACATTCTGTGCACTTTCCGGGTTTGAGTGTGTTAACACGCTCTTCCCATGCACCTCGATTCATTTCTTATTTCTTACATAAATATAATCTGTTAAAATAATAAGTTAATTCTTACCGGACGATCGATCAGGCTTGAACCGAACACTTTGTTGACAACCTTAAGCTCTGATTACCAAATTGTAACACCCGTCTAATTACTACTTGAATCTAATAATAATTCTAGCATATTATGTAAAAGATGTCTAAGTTATAACATAATTTCCATAGACAAAGTTTAAAACTAGTTAACCCTTAGTCAACTAACGACTAAGTTCAAACATTCATAAGTTGTTTAATGAGAGTTTACATTCCAAAACATTGTTTATCAAAGTTAATATAACGCGGAAGCTCAAAAGTGAGTGGTCGGTTCTTCAACATCTAGCTTGACAGTCATCCGTAATATCCCATTGTCACCTAGGGTCAAAACCACTGAAAAACATTAGTTTCGACAGTGAATTTAATCATGCAATCAAGTTCTAGCATCACAACATGAAAAACAAAATAATTTTTCAAAAGTTAACCTGCCGCGTGTCGCGGCAGGTTCTGATAATTCTGTCGCGTACCGCGGCAGCCGTCGCGTGTCGCGGAGGGATCAAAAGATCCTGTCGCGTGGCGCGGGGAACACAGTTTTCCAGCAGGTTGATTGCTGAATCCTGCACTTGCTGCCAGCTCCGGAAATCCAAGTTTTTAACTTCATTTGACCATAACTTTTGACTCGTAAGTCCGTTTTAAGTGATTCTTTTTCCTATACGTCTGTAAATTCATTACTGACGTGCCTATTACAATTATCATACCGAAATTTTAATTTACGGAACGAAAGACTATATGTCGTATGCATTTATTCAACCCACTCTAACTTTACCCATTTTACTACCATTTAACTAGTAAGCTTATGGCACGCTATGCCCAACATCCGGGGCTTATTATCACCCGCATTTCTTACCAATCTCATGGTTTAATGCTCTTGTGACTATTATCGTCATTATCCACTACTAGAACACTAAAAGTACAATTTACGCAACTAATAAACCCGTTGGCTCATCTTGTGGAACCCTCCATTATGATGACTACCAATTGGTTCATTGACTACTCTAAGTCTATCAATTCACATAATGTTCATGATCGCTATGATCAACGCAATTTTTCTATCCGACAATACGAATATACAAAGCTAATCAACAACACACTTAGTGTAACGGGTCAAGTTACATACCTTCAAAGTAGGCCCTTCAAACGTGGTTCGCCACTCGCTTGTCCGCTTGGCGCTCCTGCATCCTTTCCTATAGAGTTCATTTATGACATATTTAGAACTCTCTTTAAATCATAATTCGCATAATACACCGAAACATCATAATTATGCGTTTTAGCTTTGAATTTCAGTTTTAAGCCTTCTTTGAGGCATTTTCACAAACACTTTATAGGCAGATTTTTACATGATTAAATATCAATTCTCTAGCTTATCACTTTGCCCTAGTTTCACATCAATCAACCATTTTACATGAACTTTATCCTCTAAAATTCAGAAATCACTTCACAATTGTCAATTTACACTAGAACAACACTCAATTCCCTAGTGTTTATCAATTTATACATAACCCACTAATCACACCTACAATGGTGTTCATAGATTTCACTAAAATTTCACATGATTTCAACTTGTATTTGTCTAGGGTTTGTCCCTAGACACTATATTGTTCTTAATTCATCATAAGACAAACATGCAACCACAAATTTCAGATTTTCCCAATTTCATGAAAATTTCAAACAAGGAATTAACACCAAATTTTACATACCTTGTAACCCTCTTGTGATGAGGATCACTAATCTATGTTCAGATTTCGTTTTTGATCAGATTTGAGCCTTCAATTTGATTGTTTTGTAGATGTTAGGGTTTTGGAGAGTGGGGAATCGCCCCTGCTTGCTTCTTGTATGACCAGACATCCCAAAATGGGGTGTTTGGTTTTGTTTTTTTATTAAAAATAATAGTATAGTTTCAATCTTTACAACTTAGGCCCCTCCACTTTTGTTCAACACATAGTTTGGTTATGTTAACCCTATTTCAAGTTATTTCTAGATTTATAGTTAACTAGGTTTTAATTTCCTAGTTAAATAATATTCTTGTTTATTTAAACTTTATAATTAGAATTATAAAGTTTTATATTTCCGGGATGTTACATGCGTTTTAGAAAATACACTTTCTTTTGTGTTTTTTAGGCCACTGCGTTTTAGGAATAAGACATTTTTATGTGTTTTTTGGCTATTGCGTTTTAGATAAACACATTTTTTAAGTGTTTTTAGTCATTGCGTTTTAGGTAAAACACATTTTTATGCTTTTTTAGTCCATTGCATTTTAGAAAAAAGACATTTTTATGTGTTTTCAGTCCATTGCGTTTTAGAAAGTACATTTTCTTTTGTGTTTTTAGACTATTGCCTTTTAGAAATAAGACATTTCTTTGTGTTTTTGGTGCATTGCGTTTTAGAAAAATGTCATTTTTTAGGGTTTTTTTTGCACTGCGTTTTACGCAAACAGGTTTTTTCCATTGCGTTTTATGCAACTGGGTTTTCGAAATTTTTTTTCGAAAATATAGCAATAGTATACTCGTTTTAAAGATTAAAAAACGCTCGTTTTTTTGGTGCAATTTTTATAAAAAAAATAATGTCGTATGAAAGAGTTATTAACGTTTAAAAAATGGGGGGAATTGGAGGAGAGAGAAACTATTGCCTTGGATTGACTAAAATGCCCCTAAACAAATGCGTGCACCTCTTTTCTTTCCTTCAATTTCCATCATTTAATCTTAGCCCTTGATTAACTAAATGGATGGTCAAGATCACTTCCTAGCCTTCCTAGCCAAATAAACTTCCTATTGTATCTCCACCCTACATATTAATAAAGAAAGTTATTAATTAAAATATGATATAAAATAATAACGTATTTGATAATAGAACAATTCATAAACAGTAGAAACTCTATAAAATAATACACTTGGGACCACCAAAATTTATTAATTAAAAGAGTTATTAATTAATAGATAAATTAATAATTATTAATTTATATATTAATTAATATTTTATTAATTTATAGTAGAATACTTAGTTTACAAACACCTTTCAAGCTTCCACTTAATTATTGTATACAATGCATGTATATCAAATGAATGGCCCAATTTGAAAGAAACCTTCAATCTCCCACCTTATTATGCTTCTTGTGTTCAATGTATCACTTTATGGACATTAAAAATATTTTCTATATAAATACAAGATCAAAATAGGTTAACACAAATAAATCATACACACAACATGACCCCTTCGCGAAACGAAGCTATTAAAGCGACAATCACATTGAACAATTTCTTGTTGAGCTATGAGAAAACAACACCAGAAGTTCTTACCATGCTAAGGAAAATTAGAGACGAGATTCAAGGGGAAATTGATTTCAACAAAAAACAAAAGACAATTGAGTCATTTTTCAAGAAACCTTCATAAATCATTCATGTAATATGCTATATATAAGGAATTATTAATTTATATTTTATATGTCGTCTAAAGAAATTATCAAAAATGTATTATCTTATAATTTTAGCGAATTATTAATTTAGCACCCTATCCCCGAGTCGGGACCGGCAAAAAATATTATCTTAGAGAGTTTATTAAATAATCGGGTATTAATTTATCGAGTTTCTACTGTATATGTTATAAAGTTATTTTAAAATATGACTACAATTAAAAGGCCTATGAGATAATAACTATATATAATTAAATATATGCATTGCCTTAATTATATTTCACATATAAAAAATTGAAATATGTTTATTTATAGATTTCAAAATTATTTATCCTGAAATTAATAAAAGATGTACACTAAATATAAATTAATATAATGTAAATGATTTATTTATTTTATTTAACTAAAGTAGTTAAGGGTAGAACCTATTTCATAAGGCTGGAGGGTGTGGGGGCGCCACCCCCGCCAACTCAGCTACTATAGCGCCCTGGGGCGCTATATAACCACACCGTCCGAATTAAAGGGGGGACGCTATAGGAGGGGCTCCATGATGGTAAAGATTGAGAAGGGGCGCTATAAAGGGGCCCACTTGATTTAAACCACACCATGCAATTTAAAGGGGGCTCCATGGCTGAGGTGGATCCTAGATGGCGCTGACGTAGCCTGATAAAGCCCCTAGAGGGCTCCAACCACACCCTCCAGCCTAAATGTTTATAAGGGGTAAACAAAAACATTAATTAATTTTTATTGGTTCTATACTTTTATTTTCGTGTTCAACTTTCAACTCAAATACGGTATTCACTATGTTTACATGACATTTATAAGAATCGTCACCGCAATCATCTCATCCATCATATATCGAGTATATCCGTTAGTTTTTTTAAAGATATAATTTTTTTTATTAGATTCATTCAGCCTGTGTAATAAAAGAGGTTTTTAAATATATAATATTTTTATTATTTACTATATCAAATTACATTTATGTAACACGTGTAATACACCGGGTTTTTAAAATATAACTTTTTTTATTTTGTGGTATATAAAATTAGATTTAATTAAATCCGTATAATACACATGGTTTATAAAGATATAACAAGATATAACTTTTTATTGATTGGTATATAAAGTTACATGTGTTCAACACATACAATACATAAGGTTCTTAAAAATGTAGCTTTTTCATTATTTAATATATAAAATTAAATTTACTTAACCAGTACAATACATGAGGTTTTTAAAGATATAATGTTTTTATTATTTGATATATAAAATTACATTTATTCAACCTATGTAATAAACAAGATTTTTAAAGATATATTTTTTATGATTTGGTATATAAAATTACATTTATTCAACCCGTGTAATAAACGAGGTTTTTAAAGATATATTTTTTATTATTTGGTATATAAAATTACATTTATTCAACCCGTGTATTACACGGGTTCTAACCTAGTTTCTTTATTATTCTCTCAATTTCAAACTCTCACAACACATCCTGAATCTTTTTCAAAACTCAAAAAAGAGAGAAATAAAAAAAGAAATTGACCTTTTGTACTTTTTCAATATTTACGATTATTATTTAATAATTTTTTTTGAAAAGTTATTATTAATTATTTAATAATAACTAGTAAACCCCCCCCCCCCCCCCCCCGTGTTGTGTGGGGAGTTCGGTTGGTATCGATTTGGTTTACAATGACACTGATACTCTTTATCAACCAAATAAAAACTAAAAAATAAAGTTATGATATGTTAAAAAAGATATCAACCCGTGTTTATATTGATCAAAAAACTATAAAAGTGAATATCTTGTTTGGCTGGAATCAGTTTGATTCATCACCAGTACCGACACTCGCTATAGCTTACGATATAAAAAAAAAATACTCTATTGTGCTAACGAAGTTATTAAGAAAAGATCAATGATATTTGTCATGTTCAATTTTGAAATTAGCTTTATCAAAACATAGATTAAAAGAATCATGTCATAATGCAAGACGACTGAGACAACTAAACTACACTCTTTTCAAGGTTGGCTGAGACGGCTTGCAAAGCTAAGACTACTCTCGAAACAATTGAAAAGTGATGTTTATATTAAAAAGTTTTTGGTTAATAATGCTTTCTTTTGAATTTTCTCTAATTATTGCATCATTGATTTTGATTCTTTTTTAAATACAAGTAACTTAAGAGTTGCCCTTCAAAAAAAAAAGTAACTTAAGAGTTTTAATAAAATACTAATGGTAATAGAAGGAAAAAATAATATAGAAAACCATTTTCAATACCTAATGGGAAAATTCTTAAATCCAAGAGTCAACTTTTACATTTTACTATTTCGTATTCAAATTCTCAAAGCTTCTATTCTTGTTAATAAGTAAAAACTCAATGTGCATTCTAATGAATGGTTTGGTTGTTATTTGTGTTTTCAAAATCGGACCACTGATCAATCGGGAACTGTACACTTAATCAATCGGTCCAGTTGAATCTATCTAAACCCTTTTTTACATGAATCGTTTTCATATAAACCACTTAGAATGGTTAATCGAACCGGGTGAACACACCAGATTTTATATATTTTGCCATTTTTGGTGATTATTTTCCTTGCAAAGTCTTATTGACTACCCAGACTTTAAATTAATTTATTTGTTTAAGACTTATTTTATAAGTATTGGAAATCCAAAAAAGGTAAAAGAATTAACTATTTATATTTTCAAATTTTATTTTATTTATGTTGACATCCGTTTGAACTAGTAAGGTGACCATTTCGACGCCGGTCTAATTATGAAAACATAGGTTGAAGACGAATGTCAAACAATTACATAAGAGTATCTTGAAAACCAAAAATCTTGAGAGATAAGAAAAGATGTAATGGCCTCTTTAGAATGAGGAAAAATTCTATGTGAATGTGTGTCTTAATGACAAGAAAGAGTTAACTAAGTTGAGAATATTTGAACGGTGTATTTTGTATTCATCAAACTTTAACCGTTTTATGTCATGATTTATCCTATAATTGCATATTGTGATGTTTTGTAATCTTGCACCTCGGAGATAAGAACAAGATAAAAGACAAATTATGCAAAAGATCATATTAGATGTGGAGACTAGAAGGATATGTTCTTTCAACATCATGGTTGTTTATTAGATGTGGAGACTAGAAGGATATGTTCTTTCAACATCATGGTTGTTAACGTATTATTATCTTCAAGTTGATTCAATGAAGCTAACATGTTATGGAGTCTAATATGATGGATTCGTTACTGATGAAACCACTGTAAGGTATGAAACTTATTCTACATTGGTTGTATGGTTAACAAATGTGAGGTTTATAGACTAAATGGGATCGCTTACTGAAAAACCCTGACATATAACATATAAAAATTTCAAAGATTTATATCAAAATATAGATATTCCATTAACCGAGTAATTTAAAACTACGGTTATCAAAAAGACATTTCGAATTTGTTTAACCATCGGATCATAGTTGTTCTGAAGTTTAACAAAACACAAGTGTTCGCAAATGTTATCAAGTTTAACAAAACGGAAGCATTATATTCTTGAGAGGTGTGCGGTTCTTCTCATTGCTTGATCATTATCCGTCACCTGCATTGAAGATTACCTATAACTATGGTTGTAAAAGTCCCGCCTAGGCTCCGAGTACTCGCTACAAGGTAGGCTGCCGAGGCACGAGTACTGTTCTCCCAGGCCAATTACTCCCTGAGTAATCTCCGTCTAAGCCGAGTACTCCCGAATCCGACTAGGAAGCGCCTAGCGACTTTTGTAACCATGCGTATAACACGTTAATCGCTCCGAACGTTAGTATATGTCAGAAATAAACGTATTAAGCAAACCTGCATAATCAAAATAATTAAAATACAAATTTGTTTGGTAGATTTTTCACTTTGTCGCGCTGCGCGACGAAGAAGTAACAAGCTTCCCTCGCGTCACGCGACAAAGGAAGAGCATTCCTTTCGCGTCACGCAACACCCCTATTTTTCCAAAAAGTTACCCAGGTGCAGGGCATTTCAAGCCTTAGTCACTTTTTTCCATTCTTCGCACAAAACTCGTCCAAAACAGTCCAAACCCATTATATTTGTTCAGGATTCATCCCTTAACATAATTAAACCATAACCCTAATCCCGAAGTCATTATTCTTATGTTTTACGCTTCTGTTACCCGGTTTACGTTTATGTTCATTTGACCCGTTATGAAGTTTAAGCACTTAAGCTTAAATCTTCCACATTCTTTTCATAGGACCACTTCCTTGCCGTTTTACAACCATGTTTATAATCATGGATAGTAGTATGAACAACACCTTAGCTTCTACAACCGCATGGGACATTTATACCTCAGTTTTATTTGTCTGTATACTAGTTTATAATCAAAATGTATCATGAATGACTCGTTTGGTTTGCTCTTGTGAATTCCATTACTTACGAGCAACCAATTTCACTTATAATCATTTTCTCAACTGTTCCTTTCAACAACAATATTAACTAACTAAAAATAATTAACATGACATCTAGCTACGTACCTTAAAGTTTTCTTTTCAAATGTGTGTCCGTCCCGGCTTGACTTTCCGAAGCTTCACTCAAGTTGCCTAAAGAGTTCAACCCAATCAACATTAAGAACTCATAGCTCAAATCTATGGCATGTAAACTTGCCAACAATCAATCATAAAGTTCCCATCAAGGTTTTCCATACATTATCTACATTCAATCTTTCACTTAAGCATTTTGTTAAACACATTGTGGGCACAAATTTTATGCTACTTTCATTAACTCAAGTAAACAATATCAAACCATGTATTCTCAACTCATCAAGTCAATATTTTCAATACAATCAATTTAACGTCTAGACTTTTAGTTTATTATGTAATGATGCATAAATTAACCGTCATAATTCATGCATTCCATTCTTTCATTAAAACCCAATTGCATACACATGAATAATAATCCAAACACTTAATTCATAACAATTGCTTCACAATTTCATCATTTAAATCATTCTATCAACATCCAAATTAAGAACTTAACAACTCAAGTTCATTGTTGGATCGTCGTTGACCCTGAATGAGTCGATCAGAAGAGTAGTTTCTCTAATTCAAAGGCGGAATCAGTGAATTAGATGCTCAAACTAAATATAATGCTTCATTTTATTGATTCTGATAATGTTTACAACCTGGAAGCAATTCGGCAGCACTTCGTTACAAGTTCCGAGCCGTTACAAATGAATCAACCATGCACCTATTTATAGAGATCTTGAACCGCTTATACGAACATGCCACAAAAGCGGTCCAGACAAGATAGCTTGGATCGCTTTTATGACCATTGTTCATATAAGCGGTCCAACATGATAATTCACCAGTTCTCGTTTCTCGAACCTCGTGCACTGGTTATTCTAACCTATCCTATCCTATTACAAGATACAAGACGAAGTCAATAGACGTAATGCACCAACAGACTCCCCCTCGGATATTGACGAAGTCTTCAGTGAACATTCTCTGTTATGTCACCTCTTCAGTCTTGATCATCTTTGCCAACTTGTTCAGATTGTAACAATATAAGAATCCTTCAATCTTTCTCTTTGATCATCTTTACAACTTCATCATCAGAAGGCTCCCCCGCTCATCAAGCTTCAGTGCTTTTAGAGATCATCACCTTGCTTTTCAGCTACAAGCTCATCTTCACTTACAACTTATCTTCAGACTCCCCCTTAGACTCGGCTCTTTGGGATCGTAATCTGGTTCTTTCCTGTAATCACTCATACAAATGATAAGTAACAACATTTTAAAATCACCAACCAGTAACCGTAAACTGGCACTATACAACTTACTAAAACACTCCCCCTATCAACAATATTTCTGAATTAGACACTGTTAAAGAATCCAACTCCCCCTCTGATTATCATTCAAGTTCAAATTAATGACCCTGAAGATGTTCACAAACTGTTTTTGAAGTTTTTCCAAGAAATTTCAAGTTTCAAATTAATGAACTCGTTTTGTTTTCAGAAACACAATCAGCATACTTTGATTTTGAAACTCAGCAACTCAGACATCGGTTTATCGAAAATAACGCAGAAATCAAAATCTTTTTGTGTTTTCTGAAAATATAAAGCTGTAAAGAAATATATACAAACATATTTACAAACAATATTTTTGTTTGAGTATGCATCAGAGGATCATATCAGTTTTTGACTAGTCACAAGTACCGTTAAGCTTTAAATCATATTCAGAATTAAACAATTCACTTAGATTGTCGATATACTGATCCATTTAAATTTTCATACAAATTTCAACTGATTCGGGATACGATTTAGATGTTTTAAGACTTAAACTCATTCATGTGTCCCACCTCTTGAATATACTCCCGTATCCAGAATCCCAATATTCAGTCTTACAGGTAAGAATACTACAATGATGTCTGTACATAAATTAGGGTATGCGAGAACTGAGGGATCTCAGGTCAGAACTTCCGTTCAGCAGAGAGATATCAGCTTCGACTTTGCAGTGTGTTCCCTTTAGAGAATCTTTTCAGCTACAACAACTGATTATCAATTTTATTGTCTAATCAGCTGAGGGCTTTATGCTATATTTCAAGCATTTTGGATAAAGTATTAGCCAGGGACTAGGTCAGAATTACCGTTCAGCAGAAGTCCCGGAATAATACCCCAGACATCATAGAGTATAACCACCTAGTATATCAGAATACGAGACCGTTCAAACGAGATTTCAGGGGTTACCTATATATCCAAGTAGTGTTCCCCACAAAATAAGTAAGTTTGAATTTAGATTTATATCCCGAAAAAGCTTACTAAATGTATAAAAACCTATCGACATATCATTAGTGAGACTGCTTAATGCTATTTAATCATTACATATCTTTAGCATACTGTAACTGTCTACTGATGTACTATCATTTCCTCTTTTTATGCAAAACTCAAATTTTTGATTTTATCATGTTTTTGGCTTTTTCAAATTTTCTAATGTTTTTGTATTTTCTAACAATATTTCTCCCCCTAAAATGCAAAACCATTAAAGAAATTTGACAAACCGATACTGATAGCTTTGTCTCGCCATCCATTTTCTGCATCTCATGCTCTGTTTCACAGAAAATATAACGTACCCCCATGATTTACAACCCATTGATTTTGACTGTTAGAAAACCGTTCTTCAACTTGTGAGTAATCATGTTTGTTCCGCCGTGAGGGTTTCGGCATAGTCCATCACCAGTTATTCAATGTAAACTAACATCAAACATCACAAACATCAATCCAAACAAACAAACAATCCAACAATCAAACAGCAATCATCAACCACAACACAAACTTATACAAAACAACACACAAACTCCCTGTCTGACCAAAACCAGGGATCTTCAACCTCTTCCCGTGCAATACTCTCACAATCTTCATCAGCATTTAGCACCTGCACATTCAAACTTTATCAAACACACAAACAATTTGTCCTAAAAATTTCAAACAATAAAGATAGATGCCGATTCATGCTTCGCGATCCAGGAAGCTCCGGCAATTCCAACCACTTAATCAAACATGGTATCCACCCAGGCTTGATCAGCCTTAGGTGTAACCTTGACTCTTGCAATTTGAATTTTAAAATTTTCAGCCTTAAGCGGAGGAAAATTTGCATCATAAGCAACCACATCTGAATTCTCAGATGTTTTCACCGCGGAAGTTGAACTTATTGTGTCAACTTTTGGTTTCCAACTCTGTTTCTGTTTCTCAACTGTCATCAAATCAACACTTTTCTTAACAGACCACACTTGACCTTCTGAATGACCTCTTTTGTAAAAATTTGTTTCTTTCTGAACCTGTTGAGTTTGAACAACATTTTTAGGTTTCCAAATCTTTTGAGGTTTTGTCACACCAACCAATGTTTTCCGACTCCATGACGTTCTCATTCTGGATGTGTGAGAATTCCAGGTCTGTCGAGAATTAAACCTGTTCGGATTTGATTTCCAATTTTGATTTGAGGCAAACTTGTTTGTTGTATACCGCCAAGTTTGTCTCGAATCAAATCTGGTTGACCTCGGTTTCACACTTTCAGATTTCTGTGTCTTAACATCAACAGACTTTGGATTTGGACACTTTCGTGCAACATGGCCAATTTGATCACATTTAAAACACACTTTCTTTGACACATCTTTTGGCTGTTGTTGTTTCTTTTTCATAGCCTCAAACTCTGCATTAGATTGTTTTCCAATTTTGAATTTTTCTTCTTCGGTGAAACTTTTTCCTTGAACAAAATTCATTTTTGTCTGAAAATTTGACCTTTCAGTTCTGTTTTGATTATGTTTCTTTTTATACCCCAAACCAGACTTCATATTTTTCTTCTTAGAACCAGGTTTGTTAGAAGACCCTTTGAATCCTTTACCAGCAAACTTCGACATTTCAGACTTCTCAATTTCAACCATCTTGAAAACTTTATCAATTTTCTCTGAAATCACATTCTGAATCGGGAAAACCACATCCAAGAATAGTTTGTCCGATCCAATCATGGTATAAACCAATCCTTTTGAATCATCATTCAAATTCTTCTCAGATTTCGTGTCTTTCAGATATCCATCATAAAGATTTCCTTCATCTTCATCTTGTGATTCAGACTTACCTTTTGTAGACTCATCTTTCAAAACACTATCAACCACCTTACTCACCACCTCTGAATCATCAGCATCATCAGATTTGATGTAAGTAACATCGATACTTTCAGGTAATTGGTCAACTATGTTCAAACCCTTTGCCACCTTTTCCTCATCATAAAAAGTATAATTGTCTCTCAATGGTGGTGGTACCTGATGATATTCTGAACCAATACCCTTTTTACAAACATTAGTATCTTTGTCATCCGGTGTGATATTGAAAATACGTTCAAGAATGTACGAAGAGTTATGATAACTTTGAAGCTTTGTAACAATCTTTTCTTTTTCAGCCAAGACTTGTTTAAGATTAGCAATTTCATCAACACGCTTGTTTAATTCAATTTGCTTTTCTTTAAATTGTCTTTCATACAGTTCTTTAGTTGTTAAAGTTTCAGACAATCTTTGATCAAAACTTTTGACTTGGCTCTTCAAAGTATCATAAGCTTCTTGTACTTTCTGACTTGACCATTTTAAAGAATCATACTGTTTTTGTAATTCTAAAAACTTAGATTCTTTTTCAATGCAATCAACACATTTTGTATCACATTTTTCTTTTAAAACCTTATTTTCTTTTTCAAAATCATGACACTTTTGTGTTAATTTCTCAACTTTTAATTTTAGACTTTGCTCTGTGTCAATCCTTTCTTTACATTTCAGTTTTAACGCATTTTCAAGTTTGTTCATTTCATTATCTTTTGTTTTGATTATTTCTTCTTTTTCAATACAGGCTTTGCACTTTTCAATGCAATTCCTGCACTTGTTTTCCTTTTCTACAACTAAATCAACATCTGGTAGTTCAGAAGATTCTGTTACCTCAGTAATTGACACCTCGGCATGATCAGCTGCCTTTGTCTCCTGTATCTTCTCAACTTTTTCTTCCATCTCTTTCGGCTTTTGTTCTTCCTCAGCTTTTTGATTCTCTTCACCAGCAAGCTTTGCAACTGTCTTTACCTCTTCAATCATCTTCTTCAGCTCTTCTTCTTTTCTCTTCTTCATCTCTACCACCTTTGGTAGACTCATTTCAAAGACTTCTCTCAACTTATTCATCAACTCTGGTAGATAGCTGCTATCAGAAAGCCTTTTTGTGTTGAAAACACGCTCACTTGGAAACACATTAGTTACTGCATCAAAATCAACTTTTGACGGATCGACCACTGGATTACCCTGTGGATCCAAGTAACACTCCAACTCTTCATTCCATCTGTTGGCTCTTTGTGCTTCTTGAAATGGTTCATACAACTTGCCAATCTCCCATCTTGCACTGTCTCTTCTCCACCAGGCATCATGCTCTTCTCTTGCAACAAATGCATAACCTACAACATCTTGTTCTGGAAGAACTTCTTTGCTCCAATCATAGCCTTCATCATCATAAATGACTGCAAGAGCCCTTGATTTATCTTCCTGCTGCTTCAACCTTGGTGGTTCAGACTTATTTTGATGATAAATCGCTTTCTTGTAATAGTCTTCGTTGAACGGATTTTCAGAATCTTCAGCAACATACGAATTTCTGCACTCGCGCTTGAAGTGACCTTTTTGTTTACATTTAAAACATGTCACTTTGGATTTATCAAAACCCAGTTTAGTAGATGGCCCTCCAATTGACTTCTTCCCCGTAATTTCCATGAACCGTTGTGCTCGACGAACTGCACTGGCCATGCACCATCTGATATCCATCAGTTCCATTTCTTCGGGGTCTATTTGATCATACTCTTCTTTTGTCAAATTGGTATTTCCAATCTTCCCTGCGACGAGGCCTTCATACGATTCCAGTACAGATGCTAAGAAAACCATCTGTTGTTTTGCTGATTCTTCACTGAAGTTCTGCCCATTCTTTAAATCGATTGCGATATTACACTGAAATGCATTCTTTGAAGCAGTTTGATCTGAAGTGTTTGAAGAAGAACCACTGTGAAAACCACTGTGAAGGCTTTCATTGTTGACTGAGTTCGAACTTTCTGCAGAAAATGCTGTTTTTGGAGAACCAGCATTTGGTATATTTCCTCTGTAATAAAGTTCCACATTCTGCTGATACCCTGGACTGTTGACTTTAGATCTCTTTAACTCCAATTCATGACTTTCAAGCCTTTCAATCAGCAAATCAATCTTTAACTCATCTGGCTTGATTGTATTCTTCAGCATAAGAGCAAAATATTTCCAATCTTGATCATTGGGCAATGCATCAAACAATTTATCCACCATCAATTCTTCAGAATAGTCTATGTTATATCTAACCAACTCCATTTTCAGATGTCCAAATCTTTCTAACATCTTACAAACAGATTCATTTTTCATGCAATTGAACACTTCAAACTCTTTACGCAATAACTTTTTCTTATTCTTGACAATCTCATTACTTCCAACACACTTTCTCTCCAATGCTTCCCACAATTTCTTTGATGTTTTTTCTTGTTCAAGCAATGAAATAATATCCTCTCTAACTGACTGTTTAATCAAAGTTATCATTCTGTATTCAGCAACAACATTCTTGACATCTTTTTCTGTAAAATCTTTCTCCTCAATTAACTCTCCTCCTGCTTTCTCTGGTACTTGATATTCAGTTACTAACTTTAACCAGCTTTCAGGAGCAAAAGCTTTCACCCATCCTTCAAATCTGTTTTTCCACCAATTATAATCTTCGACTTTCATCAATTTTGGTGGCTTCTGTTGACTTCCGTACATGTTTTCGAATTTCAGATTATCCGAAATCTCTTTTGAATACTCTTTCAACTCAGCTCTTCTATCTGACGATTCAGAAGTAAACGCATTGTAGAATGTATTGTAGAATTCTTCACCATTGTTCGACATTTTTGATCTCCTGAAAATCAATAACCTGGAAGCAAACAAACAAACTTAATCAGTTCAAACAATATCAAGTAAATTGAAATACACTAACACTCGATTGTCGTGAAATAATCTTGACACTTGAACAAAATCAGATTGATCGTATGAGCGAAATCAGAATGGCCAAATAAGCGGACCAAGAACTTTGACAAACGAGCGAATCTGGATCGGACCCAATAAGCGAACCAGGACTTGTTACACAAGCGGTCCAGAAAGTGTCACTCGAGCGATTCAAGGTTGTTTATATGAGCGGTCCAAAGATGTAATACGAGCGGTCCAGAATGATTGTTCGAGCGGTTCATAAACGCGGACCAGATATCATCATACGAGCGGACCAGAATAGTACACTCGAGCGGTTCAAATAAGCGGGCCAAGTTTGTCCGTTCGAGCGATCCTAGTTTGTATGTTTGAGCGGGCCAGATGCAACAATTGTACAAATGAGCGGTCCTAAATTGTTCGGATGAGCGGTCCTAAACCTATTTTGGAGCGGTCCAAATAACTTCTTTCGAGCGGTCCAATATGTTCGAAAAAGCGATCCTAAGTTTTTAGCCTGTTTTACCCATTTTTAGTCCGAATTTCAATCTAAAACTTTCTAGGGTTTGTTATTGTCCAATAATACACGTCCTGTGAAAAATTCGTCCGATTTTAACCGTGGAAACTTGTCTAAATCGAAAAAGAAGGTGTAGAAGACAGAAAACGGATCAAATTTGAACTGAACTCTTCTTCCTGTGCTCTGATACCACTTGTTGGATCGTCGTTGACCCTGAATGAGTCGATCAGAAGAGTAGTTTCTCTAATTCAAAGGCGGAATCAGTGAATTAGATGCTCAAACTAAATATAATGCTTCACTTTATTGATTCTGATAATGTTTACAACCTGGAAGCAATTCGGCAGCACTTCGTTACAAGTTCCGAGCCGTTACAAATGAATCAACCATGCACCTATTTATAGAGATCTTGAACCGCTTATACGAACATGCCACAAAAGCGGTCCAGACAAGATAGCTTGGATCGCTTTTATGACCATTGTTCATATAAGCGGTCCAACATGATAATTCACCAGTTCTCGTTTCTCGAACCTCGTGCACTGGTTATTCTAACCTATCCTATCCTATTACAAGATACAAGACGAAGTCAATAGACGTAATGCACCAACATTCATCCACTTGTTTCTTATCACCAAAACCTAAATTACAACATACCTTATGCTTATCACGTGTAGATGATCAATAATTTCGGTTCATGCATAAAATTTCAGCTTGATTCCTCTTACAATTTGTAGGATTTGATCACACATATGTGTGTGAGTTCTTTTTAATTTTCTAATGTTAAAACATTAAGTTTCCCTTTTTTCCACTTTGGTCCCTCAAATTTAGTTTTGTTTTAAAAAGGGTTAATATCCATTCTTTTATTACGTCTCATATAAATATACAAACACATATATTTATATTTAAGTCTATTATTTTTGGGGTGTTACACTTACCCGGCAGACTCGTCATCTATCTCTATAACACATATACATAAAAATCTTAGGGGACACATAACACAATTATAGGCAACCTTAATTTTTGTTTTTTCGCCTAAACCGTATGCCCATTTAACTTACACGTGAATCCTTACTCGTTTCAAATTTACCCGACTTTCTTTTCAATATTACATTTAATACATTCCTTATTTAGTTTAATCAACCTCGCACGTTTTCATTATTTGAACTTTGCCAATTTTTTAAATAAAGTTTTAATTGACCGTTATTTTGTTTTTATTTTTCTAAATTTAAAATTTGTGATTCCTATATTCCTCTTTTGTCTTTCTTGATCATACATATTTAAAATAAAAAATACACATGTTTTAACTTTTTTTGAACGGTAAGGAATGACGTGCCAACCATCGTGACAACGGGCGCTGTGGTCAATGTCGACTATTCGACTGCCGCCAGCCCCTTGGCTCTCCTAGATACGCGGAAACCCGACCTTCACTCGTCCAAAGACACGACAGTGGAATAATTGGTAAAAATCATCTCTCATCCAAGACGAACCGATACCACCCGTATTCGCCATACACATATTTGATGTTTTAACAAAGTAGCAGGACTAATAATAATAATAATATCATATTTATTTTACTTGTTTTTGAATTATTATTATAATATGACTTTGAAATTATTTAATTTATCCCTTTTTCCCAACAATCTTCCTCATACTTACCAGGAGATGCCAGATGTATGATGTCGACCATAACATAAATGATAAAAACACCCTTCCTTCCTTCCAGTTCCAGATCCCCTAAACTAAACTCATCCCAAATCTATTTCATCATCGATCGCCACTCATCCTTTCAAAATGAGCCATCAGCAGGACTACCCACCACCAGGTATTCCAATTTCTCACTTTACAATTTGTAACAGCAAACATCATGTTAATTTATTACCCGTTTCGTTTCGTTTCGTTTTGTTTCTTACAGGATACGGGTCAGTATACCCGCCACCACAACACCCATCTGCACCACCTGCCCCTCCACCGCAGTACATGGGTTACCCGTACCCGGATCCATCAGGTCCAGGTACCGGGTATACATATCCGCCACCACCTTATCAAGGTTATTTTAATAATCAAAACTATCCTCCACCTCCGCCTCAGCCTCCTTACCAAGTTTACCATTGTGAACATCATCATGATTATCAACAACAGGATGATGCCTCCTGCTCTTCTTTCTTCAGAGGCTGGTATGTACTAGTATAGTATTATTCATAACTTATATGTTTCATCGATCTTTTACATAAATATAGGATTTATTTTACTGCGGGCGATCTGGGGTTTAACCGAATTTTTAACAAGGGCGATCGGGATTTTTGCCTACAAGTTACACAAATTAATTTTTAAGGGGTGCCTCCGCCACCAGTGGCGAAACTTGAAATTTACGACCATTGGAGTCTTAAAACATACTTTTATTTTTAAAATATTGAGAAAAAATATAGAGATGCTACAACGAGTCTTTAAATATATAAGTTTACGGATTAGGATCAAATACAAAAGATCCTAATTGTAAGAAGTGTAAGAAGGATTTATAGAGTGACAAGTGTCCAATAACCTAAAAAGACCCCACTACAAAAAAAAAAAAAAAAAAAAAAAAAAAAAACCCTTAAACATCCACCACCACCAAAAACCTAAACCCCCCCCCCCCCACATCACCCACCCAAAAAAAAAAATATATGCCGAGGGGGTGGGTGTTTTGGGGGGTGGGGGGGTTAGGTTTTTTGGGGGGTTTTTTTGTGAGGTATAGTTTTTTTTTTTTTTTTTTTTTGCCGGGGGTGGGGGGGGTTAGGTTTTTGGGTGGTGGGGTGGGGGTGGGTGTTTAGGTTTTTGGTGGTGATGTAGTGGGTTTAGTTTTAGCTTATTGGACACTTGTCACTCTATAAATCTTTCTTACACTTCTTACAGTTAGAAGCCTTTGTAGAATAACTTGACACATAAGTTTACTATTCATTTTCTATATAGTTAAGAGGAAAAGAATAAAGGAGTATTATTTAAGCGAATGAAGGTGAATCGGAGGTTTAAAAGATGAGATAAGTTTTAGACAGTTGAATTATAGAGAAACCAATATGAATGGTTTCGAAATTAGGTTAGGTGATGGTTGGTTGATATGGAATTGGACATTTTGTTTTGCAGTATGGCTGCTCTTTGCTTCTGTTGTGTCTTGGAAGAATGCTTTGGTTAGGGATGGATGCTATTGTTTCATAAGGCCATTATGGGTATGTGTAATTTTGGTTTATATTATTACTGGTTTTATGGTGAAATTGGACGAGTTATGCCAAATTATTTATACGTTGTATATGTTTGGTTTTAACTTTTAAACCTTGAAATGAAATGGATAAGAACAAGAATAAGAAGTGTTAATCCAATAATCCTTGCAAGAATACATCCGTCTCTGAAATGGTGGAAATAATCTTGACTCCAGTGTGACGGTCCATGCAAGTTGTTCATTATAACAATTGGTGATCCTTCTGGTGTACTATATTGAGTGCGAGTGTGAATGTGAAAGCGACTGCTAACCTCTCACTGTGATATTTAAGAGATCCTACTTTAACTTCCCGTTTACATTTTGAAGAATCACACTTGTGCCTTCTTCCATAAAACGTCAACGGTTGGTTGATTTGTAATGTGAATGGTTTCTTCAAGGAAAGAGATTAATGGAATCGTGTTTTGAGTACAAGTCAAGAAAGGTATTGACACAAATATGCTCTAAACTAAGTTGGATTTCATAACAAGTGAATTAAGTTGGGCGCGTAAATGAATCCAACTTGTACATGTTCGTTTGTTCAACTTTAACTAAATGAACATGAACACTTCGACGAACAAATTTTCTTTTCTTGCAAAGAGTAAAGCACATGATTCAAAATCTAAGATTGGGATGCAGCGGAGGATCTTAAATCGAAATGAGTGAATGGGATGTAAAACAAATTTGGTTCTAACATCTGTATAGTGCTTTGGCTGATAAACTGATGGGTCTAACAAAGAGTTTTAAAATCTGAAATCAAATTTGTTCGAAATATGTAAATTAAAGAACTAAGGGTATGTACTTATGTTCATTCATTCAATTAAACGAGCAATTGGGTAATAATGTTCCCTTATATTGCATCGAGTCTCGAAAGAAAATCCGATTTGCTAGTTGTTTTTGGCTCTACTCTTTTTAACACACACACATCCACCACTTTTTGTTTTTCCTTTGCTGCAATATATACACACAAAACAGCCGAGGCAAATGTGAGTAGCATAAAAAGTTTAACAAGCATTATTTCCAACACACATTTGGCCTTAAAAGAAAGCGAATTGGTTTCCCTTTCCATTGTTGCAAAGTGAATTTGTTTTATTAATTCCTTGATGACACCAAACTCGGACTCATTTTCGAGCACAAGACGACTATCAACCAAAAGGATGAACGATAAAAAGAACGTGGTCAAATACACCTCACATGACCACATTGTGGTCATCATTCAGAAGCAAACATCTTTAGATAATCAAAGTCGACAAAGAACGTCCGGATTTCCATCGGCCCAAGTTCCACTACTAGCTTTTCAGGATCAACACCACCTCCCCTCACAATCTTGGCTTCTGATGAATCTTGCGTTTTCCAGTTTAACCTCTTCTTCTCCATCTCATCTCTTTCTTGATTACCAGATAGATTCATTTCCGTCACTTTGCTTATCTGGAAAAGAAATCACACAAATCAAAACGACAATCCTCGTTGGCATCAGCCGTCATCTATATAACAATACGTAGTTAAATACCTTTCTATTTGGGAATAACTTCTTCAGCTCCACACTTGCCATTACAGAATAATCTTTGTCCTCCCCCACCTGTACAAACCATAGAACAAACACCCTTTTAAGTATAATACAAAATGTCACATGACAAATTACAAGGTTCTTCAAATAAAACATGTTAAAATTAAAAGAAGACCTCGTAAAGATGAGCCAGACGAAGGAGTACTGTTCCACTTTCAAGCTCCTGCAATGATCAAATACAATAGAATTAACTTCGTTTCCGCTCCCTGAGGTTTGACATTTTAACACTTTTTCCCCAATAGTTTAAAAACTTCCAAAACACTCCCTGGAGTTACCATTTTGTCGCCATTTTGCTCCCTGATACTAACCTCATTAAATATTTCAGTTAAAAGTAAGGGCGTTTTGGTAACTTTACATCTAATCGGAAGGGTAATGTAAAAAAGGTGAAATTTTAGCTGCCAAACAATCTAAAAGACCGAAACAACGAACAATCAGGGCAATGTATACCTGTAGAGTTATAATTGCTGTGTTGTTAGGCAAGCTATAGGATGCATCAATCATCGAGAAGGATGATGCATGAGAACTTGTCCAATCATTTCCTTCCTGCAAGAAATATATATATATAGAAGACACATGAATACACACATATAGAGAGACCCAAAGGATACACACACAAACAGAGGGAGCAAGGCTACACAAGAAAATCGTATTACCTGTTCTGCAAATGCTAGAAGGAGTGGAGAATAAATTTCTTGACCAAGTGTGCGACGCCACTTGGCTCCATCTCCCTTGGGATCGATTCTAACATAATACTTGCCTGTGAGCTACAAAACACCATACATGAATACACATCTCGCAAAGGAAAGAAAACGACTCGATATTTAACTTTTTTTTTCTTTTTTATATGAACAAGTATTACTATTATACAACATGCTTACAATCAAGCCCCTGCAATCATCGACGACACATATTGTCTCGTTTAGCACCTCACCAACACCTTTGGCATCATCGAATAATAGCCTCCTGCAAAAACAAATTAAAGAGACCAATAAATTAGCTTGTTAGATATTCTTCTACAAGATTAGCCTATCACTAATGATGGAAAATCATACCTATGGAGCATTAGTTCTATTTGACCATCTACTAAACTCGAGCCACCTACTGCACGATCTACTAACACCGAAAGTTCCGTACTTCCGTCCTCAACATAAGCTCCAAGGTTTATCTAAGCAACAAGTCAAAACAATAATGAAAAAGCCAAAAAAGTTACTGAATATTATGAATTATTATATGAGCACGTACTGGGTAGTAATTTCCAGCAACTGGCTCATTAACTTCCAGATCCCAGTCAGTTCTGTAATCGAGAAGCTGCAAACCATGATTTATATCAGGCTAATAGTTTAGTTGACTCAACTATTAATCAAGAGAGGAATATTAATCTAATATTAATAAAAGAATCATGTTAATGCCACATGTCATTCTCTACTTAAAATTATATCATAATGCCATGTGGTATTCTCTCCTTTAATATTAATATTAATATTATTATTAATATTAATATTAATATTAATATTAATATTAATATTATTAATATTAATATTATTATTATTATATCATATTAATATACAATTTATTAATTTATACACAACAACAAATAAATACATTATTGTTATTATATCATATTAATATATCCAATTTATTAATCTATACATAAGTATAGATAGATACATAATACATTAAAATATTTGTTTTATACTATTGTAGTATTTTATTTATTTATTCTTATTTTCATATGTAACATTAATTTTTATTTTTAAACATTGTGATCAAACCAAATTTGGTTATATACTTGTAGACCTAAATTGTGTAATCTAACCAAATAATTTGTTTGCCAATAATTACACACAGGTATCTCTTAATTTAGCAATATTACTATTTTATTAATAATATATTAGAGTAATATCCAATTATTATTATTAATATATAACACATCTGGTGTCTGATAAAAAAAAACTTTATTGCGAATATAAATCTTTATTCAATGAATTTTATACCGCCATGCCAATAAACCTATAAAAACGAATATGGTATAAAGTTTAAAATTTAAATTATATTTTATATAATTTAGATTATATTTTAAATTATTTTTGTAATTTAATATCAACAATGATTAAGTTAAATAGAAGATATTTACATAGCTTTTTAAGTTCACATTTGAGCGATGATATAAATTAATGGGGTGAGTTTTATTTGGATTAAAAAACACAATAAATTAAAGAAGTAAATAGACAAAAATGCCCTTTGTTAAACTGACTTTTTTGATGAAGTTAATGGGCTGGATGAAAATAGCAAAAACAAAATGCAAAACTCAGGAACAAATGAGAAAAATTGTTATTGCTATTGTTATTATTATCTATTCGTAATTATTATATTATTATAATTATGAATTATTATTATCTAAGTCACTAGGTTATAGTCTATGCGTTACACGAGTTTACGTAACATATTGTCTTTGTTCAACTCGTGTAATACGCGGGTCTATAAACTAGTATACAAATTGTAGTTAATACCCTTTTGATGAAGTCTCTCCCGTTAGAATCGGTATAGAATGTCTTGTTTGTCTTTAAGCTAGTTGTGATCTGAGTAATTAATTCTTTCCCAACACCATCATCTATAGGTATAGGTCCAAGCTAGCACCAAATTGTAGAAATATGTAATTAGATGATACGCACTTGTTACTTACATCATAGAATCAAGCTAACACAAAACTTACCATAAACTCCATTTCAGCATGCTCCTTATCTTTGTATACACGAGTGAGCTGTGTGCAAAAGCTTTATATAAAACATGAAATTGGCTATAATATGCTACACCTTCAACAAGTAAATACCTGATGTATCCACGGCTTGGTCTCTTGATGCAGCTCATGCAATAGTGGACCCTTTATAACTCTAAAAGCTTTCTGTAACAAAACTTGCAACATGTAATGGAGTTGTTATGTTAATCACCCAAAATAGGACAACAAAAGGAGAATGCTTACCTGTCCTGCAGGTTTTATTGGAAACTTGCCATTAGGACGGAAGATGTACGCTCCAGAGGCCTTCAAAAAACAAGAACGACTTCAGAAGATGAACAAACTTTATTTATAGACAAATTTCAATCTACCTGATTTGTGCTATTGTGCCCGGCATAGTAGCTGTATGAGTATTCAAAGGATTCTTCAACCTTGAATCGTGTGCCAAAAAAAAAGATGTTAATATTACGTTTAATAAATATAATTTGATTTAGTAAATTATAAATACCATGGTTCTGTTATTGATATAACGTGTAAGCTTTTCCTCCTCTGTATCAAAATGCAGCTTTAAATTCCCACTACCAATAACTGCAATTCTATCACCAGTATCTGAAGTAAAATTCCACACGGTTGCCACTGTTGCACTTGTATCTGCTAATCATTATCACAGGTATCATATATTCATATTATCTCAACTTCTGGACAACTTAAATTACAAATTGTAACAACAGATTCAATGAGTTGACCTGTGTCTTTGGCAGTTGAGACAATGTAGGTGCTGAAACCGAGAGGTGGTACAGATGCCGTAAACGCAAGCCAATAATGCGGTGTAGTACTTGGAGTTTTACCGGTATATGCTTGAACATGGTAATACCTATTGTCCAATGGGGGGCTGTGTATGGGAGTAAGCTGTGATTCAATTTCTTTTCCGTCTGAATCCCGGACCATTATTTCACGCGAAGTAACCTGCAGCAACTTCGCATTATATTAAACAGCCAAGACATTAAAAGTCAAAGTAAAAAGTCAAAGTCTAGATCAGCACGCACTGGAAATCGGACAACTTCTTCTCTCTTCCATCCTATAGGGTTGTAGACAACCACCACCTTTAAAGATAAGAAAGATTAATATGATAGTTATATATGCATCAAACAAATATAAAGTATTAAACAAAACAGAGGAAGATTATGCTTACCAAACTCTTTCCATCACCGAGAACAGCTTCTGATGGAGGACAATAAGTTATGTTAAGGAGAGGACACTGAAATTATCAAATTACGAATTAGTCATTGGACATATTTGTACTCAAAATTACTAATAAATACCTGCTGAAACGTGCCAACGGATTTTAATGCTGTTAAAGACGCCAACGAAGAAGCAACGACTTCCTCAGCTTCTGCATAGCCCTTTGAGATACGCAATGCATAATCAGAAGCCACGTGTTGCCTTTGTGTACCGCTAACTGCATCGTGATGTTGAGCGATTGCAAGAGCATCGGCTAGCGCATCTGTATTTGGTCCGGAACTGTTCCTGCCTTTGTAGAATTCTAACTGCCTTGCTGCCTGAATTTGTATCAACGTGAGTGAACTTAACAGAACATATGTATTATTAGAAAAAAGAAAAGAGTTTTGATACAACTTACCGTATAGTAACCACTGTTTGTCCTGACATAACCTTTAAAATTTGGCCTGCTAGTAAAGTATCCAGTCCAATAGGTGTTTGCTTTATCGGCATATCTAAAAGTTTTCATTTTGTTATTTTAGAAATAAGATGATGAAGAGGGTACAAGGTATCAAAGTGTTTGACATTGAAGGATAACATTGTACTCACGGGAAGAAGTCATCGGTTTTCAGAGGCCATGTTTCATTAGCTACATATTTTGCATCTGTGTAAATCGATGGGGTAGAATATAGTGCATTCACACGCCCATCCTTAACAATAACAACGGACTTATTAGTTTCTTCACAAGTAAGCTTCACAAAAGCAAAGATAAAGAGTATGTAAAGAAGTAAACCGCATTCAAATATAAGGGGCAATACCAGGTTAACGTAATGTATAAATTTGTCTATCTGCCTGAACCATGAAACTGCATATTGATAGCGAAAGTCGGTTCCCATTGCCCACATTATATGGTTTGTCCTTGTTACATTAGCCTTCAACAAAAATAGAAACATAATTAATTATATCACTATTTATAACTACAAAAAGGTCCCAGTGCATATAACAGAGATACAGGGTTACAGACTTGAGCAATGGCAGCGGCTACAAAATCATTGACCCGTTCTTGAACATTGTAGTCAAAAAGGAGATGATCGTCCTACAAAACAGTATAAGCAAGCAACCAAGCAAAAGAATCAAACATAGAAACCAAAGATCAGACAAGCTAAGTGTGTTTAATGTCTTTACCTGAATAGGTGGAGATACATCATTTATCTCAAATGTGAAACCATCCGGGGGATCATAATGTCTGGGAAATATACCGGTAAACAACTGCAAGTCACCACAGAGAAACATCGTTTACCAAACACTTAAACCTTAGCACCTAACTAACAAACAATACATCATCAATAGCAATCAAAGTATGCAACATGCCTGTGAAGACGAACCAAGAGACTTGGAACCCCGCCATACAACCTCAAGAGTCTTTTCAATTTTCCTCTTTTCCCTATCTTGATAATCCATTCGAGCAAAGAACAGTGAGTCAAACCCCACCTTCAACAAAAAGGAAGCACAACATATCAAGTAAACATTCACATCCCTAATCTTGAATCAGTTGATCAAAGTGCATTATTATGTATACCTCAGCTCCTAGCAAGTAAGCTTGAACTGCAGAGTGACCGAACGGATCGATCTGCCAACCAACTCTCGGCTTTTGACCAAACTCCTTATTTATAAACATGTGTCCCAAAGTCGTCTGATCGATCAAGTCTACGTAATGCGGTGTGGCCTCATCGTGCATACACATTCCCCCATTTCTTAAAACCACAATCAAAATTAGGGCTAACTACCATATCTAATACAAGAAAATTAAAAGCTCAAAAGTAAGTCAACACACATAAATTCAAGTTGACCGTTATTAACAAGCTCCTTGACCTTATCCTTAAGTATCTCACTCTGCTGATTCCACCATCGCTGAAAAAACGCCTGCAGAAAACAATCTTAGATCATATCTAATACATTGAAATTAGAGGTAGTTAAATGTAAATATGGCTGGCTATTATATAAAGCCTTCTCTTGTAACCCTAATCAACACAATCAATACATTTAATTAACAAAATTCAGTAACCTAATCACAAATAATATAAGGAGAGCTTAGCTTAGCTTACGATTTCAACGTAGATGAACTTGCGATTTTTGTCATCGAGCAAAGCGGAAATGACGGAATCCAAGACGTTTTGAACACAGGCACCCTGTGTAAATGTAATGAATGAAATCAGACAGTTAGTTAGTAGTGATCATCATATGCATGCGCGCATAGATAAAAAGGAGTTGAGTGTACTCGAATTGAGTTATTAGCACCGGTGTAGTACTGATCGACGGTTTTGAGCCAGCCTACGTCATCATGAGAGTGAGGTACGAGATGAACATTGAGTTTGTTAGGTTGTATTGTTTGAGAAGTGTCATACACCATATACTTGCAGTCAATGGCGCAGATGAGTAGGAGGAGGAAGAATGAGATATTGAGTAACGGCTTCATCGTCTCCGGTGGCCGGATTTGCAGCATTTGGTCAGTATAGATACAAGTCAAATAGGTACAATAATAATCATAGTTGAGTAAAGGTAACGTTAACCATGGTATAATTATGTTATTTTGTTGATAAAATATTTGTGCACCTACACCAACCTGTCTACTTTGAATAATTGTGGATAAGATTAAGGTATTTGTTGTTTAAACTATGAGTCAACACATTAAAAGATATGTATTTTAAAGTTCTTCGTTTATGATGATGTAACCTAAAGTATAAAGGGTTATTGGATTTTAATAATCTAAATTTTACTTGTTAGCCGATAATAATCCCAATTTTTAAAATTCCCTCCAACGATCCCAACTTATAAGAATTTGTCCTCCATTGATCCTTTTATAACATATAAGAGTTTGACATTCTCAATAGATTCAAGTGCATCTGCAGCCTCCTTAATTGAATTAAGTGCACATACAGTTTGAAAAAGATCGATGGTAACCAAATTTTTACAAGTTGGGATCGTTTGAGGGAATTTTTAGAGTTGGGATTATTATCGACCAACTAGTGGAACTTAGGATTATTAAGTGCATATGCAACACTAAGACATCAAGATGGGACTATAAAGTATGAAATAGTCGAACGAAGACAAGAATATTATCTAGACATTGTAAAAATCATTCTTTATGTTATACCTAAACTGCACTTCGTACCTTTCACTATGAAATCAGCAAAAACCAACCTTTATGTTCATGTTTTGCTACAGGTTCAACCTTTACTACTAACACCATTAGATTTCTTGGTTAAGTTACCTCACATGCTCTGCATGTGAGGGTATTAATGTCTTTTCCCATTTCATCAATACAATTTACATATTTATTTATGTATTATTGTAATATATAGAAAAAGAGAGTATGTGTTGTTCATCTCTCATTGTTTTTTTTTTTTAGTTAAATACATCATTAGGCCCTCCATCATCTTCTTCCCTACCCACCACCTACCTCATTTTCTTTCCTACCCTCCACCTTCATTCCCAGAACCCTAGCCCACCGTCTCCGGAACTGAAAACCTAACCATCGCCAAAACTGAAACCCCAACCATTACCCTCTCTCCGGTCACAAAACAAGAAATAAATTGCAAATTCTTAATTACTTGAAGTCTAGATGATCTCTGGATCATCATCGGAACTGAAACCACAACCCTAACCATCACCATCCTGCAATCATGCCATTACTGATTGCTAGGAAAAGATGGATTTTTTGTTATGACCATCTCTACTGCAAGTTACAGTCCCATCTACCACTACATGAAACTGGAACTTTCGCGATCAACCCTTTAGCGACAAAGTTTCCATTCTGGCCTAAAACTAAAACCCACCAACTCTCTGCGATTTCTGGCGATTTCCTGGACTATTCAACCACCATTGTCACTCATAAGCTCCAACCAACTAAAACCCACTAGCTGCTCTCTGCGATTTCCTGGTTAGTGAAAGCTTTGCTTTTTTATACAGTATCAAGCTTAAGGTTAGATGCATTAACTGTGAAAGCATGGTACCCAGAGTTAGAATCTCTTTGTGGAAATAAATTATAGCATTCCACATAATGAAAGCTAATAACAGATTGATTATTAATTGCTAGATTTATTGTTGATTTGTTGAAGTGATTTCAAGAACAAATTGAAATTTTGGTGTTATTTTAGGTATGGGTGATTTCAAGAATTGATCAAGATTGAAAGAGTTGAGTTTTATGGTGGGTTATTAATTTAAAAATAATTATTAATTAAAAAGACGGATGAAAAGACATTAATACCCTCACATGTAAAGCATGTGGGGTAACTTAACCAAAAAATCTAACGGTGTTAGTGGTAAAGGTTGAACCTGTAGCAAAACATGAACATAAAGGTTGATTTTTGCCAATTTCATAGTAAAAGGTACGAAGTGCAGTTTGGGTATAACATAAAGGTTGATTTCTGCAATTTTGTCTATTATCTAATATATGATAATTATAGGAATTTTCTTTATACTATTGTGTATCCTTTTCGGTTTTCATTGCAAGTGTATACTTTTGTTGGTGTGTGCGGCATTTTAGCTAGTGTTTGGGGGACGAGGCACCTATGCAGATACCTTCCCCGGGTTTGTTATGTCGTCGTAACACCGTTGTTGCCCTTACGGGTATGTCTATTGGCTGCCAGACTTGGTTGGCCGGTAGAACAATCTGTGATGTTGATGTTTTCGAGGTTAATGTGACCATCTGGACTTGTTGATTGTTGTTTTTTTAAAAGCAATTTTAAAATTCAAATATCTCCCACTATTTAACTTATTCTATTTTAATCCAACCCATTCCACTATTTTACCACATAAAACTCTCTAATTTTCAACATATATCTTTCTACATAAATTCATCTCAAATGGCAAGGATAACATGGACCAAAGAAGATGTTGCATTGGCTACATCTTGTCTCGCAACCCTTCATGGCAAAGCGCCTCCTAATGCAATGGCTTCATTTTGGAACTGGGTTTTTTTTAACATTTTTGTATTCATGTTGGTGAGACCAACCGAACCGAGGATGAACTTAATTCTCGTTTCACGAATATCCATGTGAAAAGTGCAAGATTTCATGTGGTGTTCAACAACGTGGAAAATCTTGACAACGAGCTCACGGAAGAGGACTTGATTCAAGTGGGCCTCGTCAACTACAAACATACATATAGTCGTGACTTTGAACACGTTTCGACGTGCCAAATTATAATGATGTTTGTTTAATTTTTATTTTGAATTATGTAATTTAATTTATATGTTTTATGTAATGTTTAAGCTTTATGTTTAATTATGGAGTAAACTGCCATTTTGGTCCCTGTGGTTTGGTCACTTTTGCCACTTTAGTCCAAAACTCAAACTTTCTGCATCTGGATCCCTGTGGTTTCAGTTTTATTGCCATTTTGGTCCAAAAATGAAATCAGGTCATATTTGTCTTATAAAATCCTGCTATTTTGTCCTTTTCTACAGGGGCAAAATGATCATTTCTTTTTTATAAATAAATACCATATTTTATAAGATAAATATTACCTGATTTGCCCATGAGGAAAATAACAAAATTGCAGGATTTTATAAGACAAATATGACCTAATTTTATTTTTGGACCAAAATGGCAATAAAACTGAAACCACATGGACCCAGATGCAAAAGGTTTAAGTTTTGGACTAAAGTGACAAAAGTGACCAAACCTCAGGGACCAAAATGGCAGTTTACTCTTAATTATGTAATGTTTAATTTTATGTTGAAATAATGTTTTTATTAAAAATAAGAAAATTAGTTTACGGCAAGGGTTAGGTGTCACTAGTGTTTTATGGCTTAAGAATAGTTTTCAGATTTTTATCATGATGGGATTTGATTGGTTGAGACAAGAGTACAACCCTTAGGTGCCTCTTCTTCCTTTTTAGTTTCAAGTTTTTTATTTTCTTATATATCTAATCTAACTTATAATAAAAGACTCCAAATAATGTCATATGGCATTCTCTCCTTCAACGTTATAAATTTTATTTATATGTGTTTAATAAATTTCTTTTAATATTTATATAATATGAATTTGCAACATTTTGTTGTAATAATGTTTGTACCTCAAGCTTTGTTGGTGGATTGTGCATTTTATAATTGTACTTATAGCTTAATTAATTAGTTGTAATAATGTTTGTACATCAAGCTTTGTTGGTGTATTGTGCATTTTATAGTTGTACCCATAACTTAATTAATTAGTAAGTTATTTATACATTGATGGTTGTATCATATGTTTTGTGAATTTCTTTTTTTGTTTTATTAATTTAACTTTTAACCTTTAACCAATGTACTTTTTTTTGTTTTACGTTTCGCATCAACATGCCGCAACAGCCGTGCGTGGTTTAACGTTTTTACGTCTACTTTTCGTTATTTTTTTTTGTTTTACGAGTTTTTTCGGTGTTGATAGTTACTCACGGGGGCTATGACATTGATGTTATTTGGTACGGTTTTACCCCGCCACAACACGGGGTGGTTAATACTAGTTAATATTAATTAATAACCAATATATAGATATCACTTATTTTTATCCTTATCTTTATCCAAAATTAATAAATAACTTCAATTTTGCAATTTAGACCCTTTGTTTTTTTTACTTTTAACCCAAAGTTTTTTATCTTTTGGAATTTAATCCCAACTCCTTTTTATTTTCAATTTTGGTCCACCATATTTTTCATCTTCCTCAAGTTTTTCGTTTCGTTCTAAATTTTGTGAGTTAACGCACCGCAACGTGCGTGTGGGGTTCAACATTTTTTCGTATATTTTTTTCCCGTTTGACTGACCCGTCACGTCACATCTATTTTTCTGCGTTTGACAAGTTCGTCCAACACGCGGGTCTTGGATGGACTTAATTATTTTTTTCTATGTTTTACGTTTCGGTTAAATTTCTCAGCAACGAGCGTGCGTGATTCAAAGATTTTATGTCTGCTTTTCGCTCGACGTTATTTTTTTCCTGTTTTTATTTATTTTATTTTTACGAGCTTTTCCGATGGTGGTCGTTGACAATGGTATAGTACTGCTACTACTTAACACAATTTTTCGACAACCGCTGTAACGCAGGGACTTAATATATTTGGTTTGGAAGAAGAGCACTCTTAATTAGTATTATTTAATTATTTAATATCGCATCCTCTATTGTCAAAAGCCTCTCGTGCACGAGCCTAGGAGCTAATTCAAGGGTCAATCCCATGAAAATGCTTGGTGGTATCCTAGGCTATCTCGATTGAGGAGACGATATACAAAAATGATATTGAGGGCTTTTTTTCAAACGCGAGGCTTTATCATGATTAGGCTATATTTTATGTTTTGAACTGATTTTATATGTTATCGATAATCAATGGATTTCTATCACCCAAAAAAAATCAGCCTACCTCATAACTCTGCGATCTTTATGTAATAATTGGGCGTATTTGTATATGTGAAGGAAATCGCTTGCCCTTGGATCTAGCAGAGGACGAAGAAGGTACACGATCCCCTTCTTCATATCCAAATTTATAGACTCAAGTACAAGTTTAGTTTTTTTTTTTTTTTTTTTTTTTTTGTTATTTATTTCTTCTAAATCACACATTATTTTTCTTTGTCCATGTACTTATTGTTTCATTCTTCAAAAGCATAGCACCATTCTAGGTTCTACTTCTCACTTCTGCCATGGTTTTTTGCAACAAAGATTAGTAAAAGTTACTTCTTATACATTTTAGTATTTTTGAACTTTTGTATTCAGGTTTTGGAAATGCTTTTGAACTTTATTGCTTTTGAATTTTGGTACTTAGGTTCTGATATTGATTTTGAACTGCTGGTATTAATTAATAGAATATTATTGATTCTAAATACATAATATATATTTTTTAGTTTCTATCCTTGTTTGTATTTGGATTTATATATTTTTTAGTTTTTATCCTTGTTTGTATTTGGATTTATATACTTATATCATTTGAAGGAATCAATGCGATGTAAACATCTTAGCTGAAGCTTCAAAGGATGAGCAACACCAAGACGGCAAGGACATAGTTTGCCTTCAACACACAAGCATTTGAAAACCAAAAGTCCAAAATACATTATTGAGTTAACTTCCGTTTTGCTCCTTGTGGTTTTGTCACTTTAACGGTTTTGCCCCAATCATTTAAAAACGGTCATTTTCCTCCTTGATGTTTCGATCTTGTCGCCAGTTTGCTCCCGGCTCTAACTCCATCCATATTGTATGTTAACTGGGAGGGTATTTTGGTAATTTCAAGTATAACATAAGGGTACTTGGATCTTGTATGTTAACTTGAAATTTCAAAAATACCCTTTCAGTTAATATACAATATGGATGGAGTTAGAGCTAGGGAGCAAACTGACGATAAGATCGAAACATCAAGGAGGAAAATGGCCGTTTTTAAATGATTGGGGCAAAACCGTTAAAGTGACCAAACCACAAGGAGCAAAACGAAAGTTAACTCTACATCATTTGACGTAAATTTTAAATCATAATTTAGAAACAAATTAAATGAAAAATATTATTGGGTGGCAAACACGCAAAGACAAAATTATTATATACATATGATCGGTCACATAGTAATTTTGGTAAGACAAAATGAAATATTTTTACTAGATTATACTGCATTTTTACATCCTGTGTTTAACAGGCGAGATCAACTTTATATCCTATTTTCAAAATCGATCAACTTTACACTCCGTCTTTTCCCAATTGCATCAATGTTAGACCCTACCCCTTAACGCTGTCAAAGTTGACCGCTACCCACTAACAGTCAAGGGGTAAAAAGGTAATTTCATCCGTGTTACTTAATCACCTCAATAACCCACTTCCCATTATCTAAATCGGTTCCCTTTTACACACTACCTTTCACATGCACACTTCACTCCAGTCGATACATCGCCGGCGACCAAGAATTCCGACCACCAAACCTTCAACTTGTCTTCTCTGGTGAGTCAGTGAAACCATTGAAACCATCTGTTGTAACATCCGAAATCCGACCCGGAATGCAAAACCGGACCCTTTTCAATTAAATAAAAAATAAGAATTTTTAATAATTTTTAATAGTTTATTATTTAATTAATCATCACGTAACGTGTTGGATTAAAATCGGACTAAAACGTTAACTTTATAAAACAACTCAGTTAGTTCGGTTAGATTTATATAAGGGAAGCTTCAACGAAGTTAGATTGGTTAGTTAAATATAGTTACAAGTTAAGGGGTTGTTTTTTGTAATTAATGGAAACTATAAAATAAAACAAGTTAACTAACTAGGTTAGTAAACCTAGTTAAGTCAGTTAGTATTAACTATATGATTAAACTCACAACGAGAAGTGAAACATAGCCTCTGTTGCTTACCGGAGAATTTTTCTATTGATTCTTTCTTTCACTCATATTTTTTCAGGGTTATCCCATACATAAAACAGAGAAAAAAAAAGCAAGAAACTTACACTTAGCCAAGAAAGTTGAGGGTTATCTCGGGCAACCCTTGGTAGAGGTGTACAAAAAAACCGGTTTTAGAACCGAAACCGGAAAAAAAACCGAAACTGGTTTTTTTTAACCGGTTTTTTTATAACCGGTCCGGTTTTATAACCGAACCGCCAGTTGGTGACCGGTTACTATTATTGATCCGAAAAACCGGTTAATAACCGAAACCGGTTTTAAGAAAACCGGTAAAAAACCGGTTTTTTGAAAAAAACCGGTCCCAACCGGTTACTGTTTTGGACTTGAAAAACCGGTTAGTAACCGAAACCGATTATTAAAAAAACCAGTTTTTGTTTTGAACGAAAAAAACCGGTCCAGTTAATAACCGTAACCGGTTTTTTGAAAACCGATTTGTACACCTCTAACCCTTGGCCAAAGCATAGACCGCCCTGAGTTCAACCACTTTTGAGGTGTACGGGCTTCATCACTGCCGATAACAATTCCAAGATATTTGAACCGATCTGAATTTAGATTTGTGTACGTTTTCACATATCCATTTGTTATAAGATAGGTTTCAAATGCACGGAAGATCTCTCAGACAATGTATAAAACACTGATTATTAATTAAATGAATTACACGCCAGAGCACAATGTTGTCACTCTACAAAGAAATGCATTCAATTGAGTATCTCAATAAAAAAGAACTTGAGAAATTCAAAATTAATGGAGGTGGCTAATAAAAATAAATAAATCTTTGTAAAAATAATACCTGTGATTTCCTGCAAAAAAAAAAAAAAAACCTTCTGTGATTCAGCTACTTGATCCATTGTCTGCAGAAAACAAATCAATTATAGAATATGGACAAAGCAATACACTTGAAAAAGAACGATTCTGATAAAATGGATACTTATTAGAAAATAAAAATATATAAGTTCCATGGTAGTTAGAGACAGTTTATGTACATACCAAAGCGAAAGAATGAACGCACTTACCGACTTAAATTGATCCGCTTCATCATCATCTTTTGAACCACTTGTTTTACGAAGATTGACTTCAATTCTGTATAGTAACCGACCCAGTCATCCCAACAATAGCCCCGTCCCCTTTCATAGCCCATTGCAACTATATACCTGTTATATAAAAACTGCTCCATTTCTCCCATGAAAGGCTAGTGAGTTTTGCATCCACATACGTGTCTCCTCCAATCAAAGGGAGGGAAACACCATTTGAAACCTAGCACCCTGCTCTTTCAAGAATACCTAAATACCAGACACGATGCTCTTGTCCACTTAACAAGATCATCAATCCAACCGAAGAACAATAATAACAGCAATATTTGATTCCGTTACAATCAGAAGTCAAATACTTTTCAGTATTTACATAAATGATTCAATTAATAAATGATATACAGCTCAAGTTATATAACTTTTTTGACCAGAATGGCAGAAAGTACAAGAGAGGTGCATGCCACAAAATTGTTGGAAACATGGGTTGTAGAATATCTAGTCAGCTCAAGGCGTTTTTACTTCTTATCAAGGACCATATGAATCACAAGCTTAGGTGCTGTTTGTTTTTTCAGAGGTAAAACGTCTGCAGTCTGCGTGGGGAAGAGGACGCGCAGAGGTTTGAAGACATTTTTTAATGAAATGTCTTTTAAAAAACAAACGGTCTGCAAAGCTAAACGTCTGCGCAGCGCAGACATAAGAGGCCAGAAGAGGTTTTTCTGAAAAAACAAACACCACCTTAGTATTGTATATTAAACCTGAATGTAATAAACAAACAGAAAACCAAGAGAAACATACCTCTATTGATCTTCTATATATTAGCAGAAAAAAAAAAATCGCCGTTCATGTTATTAACATGCAATCCATTTTCTTCGTTACTTTGTTCGCTTGGTGGCCTTACTATTGATCTGATTCCTTGTTATCACATGTATATTCGGCATTCGCATTAAACAACAAACTCACCAATAATCCCCACATGAGCAACATCCATCTCTAAAGTGGTGAAACCTGCTCGAATCCCTCACTATGATATCCCTCCCAACAATTTTTGAAATAATCTTGATTGCAGCGTGACAGTCCATGCAAGTTCGCAAGTTCTTCATTACAACAATTGGTGATCCTTCTGGCGTATTTACGAGTGCAAAAGCAATCGCTAACCTCTCACTATGATATTTAAGAGATTCCACCTTAACGTCCTCATTTACATTTTGAAGAATCACACTTGTGTCTGGTTTGTACCCTTCTTCATCCATCTTCCTCCATAAAACATCAATCTTTTTCCTAATATCCTCAATTTGCGGATGTGTTCTGTCATTTGCGGTAAACACATGAACATTGTGGTTAACCTCAACCCAACTGTACGCCGTTACTTTCCTAACGCCCCTATCCTTCATCGCCTTTTTCACCTTACTAACATCCTCCCATTGTCCAGCTTCTGCGTATATATTCGACATGTTAACATACGGTGCAGCATCCCTTAATACCTCCATGTTGAAGAGTGCATCCGCAGCCCTTTTAGCAAGATCTTGATTCTTGTGGACCCTACAAGATCTCAGAACCGAAGATAACATAATTTCATCGGGCTCAAATGGCATTTCGTTCATTAATTTCTCCGCTTCGTCAAACCGTCCACATCTGCATAATAGATCAACCATGGATGCATAATGTTCTCGTTTGACATCGATTCTATACGTTTGAGTCATGGATTTAAAATGAGCAAGACCTTCGTCAACAAGCCCGCGATGGCTACAAGCGGTTAGAACGCCCAAAAAGCTCACCGAGTCTGGCTTAAGACCCGATTCAATCAACCGCTCAAACGTCCTTAATGTGGCTTCACCGTCCCCTTCTTGTGCATAAGCAGAAATCATCGCATTCCATGAGACCGTATTTCTAACAGGCATTTCGTCAAACACCTGTATAGCGTCTTTTATATACCCGCATTTCGCATACATGTCAAGTAGAGAGCTACCGCAAAACACATTCGACATACAACCTAACGTGATCATAACCGAATGTAACTGTTTCCCTAAAGAAAGAGAGGTCAGATTTGCAGAAGCTCTTAACGTGCTTGCAAAAGTTGCTTGGTCACCGTAAACGTAAGCTTCACGCATTTGCTTGAAAAGCTGAAGAGCTTCATCGTAGCATCCGTTTTGAACATACGCGGATATTATAGCGGTCCATGGAACCGCGCTTCCACGGGGGAGGCTTGCAAAGATCACATTAGCATCCTGAAATCTGTCACATTTTGCATACATGTCCACCAATGCATTCCCGACAAGTATATCCGAACCGGCCTCTGTCACCAAGGCTTGCGCATGGATTTGTTTACCCATCTTTAGATTCGTTTCAGTTGCTGCTACACTCAGCATTGTTGCAAAAGGAAATTGTTTCCTGTTGAATTTAGTCCGTTGTAATTCACGAAAGATATTTAAGGATTCCGTCAATCGACCAGCCCAAACAAATCCAGTGATGATAACATTATAAGATACACAATCTAGCAACAACATCTCATCAAAGAGTCTTTTTGCATCGTCTATGGAATCATGCTTCGAGTAGAAGTCAAGAAACGCATTGGACACGAACACATTCCAAACGAAGTTGGATTTGATAACAAGCGCATGAAACTGCTGACCAAGAAGAACATCGTTTAGCCCCATACAAGCACATATAACTGCTGCAAAAGTAAACTCGGATGGCTTTACACTGAAACTTTGCATATCTATAAAGAGGTCTATAGCCCGACTGTTCAATCCATTATTCGAGCATCCGGTTATCATCGCATTAAATGTCACAGAATCTCTCATCCCCATCTCAACGAAAAGCCGATTAGCCAAATCAAGGTTACCCGTTTTGCAATAAGCGTCAACTAAACTATTGCACACCATAAGGGTCCAATCAAACCCAAGTTTGACGATATGCGAATGCACTTGAGTCAATGTTTTTGTCATCAAAGTCTCATCACAACAAGACAAGAGTGTCGCAAATGTCACATAGTCAGGAAGTGTTCCCCACCTACACATTTCAGCATATAACTTGAAAGCTCCCACAGGTTGATCATGTTGTGAATAACCACCCATTAATATCGTCCACGACACCGCGGTCCTTACAGACATGGTATCAAACAATTCTCTTGCTTGATCAAGATTGCCCAATTTAACATACCCAGAGATTAAAGTGTTTAGAGAGTAAGTGTTTCTGTGAGGCATTTGGTCGAACAGTTGGTGTGCTTGGGCTAGTTTACCTTTAACGACCAGGTGATTGAGCTGAAAGTTGGAGTGTGATGTGTCTGGGTTGAAGCCTGTTTTGATTATTGTAGAATCCAGTGAATGTGTGACAATGGTTTTGGTGTATAAACATCGGGTTTTCATATATGAGGTGGCTGTACTTGAGTTGCAAAGCCTCATAGTAAAGAAGGAATTGTGGTTTCTTTGCGATTGTTACCAAGTTTTGTTGGTAAAGAACTTTATTAATATTTTCTTTTTATAATATTCTTTTGTTATTGTTATAAAGAAGATTATATGTATGTGTGTGTATAACATAAATTGAAACATTTATATTTATAACATATGAATTAGCAACATAGTTATAGTTTGGCGTGTTGGTGTTGTACATCATGCTTTGGATGTGTTTTATCCATAGGAGTGTTTGTACTCATGACTTTTGGTAGGGCTGTAAACGAACTGAACGTTCAGCGAACAGTTCGTGAACCGTTCGGCGGGAAGTTCGTTTATGTTCGTTCGTTTAATAAACGAACGAACATGAACAAGAAATTTCGTTCGATTAGTTAAATGAACGAACATGAACAGAGGACTCGTTCGTTCGATTGTGTTCGTGAACGTTCGGTAAGGTGTTCGTGAACATTCATTGATTTCCGTTAGTTTATGTTCGTATGTTTGTGTTTTGATTGAAGATCTTTGTATTTTCTTATATTTTATTTGTCCTTTTGTATAGTATTAAACTTTTATTTATTTTATTACCCTAACAGTTAAACTAGAAAACCCACTTTCACCTTGTTTATGCATCATTTCGCTTTCATTTCTCATTATTTACATAGGCAAATACGATCGACCTTCGTTCCACAATAAGGGATTCAAGTTCGAGTGCTACTCTCTGGGCCATCTATCTTTATCCTTCGTCGCGTTCGCCAAATTTATTTGTGTTCGTTTGTGTTCGTGAACCGTTCGCGAATACACTCATTTCCTTAATGAACGAACACGAACATAAAATCCCGTTCGGTAAGTGCTCATGAACCGTTCGTGAACACATTTATTTCTTTAACGAACGAACACGAACAAGGCCTTGTTCGTGTTCGTTCGGTTCGTTTACAGCCCTAACTTTTGGGTATAAAAACCAGGGTCAAGTTATTCTATAAAGACTTCTAATTGTAAGAAGTGTAAGAAAGATTTATAGAGTGACAAGTGTCCAATAACCTAAAACTAAACCCACTACATCACCACCAAAAACCTAAACACCCACCCCCACCCCACCCCACCACCACCCAAAAACCTAACCCCCCCACCCACCCACCCAAAAACCTAAACCCCCTCACCCCCCACCCACCCCCCCCCCCGGCAAAAAAAAAAAAAAAAAAAAAAAAAAAAAAAAAAACTATACCTCACCAAAAAAACCCCCAAAAAACCTAAACCCCCACCCCCACCCCCCAAAAACCTAAAAAAAACCTAACCCCCCACCCCACCCCCCAAAAACCTAAAAAACCTAACCCCCCCTCCCCCCCCCCCCCACCCCCCAAAAACCTAAAAAAAATCTAAAAAAACTAAACACCCACCCCCACCCTCCACCCCTCACCCCCCTCGGCAAAAAAAAAAAAAAAAAAAAAAAAAAAAAAAAATTAGGGTGGGTGATGTGGGGGGGGGGGGGGGGTTAGGTTTTTGGTGGTGGTGGATGTTTAAGGGTTTTTTTTTTTTTTTTTTGTAGTGGGGTTTTTTTGTGTAGTGGGTTTTTTTAGGTTATTGGACACTTGTCACTCTATACATCCTTCTTACACTTCTTACAATTAGGATCCTTTGTATTTCATCATAATCCATAAAAACCATACCTCTCTCTCCTTAATTCACACATACACTAGCTTCTCTTATATTTCTCTCTCTAGAAAATAGCTTTAAAATAGCTTTGATTCTGGTGACCTTGCCGGTGTTCGAATTGCTCTTGACATCCAGTGTTTACGTCGGTTTCATTGTTTGCGTTTGATGGTGTTGAGATGTCGTTGACGGTGCGTGTCGGTGGATCGCCACCGTGTTTACATCTTTCGCCGCCGTTGTCGGTTTGGTGTTGGGGTTGTTACGCTTATTGTTGTGTACGTAATGCTTGGAGAGTGTTTTATACATGAGAGTGTTTGTACTCTTGGCTTTGGGGTTGTACCCATTTTTGGTCATAAAACCCCACCCCTCCGGTGATGTTGTCGTTGTCGGTGCGTCGCCATTTTCACACCGTCCTCCTACAATATTGTTGTTGGTGTCGTGCTTTGTGCTTGATGGTATTGAGGTGACGTTGAATCACCACCATGTTTACACCATTCGGTGTCGTTTTCGTTTTGGTTTTGTGGTTTCTGCTCGGTGTTTTGTGCATGATGGTTTTGAGGTGAAGATGTCGGTGGTGACGACGTTAATGAATCGGGCTATGATGAGTTTGCAATATCTACTTGTAAATTTATGAAAGTGGCATGACATGGATACTGGATGGTAGGTTTTAAACATGCAAACCCCCTTGCAACCACTTCTTCCGACAACTCTGAGCCAAAGTTTTCGTTTTTTATTTACATTTTGGTCTTAGTTCCGACTTTTGGTAGAATTTCACACTTTATGTTATGTTTTCGTCGGTTGGTTTTGATATTGAGCGAGGGCCGTTGATGGTGATGGTGGTGCCATTTGTGCTAATTACATCTCATATGCCAGTTGATGGTTGTTTAAGTATCAAAAGGATGAAATTGCTATGGTGATTGTAAATGCACTAGTTAATATCAAACAACACGAACCTATAAATTTATATTGCATATTACATTTTTTTTCAAATAAAGCATAAAAGCTCATTTAAAATTTATTAGAGCACCACCAAGTGTGCATAGGTGGCATGGTCCTTGTTTGAGGACCTCCCACGGAACAACCTATTGGAGGTGAAGGTATATAGGGTGGAAGTCCTTGTTTACAAACCCCGTCCGGATTGGTCCTATAAATCCCATTCTAAAACTTAAGCTGACCAACATAGGATCAACTTCAACCAACAAATTGTCACCTTCTACCAACATTAAAACTCTCTAATGTATAAATCAAATCTTTAACCCTTTTGAGTCTTCCAATTCAAGATTTAAAGTAGTTTATGAATAAATGTACACTTTGCACCTCATGACCCATATAATAATTTCATATTATAACTTCTAAAATCCCCTTTGTCTTATTGTATATCTTCTTGATTACCAAAATCATTAACATAACTTTAGTTCTTCAATAAAAAACTGTATCAATCATGAAGTGAGACTTTTCCAAAAGTACGAGACACCAACAGTTAAAAATAAACAACGCTAATACCATTTACAATCATATATTAACAAAAGATATTACTCGGTATAACAAAAAAAACGTCGTAGTCAGTATAGTTCTGATAAAAAAAATAGTTTATACTGACCTTATCAATTAAAAGACTATAGCAAAATTTTGACCAAAAAATAAAATCAAACAACACTGAGTATTTAATTTCTTTAGTTAAGAAATACCAACTGATTGAAATAAATAAATATCAGCAGCCAATGTGTTATGATCTAAATTCCATGTATTCCTGTATAATTCCGCAAAATAATAAAAGCGAATTATGATGGAACCGAAATAAACCTTTAGGCTAGATTCTAAAAAAGCGCCGAATCCAAAGTGCATCTTATCTACTACAGTATACAAAATCCACAAATGTTGGTGCAACAAGGTTTATATAATAGCAGTACATGCATGATTTCATTTTCAAAATGCCCTATTGAAATAAAAAGCATTGCATGCATTAAGAAGTTGTACCAACGCAGGAAGGCTACATTGCTACAAGGCGTGAGAGGTCCCATGCGTTAAGAAGTTGTACCGGGATCGCTAATAACACCCAAGAAATCATCTTTGATGGTACCAATGCAGAACTGCAAAGCAACAGCCAGATTTATATTAATTCAACGTGTAAAAAGGGATATACTGTACAGATATAATTTGTAAAACAATGAACACATAATAACTAAAAATAGAGAAAAAGAACATGATTTCTCCTAGAGGTGACACCTTCAACGGTCAACCCATTAACAAGAAAATGGGTTGACTTGGATTACAGGTCAACTTTTAAAAGCTTAGCTAATAATGAAACGAGTCGAGCAGGTTAATAGGGTTGAAGGTTGCCCAAAGCGTTACAGAAATACCAAGGGGTAAACATTCCAAGCCAAGTCCGGGTTTGCCTAAGCTCGAGCTGGCTCGTGTGTAGTTTTGTTTATTATTTAAAATGTGTGGTCCAGAATGCTTCTCAAGTTTCTCAACTAGCATATCACTTCTCACATGATCCTTTTCCTGTATTTATATTTATAACTTTTTACTTTATATATACTAATAATAGTAAATTACAAAAATCGTCCTTTATGTATGTCACTTATTGCAAACCGTGTCCTTTGTCTTCAATAATTACAGAAAACGTACTTGATGTTTGCAAACCCTTGCAAGTTATGTCCTTTAGCCCTAACTCAGTTAATTTTTGTGGTTAAATCTGACCAAATGGACCCCACATGAGGGTATTTTTGTGGTTAAATCTGACCAAATGGAGGTCCCACATGAGAGTAAAATGACCAAAATACCCTCATGTGGGGTCCATTTGGTCAGGTTTAACCACAAAAAATTAACTGAGTTAGGGATAAAGGACATAACTTGCAAGGGTTTGCAAACATCGAGTACGTTTTCTGTAATTATTGAAGACAAAGGACACGGTTTGCAATAAGTGACATCCACAAAGGACGATTTTTGTAATTTACTCTGCTAATAATAATGATTATGTAACAATATATTAAATATACAGATTTAAACCGTAAAAACTATAGTATTTTTTAGGCCACCGAGTCTGGTGAAGCTCGGACTTGGGCTTGTTTACTATGCAAGCTATACTTTAGCTCGGGCTCATGCTCGCGTGTGGCTCGATTTGAGCTTTTAGCGAGCCAATCTCAAGTAGCTCATGAGCGACTCAGCTTGTTTACGCCCTAACGAATACTTTCAACCTCCACAATTATATATAGTTTAATAATCAGGTTTTTGAAATATTGTATGACATACGATTTCAGTGGCATCAACTCTAGTCCCAATGATCTTCAACCGAACCTCACTATCCTTTTGAATTTTCACCTGAAAAAAGCCCAAAAGCGCGATAATATCAAACATACATCACTGATGGCAAGCACAACCAGAAAACATAAAATTCGCAATATTGATTCATACAGATCCATCTGAAGTTGTGTAATTAGGCATATCCCCCGACTGAAACTCCATGTCATCGGGTATCAGCTACGAGAAAAAACAAAACAAATATAATGTCAAAAAAAGTCCCATATACAACACACACCACCCATTCTGTAAACATATCTTCTTTATGTAAATCATCTCAAATTAATGTTTACAATCTTATGACAAAGAAGCAGAATGATGAAGCTCAGGATGAACTCACGTGGTTTGACACAAAGATTTGAACAGGCCCAGCTTCAGCAAAGAAACCCATCTGCAAAATTTGGCAAGCTTGATTTATTTTTATGTATTAATACCGTAAGGGTTGGGATCAATGGGGAGCACTAAAAAAGTGGGTAACCGACTCAAACAAACTCTGATTGGACTTATTTAATTAAAAATGTATATTCATCAAAAATACTATGCATAAAGTATATAACCTTATTAACCATGGAGACCACAGCTTCTAAGATCTCTCCTTTAAAAGGCCGAAAGACAACACACTGATACTTGACGGGAAAAGTAACAAAGCCCGTGCCATCCCGAATAAGCCCTTTCCCGACATTCTCTATGCCTGTTATGGCAACAACAAACCCGTGCCGGCCACTGTAAATAAATTAGACATAAGTAAGCTTATATTTTCCACCAAAGCAGTTTGCAGGATATAGAGATAATAAGAACCTGCAAGTACCCTCCACATCTTTCATAAGCTTTGATACAAGCTTTTCGCGAAGGTCACGACCAAAGTGGCGAGGGTGAAGCTGCATGTTTCGCTCAAGGACAATATGGAAAAACATCTTCCCTGAAAACAAACAAAAAATAGAGTACAATTCAAAACTATTTCACATTTCAAATATATATTATAATATGGTTTTTGTATCGCACACCAATGGCTGGGAATAAGAAATGGGGTGAAGTGGTTTTTAAAATTCCTCAAAATCTCATTCACAGATTCATTTACTACTTCAAGCTCCATATTTTATTTACTTATTATTATTTCATTAAAATAACAAATCTACACCAAAACACAAAAAGCAAAATTGCAAATAATTTATTCAATTCTTTATGATGTTGTCATGTCATGTCATGTTCTTAAATCCGGTTCTACCAGTACAGTAAAGCAGCCTATTCGTCATAGTCACATAATTCGCTGGTCATGGCACGATTTTCGTTTTGGTGTACGAACAGGATCCGGGTTCGCAAGGGATCGCGTTTCCGAATGGCAACAATTCAAATGTAATAGAGAAGAAATGGTGGCTAATCGAAACTTACCTGCTTGCTTGCTGGCTGGCTGGCTGATTGAACCTTACCTTCCCTCCCTGCTGTGCTGATTCGTAGAATGAAAGAAAGAAGATCCGTCAGTCGTTTTTTAGGTTTAGAAGATGGAGGAGCGAACAGGGAGATAGGCTGCTCTTTTAATTTTTTTAGGTTTAATTTTATTTCTATTTTTATTTTAACTATATATTATTAGCCAACTAGGTTATAACATTAAACACGGGTTAAGTAAATAAAAAATCAAATAATTAATAACAAATTATAAAACAATATTTTTAAGACGCTTTTCTGAAATCCAAACAAAATTTTGTGTCATGTATGATCAAAACATGTGATGTTTGTCAAGTTTATAAATATGAAAGCATTTGAACCATCGATTAGAAGACAAACTATCATCGATTTTCTCACGAGTTTTAACAATTATGTGAACATACATTTACTAACCCAAGTTTTATTTAAATAATAGCGGTCTTAATTTATTAGTTCTAAAAAAATGTTGAAATGTCCATATTAGGCATATAGCAATTATCCAATTAGATAAACTTATATCAAAAAAATAATGTTTCAACTTAAGTTAATTAGATAAGTATAAATTATTGGTAATTATTAAATTATATAACTTTAAAATTTAAATATCTAGATGTGAGTTGCATCTTAAAAGGATAGTTGTTTTTTGAAAAATCTATTAGTATGATAAATGTTATTATTATTCTTCTTGCATTTTAAACATCTATACTATACTATAATGCATGAGGGAGGGGCAATTTAAGATACCAAAAAAATAAGAACTTCTTCTCCTTTTATTTATAAATACACCCCTAAAACGATGGTAACTTGGTCTTTTAAACACTATTTATATTTTAGTCCCCAATTTTATTACACATAGATCCCTAAGTTTTGACATAATTATAGATAATTAGTTACATCTGTCCTCCTTCATAACAAACTTATATATCTTTTACGTATTCTTGCAACATATTAAAAACTATAATGTTTTAAAAAAATATAAAGGTACCGCGACGAAGTACTCATTTTCGTTTCAATAGTTGTCTTGATCAGTATTGACGTACATATTAAAATGTACAAATAGACGATGCATTAGTGTACAAGTTATTAAAACAATGTGTGTATTTCTATATCACAAAATGAAATATTATTCATATCTATCTAACTATATAATAATGTATTAGTGAAACTGTGAACGACATTTTAAAATACCTAAAGATAAGAATTTTTTTTACTTTATGCATAAGGTACAATTAAAATAAGAATAAGTTAGTTATTTTATTTAACATATAATTTAAAACTTGCGTACAACCATTTAAAGAAATTTGGAAAAAGTCATGAAACCCTTCAAACTCGCAGACTCAAGCGGGACAACAAGCAAAAACCTTGATCAAATTTCGAATTTCAAAGCTAAAACCCTAATCAAATTTCGAATTTATGACCTACATCTCTCTCAGATTCCTTGTGAATCAGGATCTGGATCTGCATTCTCCCTCCCCCTCCCCCTATCTTTATTCACCCTTAAATCAAAGATGATTTAAGAAGAAGAACATCAGTCCAGTTTCCGGCTTAGGTAAACCTTCAAACCCTAATCGAGTTTCTTTAGGTAAACCTTCAAACCCTAATCGAGTTCCGGGTTGTTTAATGTTGAATAACCAGCAACCTGTGGTTGTGTGGTCATTTTCAGACATGGATAACCGTCGGTGTTCTGAAGGGAAGCACAGACAGTGGCTTTGGGTGGTTCATAGTCGACGGCTGAATCAGGGATTCCAAATATCAAAGTGAAATCCAGTTAGTTGGTTATTCATGTTTGAAGATATTGATTAAACAATTAAAAAGGTTGGTCTTTAAAATGTTACATGTACCTTAAAACAGGTGTTCCCATTGCAGAAACAACAATTCTTAACCGAGGAACAAGGTGCATTTGTTTGGCAATTCATATGTCCTCGATACTCTTAGAAGACTTCTTTCGGTGGATGAACTCCTTTCTTTCGCCAGAGGAAAGAGAGAATGTTGCAATGTATTAAACAAGTTGTACCCGATGACTTACTTTTACAAGAGGTATACCCAATCTCCGAATTCAAAAGCAAAAGTTGTTGTTTACACTAATTGTACATGTTGATTGTGAATTTGTGATCCTAATCTTTGTTAGCTATATAAAATTATGGATCTTGATTTATTTTAATATATGCTTTTATGTGAAACTAGCTAGAGGAATTGCTGATGACGTCGATTTGCTTACATGGTTGTACCATCGGATCTGAAAGAACCATTAGTAGAGGGGCATTTGGTAGTTGTTCTAAAGTTAATCTTTTTGCATTTTTAGTGGGGATGATTACATTCTTAGGCGAGTTTAATTTCAAACTAAACAAGATTTGATCTTGCATAGAATCTGCTAGAATGGGTCAACAATCCAAAATGGAGTTTTGAAAAAATGGTGTTAAGATACCAATTTATTAGTGTTAGAAGGATTGAACCAAATATTGATATCTAAATATGAAGAATTGAGAAATTAGTGAAAATGTGGAATTTTCACTTCGAGTCTTCCAATAATATTGTTAAATCCCAATATTACAAAAATGGAGTCCCATTTATAGTTTTTAAAGTATTCATCCTCTATTAGCAATGTGGCATTGCTTCGTTTTCTATTTTTTATGACATTACATTCAGTTTATGTACGCTACTTCAGGAATTGGTGGTATGTTCCCTTTGTAACGTACTTTCGTCGTAATCATACTTTAGATGGTTTAGTTAACATGCCCCAACTTCATATTGTGGATTCGTTACTAGGGTGTCATGATATTCACTATACTTTGTAATTCTATCATTTAATTGAAGGTTAAAGCCATCACCTTTTTATCTGTTAAACAAATTAAGCTTTAGTTTACTGACCATTTATTATTGTTGATTTTACCCTTTTTTTTGTTTGGTGTAGTCAGCTGCAGTTCAATCGGAGGAAACTGCTATGTGGTATGGGGTCAAATGCTATGTGGTATGGGGTCAAATGCTGGAATATTAGTTGATAATGCAACTGATGTTCATCTTGTTGGCTTTTGATGTCTATGTTGCTTACTTTACAAACATACAAGATTGATGGCCTTTGTGAACTAGCTACTCCAAGAACTCTCCTTGGTATGCCTTACATAGTTATTATATATAAAATGTTTTATGTTACAATTTACCTTACCAAATAAAATTGAGTTATATTGTGATGTTTGGAAAGGTTGATGAGAGGGCAAATTGAAGCACTTTGACTGCCCGAAGGGAAAGCAGATGCATTGAGAAAAGCAAGCTTTGAACATCAAGTCCTGATGCAACTTAATATCAAGTAACCAACTTTGTTGATGATTCCAATCTCTCCTATGAATCTATTTTGAAGAATGTACAAGTTCCTAGAGAAGTATGTATCCAAACACTTGATATTTAGTTTTAAATATCTTTTTTATGACCGTTCTAATCATTAACGTCTATAATTTGGTATTTTTCACAATGGAGAGCACTGTTGTGGAACTTCTTGTATGACAATATTAGATGAAACTGTTTTATTATTGAGAAAACATGTAGAACTTCATGTGCATCTACATGCACTTGAGAAGGAGAAGGTAATCTACTTTTTAGCCGTTAGAAGAATTATAAACCTTAACGCTGCATGAGCTTGCTTTTAAACGGTTACTAATTACTTGTTATTTTTCTTTTGAATATCTAGAGTGATCGACTTAAGAAGGTTTCGGAGTCTGGACCACATGAGTACCTCAAATTCACCGTGTGTTTGGTGCTTGGAATGGACCAAAATCAACTGTTCATGAAGTTAATCCTGAGGTTAGGAGAGACAACTGACCAACCTCCTTTTTTTTTAAAAGTGATAGTCTGACTTTTAAAATTTGTATGTTGAATATATTGTTAAGGGTTGAATATGCGTTGCATAAGTTGTTAGGGCTGCCCTGCAATCAAGTGGACAGAATTATGCTGATGCAGAGAGGTTTTATATTGACAAAGACATTTATTCTGCATTTGTAGTTGCCTTCATCAAAATTGTTACATCCGTTACAACTGTAAGTATGCTTTTGCCAACATAACTATATTTGTAAAAACACTTAATAAGTTAAGTATCATTATAAGAGCTTAATTATTATAATGATAAGTTAACCTTTTGAATAAAACAATATGTATAGTTATATCCAGTTATCCACTAAAGCTAAACATCAGACAACTTTCGACCCATTTTTTTAATACATAGGATCCTCAAGCAAGAAAATATGACATGGGTGCAAGAGGAAAAGTGGGTGATGTGGTACATGGGTGGAGTTGAGGAGGTTTAAAGTATACCCTAAGGCCTTACATCTATAGTTATATCCAGTTATCCACTAAAACTTGCATCTATGTTATTTTATTGCATCCATGATTTCTTGAGGTAATTGATTATTTAAATGTTAAATCAATTACTTACTAAACATGTATAACGTTTATGACATGTATCAATCACAAAAATGTTATTAACCTAAAATCTTTAAAAAAAAAACATAATAAACTTGAAAACTATCATAAATGAGTACCGCGATGCAAAGTGTTGCCCCCGCCGCATTGCGCGGGCACCCTACTATATATATATATATATATATAGGGAAAGGCTAACGTACAAAAAGGCTTATCGTACAAAATGTACGCGACGCGCGTAACCCTTGGATCAGGCCAAAAATCACGCATGGATCAGTTAATCACGCATGGGAGCCAGTTAATCACGCATTGGAGCCATTAATCACGCATGGGATCAATTTTTTTGACCTAATCACGCATGGGATCTTAATTACGCAAGTTATGTTGAACAAAAAATTGATAATCACGCATGGGATAATAATTACGCACGTTATAATTCTGTCGCGTACGTTAACGTACGTTAATCACTTTTGTACATTATACTTTCTCTCTCTCTCTCTCTATATATATATATATATATATATATATACTATATTATAATGTATGAGGCAAGGGCATTTTAAGATACCCAAAAAATAAGAACTTTTCCCCCTCTTTATTTATAGAAAGGCCCCTAAAATAAGGGTAGTTTGGTCTTTTAAACACTATTTATTTTTTAGCCCCCTAAACTTATTACACTTAAATCCCTAAGGTTTTAACAAAATTATAGATAATTGGTTAGAATTCACCCCTCCATAACAAACTTATAATATTTTACTTATTCTTGACATATCTTATAAACTATTATGTTTAAAAAAAATCCAAAGATAGCATGACGACCTACACATTTTTATCGACGTTTCGGTAGTTGTCTTGTTCAATATCAACGCACGGATTAAAAGGTATAAGTTTATGATGCTTTGTGTACAAGTGATTAAAGAAGAATACTAATACTATTGTCGAATAACTAATTAAACAACTTTTTAACACTTTAGTCAAATATTAACAATAATTCCTTATTTAAAGGGTGAGAAAATTTCATCTTCTATACTATACCATAATGCATGAAGGATGGGTATTTTAAGATACCCAAAAAATAAGAACTCCCCCCCCCCTTTTATTTATAAATAGACCCCTAAAATAAGGGTAATTTGGTCTTTTAAACATTATTTATTTTTTAGCCCTAAACTTATTACACTTTAATTCCTTAATTTTAACAAAATTTTGATTAGTTAATTATTAATTAGACTTTATCACCTTATGAAAAACTAACCCATGATTTTTAAACGGACATAACTTTTTCGTATATTAATATTTTTTAAAGAAAATTACACCATAAAAATACTCATTTTATTCTCTTTAATTTGAGTATAGTATTGTTATAGTTTTTTAATTAAAAAAATTGATATGAATCGTTAACTGAAACCGAAAGGTTCACAGAGGAAACCGAGCTAAAACAAAAAAAAAATATGACTTAACTGAAAACCGATTAACCGAAAAATTATAATGCATATTCGAGAGACAAGGATTGTCATTTACATAAATTATTTAAAATTAATATTTTTTACAACTCTTAATGCATGCATTACAATTTACAACTTCTACAGCATACTCTGAAAACACCTCATTTCTATGGGGGTTTTCAAATTTAAATAGGGGATTTTAAATTCAAACACAACAAAATCGGTTTTTTATCACCGTATTTCTCTCTCGTTCTCTTTCATAAATCAAGAAAAAATCCCAACAGATCTAGAGAGGATGTTCCTGCCATGGTGGAACCTTTGAAGATCGATGCTGGCGGTGACAAGGATGGTTAAGGTTCTGGCCGCGAAACCGACTCTGGTGGTCATGATCTGACAACAATCATTCTTGTTTGACGAATCAGGTAAAATTTCACCACGTATTATGTTGATTCGTATTAGCTTTGTTTGATGGTATTGTCTTTCTGACTGCTCACCTGCATTGTTGTTTTTGCGCTTTTCGGAGTATGCAGATCTATGTTTGATCAAGTGCTTTGCCGGTTCGTGTTTCATGTTTTACCTCTGCCCTTTCATTCTTAGATGACATCATCCATCTCTCTGGTTGCTGATAACCACAGTAAGCATTTCATCACTTCCGTTTTGTTCTATGCCGGTAATCGCTGAAGATGTATTACCGAGTAATTTAAGTACATTAAGGTTTTCTTCATAATGTTGATTTAGAGTTATATATTTCATTACACCATTGTTTCTAATTATGACTTGCCAATTATTATGTTCCTACTAAATTGAGTAAGTTTTGTTGTTGAATGAATTTGATATTTGAATCAGCTTGTGAAACTGATGAGCATTAAGGTAATTTTGATGGCATTAGGGACTGCTGGTATATGGCATATAAAGCAATTGAAGATGCCGGTGGCTGGAAAGCTAGAACTGCTATGGAGGACATGGATCTTGCAGTTTGGGCTAGCCTCAAGGGGTGGAAATATGTCTTTGTTGGGGACTTAGAGGTGAGTTGTGATATCAAATATTAGATTTTATTCATCAAATTAATAATCTACAGGAATAAACAGCAAAAAAAAATCTATTACATAGGTAAAAAACAAACTCCCGAGTACCTTCGAAGCTTACCGATACCAACAACATAGTTGGTAATGTGGGCCAGCTAATATGTTAAAAAATGACCAATGAAATCATCTTTTGTGACGTATAACTAACAGCAGAAACTTTTTCTTTACCCTAATAACAATGGGAGACGATTAATTGCATCTACTTTATTATGCAGCGAGTCTCCTTTTGGGAGAAACTTCATGTCCTTTATGCATACTTCTTTGTAAGGAAAAGAATAGTACACGGGATCACCATTTTTATTGTGTAATTTTCCCGGTAAGCATCATGGTCCCAGAGGTTAAACTTTTAAAACCAATAGCCATATATTTTCCAGCAACAATTACCGTTCAGAACTTAGCATGCACCCTAAGGTAACAAATTATTGCAATTTTTATATTAGTTATAGTATTATTTGTTTCTTTTAATGATACAAATTATTGCAAGTTTCAGAAACCCTTTTATAACTTTGGGTTCCTATTCAGAATAGCTTTAATGGACTTTGGGCACTCATGCATTTCGTAACATGTAGCTTTAATACAACTATTAAATCAATTATATCATGGAAACTCATTTTCATGATGATTGGAGTTAGAACTAGGTGTGGGTGGCTCCACATAGGAATATTGTAAACAATATGCATCCTTTGCAACGGATGTGTAATTTACAAAAATAGTACATGTATGCATTTATTTAAGCAATTATTTACTCAAATTATTTATGTATATATTTCAGTGAAGTTGATCCAATAGTGGTGTCTTTTTCGCTGTTAACCAGCTCCTAAGTAGATGGGTCGAGTTGGCACATATTTTTTAGTTGATTCTTCTTCCTCTCGACACACACATACAGACATACTACACATAATTAGAATGTTGCTATCATAGGCTTGTGAAGGAAAGTTTCTTTTGTGGATCATTGAAAGTAAAGCCATTAGCTAATGAAACTAATATTGATTTCTAAAATAAATATGGACTTTGATCTTAGAAATTCAGTTTTATTCTTTGAATGGTAATGAAGTTTTAGACCTTTTGTTAATCAATCAGTTTGTATCAATAGTAATTTAATTTTCGGATTAAATTGATTGATGAGTCTTTAGGCATTAAATTTACACTTTGAGCAACTCTCAACCAATTCAAAGTTGGACTTGACTTGATGTTCACATATAATTTTAACTTAAAAACTACTACAAAATGTTGTTTTCATTAATCTTACAGCTTTAAAGATTCCATTTTATCGTCAAAGTCTTTGTTTGACCAAACAATTTTTTAGGTAGAGCCAAAGAAGTTTGCGATACTGGCGAATTCCAGAAGAATATCGTGGGTATGTTGACAATGGCTGGAAAAGGGATTCGTGTTTTGGTCACTCATAGCGATCAAATATGTGATCTTCATCACAACCACTGTCAAATTTAAAACCCTTATGGGTTCTGGAGCAAAAAAAACCCCAATCTTGTAAACATTTGTACACAAGAAGCACAAAATTAGTCTAGCTTCCTTTATAATGTGGGATGGTGAACTTCATTTGTGAGAGTAAGTGCCAGATTATTATTGTTGTTATAAGATTTAAAGTTTGAGAGGTAGTTTTTATCTTGTTTTAAATTGCAATGGGATTCTGACTCTACTAATTCTAATTGTTTTGTATCGGGTCTTGACATTATTTGTAGAAGTCTACATTTAAAGTGAAATTACACTGTTCTATTAAAATCATAGTGCCAGCTAAAAACTAATAATTAGTACGTAGTTTTTCATAGAAAGATTATGGTAGTTCTCTATTACTATATTGGTAAATCTTTTTAGTCTTTCAACCTTGGGAAGTTTGGTTCGGCTAATTTGATTATGACAAACGTCATAACAAAAACCGACTCATAATTTTGGTTAATCGGTTATGGCTAAAGCGAACCATCGGATTTTTGTCTCCCGCCGCATCGCGCGAGCACCTTACTAGTATATTAAATTTAAGAGTAAAATGCACGGGTAGTCCCTTTGGTTTTGTAAAATAACACATATAGTCCATAATTTTTGTAAAATGCACCAAGAATGCGTGTATCGATGAGGGGGTTGCAGGTGGTGAGGGTGGGGTGGGGCCACTTGAGTTAAATTTATCTTTTAATGTTTTAATATTTTTAATACATTAAGGGCATTAAGGTCCTGTCATACCCACTTAACTGAGAAAACTAACCCCCACTCACTCCAGGGACTGTCCGAGTAACAAACTGTCAAACCACAGGGAGCACCGGTGTAATTTCTAGAAGTTTGGGACTATAGGTGTTATTTTACAAAACTACAGGGACTATTCATGCATTTTACTCTTAATTTAATAATTTATATTAAATAATAATTATCTACAATTAAGAAATTAAGATATAATTTCTAACCTAGTTATTAATATAAATAAATAATAAGATGTTTTATGAAACTTTATTTGTAATTTCTGAAATGTTTGAAACATATTAAATTTATGAGTAAACTGCCATTTTGGTCCCTATGGTTTGAGCACTTTTGCCATTTTGGTCTAAATCTCAAACTTTTTAAATCTGGGTCCCTGTGGTTTCACTTTTGTTGTCATTTTATTCCAAAATTCAAAAATCTCCTTTTTTGACTGTTGCAACCTGTCTATATTGTCTTTTTGTGCAGGGGCAATTTTGTCCATTTGATTCTAATTTAACATATTAATAATTAATAAACTAAATTAAATATATATAATTCCTTTATACCCATATTTAACCATCATCTTCCCCCCATTTAACCATCATCTTCCCCAAAAAAAACCCTAACCCACAAAATCAAAGCAAATCATCTTCCCCAAAAAAACCCTAATCCCACAACGAATCCCTGCAGCAAAACGGCTCTGATGAGTCTCACCCACAAAGTATGACGGCTGAACAGTTATCATATGGCAATGATGGGATCCTAAGATTAAATGGACGGATATGGGTTCCAATCTATGGAGAACTTCGGGATATTATCCTCCAAGAAGCCCATAGTTCCAAGTATTATGTTCACCCTGGTAGTGATAAGATGTACCAGGATTTAAAGGCAAATTACTGGTGGATAGGTTTGAAGAAATCTATAGCCACTTATGTGGCCAAATGTTTGACGTGCGCGCAAGTTAAAGCAGAACACCAGAAGCCGTCAGGTTTGCTACAACAGCCTGAACTTCCCACCTGGAAGTGGGAAATGGTAACTATGGATTTCATCACAAAGTTACCAAAGACAAAGTGGGGAAATGATACTATTTGGGTTATAGTCGACAGGTTGACCAAGTCAGCCCACTTCCTACCTATTAAGGAAACACACAGCTTAGCTAAGTTAGCTCAGCTATACGTGGACGAGATTGTATCTCTTCACGGAGTGTCAGTGTCTATTATCTCTGATAGGGATACAAGATACACATCTCACTTTTAGAAAAGCTTTCAGCAATCGTTGGGCACTCGATTAAACTTCAGCACTGCATATCATCCTCAGACGGATGGTCAAAGTGAGCGTACAATTCAAACACTGGAGGATATGCTAAGGGCTTGTGTTATTGATCTAGGTGGAAGTTGGGATGATCATCTTCCACTGATCGAATTTTCGTACAATAATAGTTATCATTTGAGTATTCAAGCTGCACCTTTTGAAGCTTTGTATGGGAGAAAATGCAGAACGCAAGTTTGTTGGGCGGAAGTTGGAGATGTCCAACTAACAGGACCTGATATAGTCCTGGAGACGACAGATAAGATTGTGCAGATTTGTGATCGTCTCAAAGCTGCCAGGGATAGGCAGAAAAGCTACGCAGATAAAAGGCGTAAACCTCTGAAATTCGAGGTAGGTGATAAAGTGTTACTTAAGGTATCACCCTGGAAAGGAGTAATGCATTTTGGCAAGAAAGGCAAGTTAAGCCCAAGATATATAGGACCATTCAAGATCATCGAATGTGTCGGAACAGTGGCTTACAAGTTAAACCTGCCCGAAGAGCTCAGTGGAATCCATAATGTGTTCCACATTTGCAACTTAAAGAAGTGTCTAGCTGATGAATTGTTAGCCATGTCACATAAGGATGTGCATATAGATGAGAGCTTAAAGTTTGTTGAAAAACCTTTGTCGATCGAGGATCGACAGGTTAAGAAGCTTCGAAGGAAGCACGTACCGATAGTGAAAGTTAAATGGGATGCCCGTAGAGGTCCAGAATACACGTGGGAGGTTGTGTCCACAATGAAACAGAAGTACCCTCATTTATTTCAGTAAATCTCGAGGTCGAGATTTATTTTAAGGGGGTGAGGATGTAACACCTTGCAAAAATCATGTCCAATATAATATCGACACGTGTCCTGGACTTTAAACGAGTAACGAATTGATTACGAGGGATTAAAGTTGACAAACAAAGAAAGTATGTGTGTAAAAGGATTCAAAGTGTCAACATTTGATAATCTTGCCTTTCAACAACCCTACACGATGTTTATACCCTTAAACAAATGAATTATGAATCATATGAAGCCGTTTGTGGAAGAAAGTGAAAGTTTACAAACCGCAAGGGTTAAATGTGTCAACATGTTTAAATTATACCTCTGAGTGACCTTTTAGCGAACCCGAAGCTTTGTAACGATTAATTATGCTCCCAAGAATAAGTAATAAAAATTTCATAAGGTTTCGACATCGTATGAGGAAAATGCGTTAACATTCGTAAATAAGGGGTTAAAAGCGTCAACCTTGAAATTCAGGACTTTCCGGTGATCTTATAACTAACCGGGAGCTTAACGGAGTTTGTTTATGACTTAGAGTCCTTAAAAGTCAAGTTTGGGGGTTAAAAGTGCAATAAAAACAAGTTAAAACAAGTTTATAAAGGACAAGGGACTGAAATGGCAATTTCTGAAACTTGTTGACCGGAGTAGACCCCTACGCGGGCCGCGTAGGCCCTCGGCCATGTTCTACGCGGGCCGCCTAAAATGCCCAGATGCTGAATTTTTGGATAGTTGCCTATTCCAGCCAGTTCCACCGCCTTAAAAGCCTGGTTTTCGAATTCAGGGACTGCTCCAATGGTTTTTCATGCATAGGGGACACCTGGGATGATCAGGAATCAACCTTAGATTTATGTGGAAGGATCTTGTGATGTTTGTTTGGCTATATAATGAACTCTTGTTTGCACCATTTTTGCATTCACTTGAAATTTGTTCACAACTCACTCTTGGGAGCCTCCTGGAGCTCAAGGTCATTCTCTAAGGATCATTACTCGTGCTAAGTACTTCAGTAAGCATCCTTAACCTCTCTAATTCAAGTTTTATTAGCTTAATGACCAAAAGTCAAAGCCGTCGTAATTAAGCTTTGACTTAGTGATTAATCACTAATGGTCCAGTCATTCTTCGAATTGAAAGTGGCTATGAGTTGGTAATTATGTAGGTAATAAACCCTTAAAAGGGCACCCTATGATTTCCATTCTAACTTGGTCAATTGTCGGGTCAAAGTTAATATTAAAAAGTCAACAGAAAGCTATTTTGCAAATAAATTCATAATTAGCAATGTAGAAGCTATGAAACCTGTTTTAACACTTATATAACTTGGTAATTAATGTAAGAACATGTCTAAGCATGTTCAATCCGACAATTTTGAGTTTAGGCTCGGTTCGGAACCGAAAGTCGCAAAAGTAGACTTTTGCTTTGACTTTCAGTTCTGACCCGATTTAGCTTAGTTTAGATATGCCTTAGAGTTCCATTAGGACCGGGTTATAGGTTAGTATAACCCTCTGAGGTTATACAACTTGGTTCCTAATTAATCCGATTCATTTGCATGTTTTCGTTAATTGCTTAAATGTTGACCATTATGCCCTTTTGACCTTAAAATGAGATTTTTGAAAATGTGAGAGAACAAAAACCTTTATTTCTGATTTATAAACATGTCCTAAAAATTTGACATCAGTTTGAGGTCTAAATTAGGAGTTATGCTCAATATCGTAATTAGAAAGCTTTTTATTAATTAAACGGCATTATTAGCATAAAGCCTATCTAAGCCCAAATTTTGACACCAAACTTTTTACCCACTGATGTAATATAATATGTTGGGATTTTTGAAGATTTTTATCTATTTTTAAACTAAACATAACACAGGGTTCTTGCTTTAATTCGGTAATTGTCGGTTATACCCTTTTTGCTAATAAAATGAGTTTTACATAACATTTTGATACCAAACCTTTTGCTACTGATTTTATATGTTAAATAAAATATTTTAAGTCTTCTGGACTGATAAAAATCTCAGCTTTCCTTAAATAACCCGAAAATCACTTAAAACCGACTTTTTACGCGTTTTAAACGCATAGTATGGATTAAAACTATTTTTGACATATAAGACTTAATACCTACTGGTGTTTTAAGTAAATTTTTATACTTTAACACTAAGCAAAAGTTTTGAACTCAGATTTCCAAATTTGACCTTTAAAGCTTATGTGAAATTACCAAAATGCCCCTACGGTATATAGTTTGGTTATAAATGATAAATTTCACATATATGCAATACCCTACTGATATGACAAGAAAAAATAAATATTTTTACTGGTCACTTTAGACCAGAACCTCATATCAATATTTAATCTCTTTTATAACCTTTAAAATGACCAAAATACCCCTACGGGGCTTAATTTGACTTTAAATCCGTTTTGGGCATAATGGAAGGTATCTTACTGATATCACAACATATTTAAGGCATATTAACTTAGGAAACCTGTTCATGACTCATTTGTTTACCCATTATGCATTTTTCGCGTTCGGTGCGGTTTATGTAACTAGTTTGCATAAATTAACCGAAACAGGTCAAAACTTATCATTTTTATCTCAAAATCCAGAATGTGTTTAGTTTACCCATATTATACAAGTCTTCAAACTTGTCGGGTCTAAATCACATTCTGTTCCGGTCTTCCCTTAATCTTGCGTTTTGAACCGTATACCTTTCTTTAAAACTAACCGGTCTAAGTTTAAACTTAAGTAAGACCCGTTAGGAATCTAATAGGTTATTAAAACCTTCGTTCCAGATTTAGGAGCCCAGTAAAAGATACTTTGCACTTGCTGATTGATATACATACTTGCTCAGGTAAATACTTATAACTTATTTTCCCTTATACGGGCTTGGGGTACGGTATATAAAATACTGCTTGGTCGGGTATTGAATTTTTAATCGTATGAAGGTTAAATCATTGAGATAACCCGTTTAATCTGTTTTGTTTATTTTAAGCCTTTGGCTGGATATCCTCGGCTCATTCATTGAAATGGCCACGACTTAAGCACGGGGTGTAGGCATACACCTGCCAGTGCGTATGTAAAATGATATACCTGCTTGTTCGAGAATAACTCGCCGTAGGTTATATTATGTGGTGTGTCTATTAATCTTTAACCCGGTATTCAACCCGGGCTACTGAACGTATAATAAACATATAATTCTTTTACAAGATTATTTTTAAATAATCATCCCAAGTTATAAAAGATTATTTGTGCCTTGCGCATTTCAAATCAATTTTCTTAAACACTTTTCAAAAAAGTCGGTTAATTGTATTTACCAGTGTAAACTGACGTATATTCCAAAAAGGCTAGAGTGCAGGTACTAGGCGGAATAGGCTGGCTACTCCTATCATCAATAAAGAGTCTTGCAAGCTTAGATGTTTATAAATCTGTTGAACAATGTTCCTTTTATCTCGATCCGCCTGTGGATCCCGTACAACCGTTTTTGTAATAATTGATATTACTTTCATTCGGTTTGTAATATATTTTACTTTAGACTTCTGCTGTGCATTAAACTGGGATAATTTGACTATGATGATATCAACTACGTCACGATACTCCCCACCAGGCCCACCGGTAATACGTGGAAATATCGGGGTGTGACACATGAACGGGTCAAATAACTAGTAAATAAATTTTAAGTCGAAAAAGTATATGTTAAGAATTTCCTAAGTCCGGATATTAGATTTTGAGTCCATATGTTAGAGGACCAAATTACGATCACATAGGAAGAAATGGATTGTAAAACGGATATGTAAAATGAAAGTTATGCACATTTTTGTGAAATATAGGATTGAGTACATAGAGCTGGGGATCTGCAGCTCAAAGAAAACAACATTCTGTCGAAAATGGCTTGTCGCGTCGCGCGACAGCCAAATGGAAAAGCAGTCGCGGCACGCGACTATGCTCGCGTCCGCGAAGGAATCGGCCAAGGCTCTCGCGGCCCGCGAGAGACCTTGCTGCTGGCAAATTGTTTGATTTTGTTTATTTTGGTCATGGAACTTGTTTTAAATGGTTTTCAAGGCCTCATAACTAATGTTTAAGTTGGTTTTGATTATAAGTGAATGTTATGCGTCTCCGGATAGTATAAGTATGGATTTACCTACGTGTTAGTGAAGGAAATCTATAGGCAAACGTGTCTAGGAATGAGTAAGTATGTTTATCAATATGTATAAAACTTATATTATGGAAAGTTGTGATATTGACATGTTAGTATAAGTATATGAGAATAAAAGTGGTAAGCAAGAGCTCGTAGTATGTATGCGTGTAGGAATGTACGCATGTATATAGGGTAGTACGTATGTAGGAATGTACGCATGTATGAATGTAAGTGGCTATGAATGTACGTAGGAATGGTTTCAATACGTTTGAGTATTGATGATTACTAATGATGTGCCTTGAGATTGGAATGTAATGCAGGTATGAGATCGTCGGGTTCATGAGGAATTGAAGCCGAACTTGGACAAGGAACTTATGAGGATAATCGAATGAATCCAAGTTTATATTGTAGAATGTTATATGATTTTCAATTATATAGAATAATGTTGTATGATGATGATAATGACTAACAGTTAAGTTGTATATGATGTCCACAGGAACCACATGGATTTTCTCTATAGCTAACGAAGATAAACAGGTGTAGATCGAGTCAAAGAGCAAGGATTGTACGGAAAGAACGGTCACAAAGCTTGAATTTATGTAACACTTTGAAGTGTTAATTAAACGTGAATGTCGTAAATTCCTTCTAGTAAATGTTTGACATTTTGTAATTGAGCTTTCACGTAAGTAATGTAACTAATAATGAAAGAAATTTTAAGGCTCGTATTTCCGTTGCGTCGTTCTAAGATTAAACGTATTAGGGTCTTACACATGTCTTCTTCTTTTTCTAGATAATCATGGCTAATGAATAGTGTCATGGTAAAAAAATTAATTTACTTTTTACCTAGCATAGTTAAATTATTTTGAGCTTTTTTTATTTACTCCCTCTTTGTTGTTAACATGATTTTCATTTTTTACCCAGCATAGTTAAATTATTTTGAGCTTTTTTTACCTACTCTCTTTTTTGTTGTTAACATGGTTTCATGCCATGTGTCTTCTTCTTTTTCTAGATCAAACACATTTCTCTATCATCTTTCTCATTAGTTCCAGAATGTTATTTTATCATAAAAAACCCACCACTTGCCCAACTCCTTCTGCTTTCTTGCAAAACATGGCTTCCGTAAGCCACTTCCTTCTTCAGAGGAAGTTCTTATTTCCGTAAAGCGTTGCATTTTCTTTTTATTACTGGAGCGTAAGCTACTCATAATTTATCTGCAAAAGTTTTAATTTTTTTGAAGTATAGGCCCTTAGAGAAGCTAAAGACAAGCTGGCGAAGCGTGGTGAAGATCTAACAAGGAGATTAGACTTTTAAAAGACATTTGATAGTACATCTTTTATATGTCCAATAGAGATGAACATGTTAATAGTAATAAAAAAAGTTATTTCTAAACGTTTTATGTTACCTACATGTCAATCTTGAATAAGGAAAGGGACAAGAAATCATAAAGTTGTGGAATGCTATCCGAGAAATGCAAGGAAAATTGGAAAAGGCACACAATCAAATTATTCATGAGAAAGAAGCAGCAAAGTCGTTACTGAACAAGCTCTGCGTAATCAAAGAAGTGCCAGTTATTGATAAAATGAAAGTGGAGTAGCTAGAAAATCGTAATCATGAACGGGAGGTATTGCCAAAATAATGAAGTTCCTATCAATTTGTTTCGGTAGTTTTGGTTTTGTGGCTAAATAATTGATTCCAAAATATACATATACTATATGTTTATTATGTGTAGATGAAATTGTAGAAATGAAGAAGATTGTTGAGTTGGAAGAATTACATGTTAATACCTAGGGGGACTTCATGAGATCATTAAAAGATAGCTAAAGGGCCTTAATACAAACACACACACATATAAATTGGTCGGTGGTGTACGGACAATGGTGGTGGCGGTTAGGGATGAGCTTTTTTTTCCCCAAATACCCGTACTCGTACCTGTACTGTACCATACCTGTACCCGTACCAATTTTAGGTATTTGGTACATATATCGGTACTCAGTTTTTATAGACCTTTAAAAGTTTTTTTTATATTATGTTTTATTTCGTGTTATGGTATTTATAGTACTTATATTGATTTACCTATACGGTACCCGTATCATATTGGTACTCGTACCAATTCTACATATTTGGCACTCATACTATATTGGTACTCATGTCAATTTTACCTATTTAGTACCCCGTACAAGTGCTTAAAAACTATATAAAAACAAAATGGTACCAAAGCGGGTACTGTATCGAAAATACCCGTACCCGTACGGTACCTATATATTTGGTATGGTATTTGTTACCCAGTTTTGTTCAAATTCGGCGGTACGGGTACGATACCAATCCCATCCCTAGTGGCGGCGGTGGTGGGAGGTGGACGTGGATGATGGGTGGTGGTGGTGGACGGGGGTTGTGGACGGTGGTGATGGTGATGGACGGTGGTGGTGTTTAATCCTCTGCAGACCTTAGAAGATCTTAAAAGTGGTTGGTCCATTTCTGCACCAACAAGAGCTCGCAAAAATGTTTTTTAATGAAACATCTTTAAAAAAGCAAACAGTTTGTAGATGACAATGTCTGCGTGGAACAGACAGAAGAGCCTATGCATATATTTTTTTTAGAAAAACAAACACCATCTTAAAGTAAGATGTAGACAAAAACTAATGATTATTTAAGAACACACTAACATTGAAAAACCTAATTAGTGTATAGGAAAACAAAGACTCAACCGAAAATATAACTCAAGACAAATGTTTGACTCTCTTTTTTAATCTTTATGATTAAGAAAGAAATTGTATCTTTAAGATTTAAAAATTAGCATTTAGGAGAGATACACAGTGTTTTGACGTGTATACGGTCAACACTGCGCATGAGATAATAAGAATTCGTGCATTAATTGTAATAAATATGTTTAGAATACTTATGTATTATTGAAAAAGTATGTTTATAAGTTACAGTAACTTTCGGGTTATTGAAACGGCAAGAATCAGCAAGCAGATCTACTTACGCGATTTCAACACGTAGCGCGCGTGTGCGCGACATTTAATGCCATATCAGCAAAATACTAATATTTTGAGCATAAAAATAATTATTTTAATTTATAAACTAATTTGTATTGAAATTTATGCGAGAAAACAGAATTCTGACGCAAGAACAAGCTGAAACAGAGTTGTGTGCAGACAATGGTGGGCTGAAGGATGGGCTTGGCTGATGGGCTTCAAAGTTCAAACTCACTTCACCAAACCTTAGGTATATAAACCCTTATATACCTCCACATCTTTCATTATTCACAAACACTTTATCTCTCTGCCTCCTTTCTCTCTAACCTCTCTCTACATTCTCTCTCTAGAACACAAGACCATCGACAAGAATCCAGCCACCACACGGCGGAGTCGTGGTGGCGGCGGCAGCCGACCACGGCGGCACATGCCGGCGGCGGTTTTCCGGCTTTTGGTGATCGTTTTCCGGCCAAAGGTACATTTTTTTTACTAATTTTGACGTTCCAAACACCATGGTGAGGTGCATTTTCTCTAATTCAGAGCGGTTTGAGCCGTAGAGAATCTCTGAAGAGAATCCGGCCAAATTCTGTCAAGTTTGTTTTCAAGTTTTCTCTTCATGCATGTCAAGATCTTGCTTTGAAGGATGTTGGTATTGCTTATCCAAACTATGTCAAGATCTTGCTTTTAAGAGCCTCCAACTTATTTATAGTTAACTTCAACATGTACATCATACCATAATATATGGTAAATCATACCGAAGCGATTCGAAATGAGCCCACCCCCGCTCGTACCGAATTTTAGAGACCTAGCGAATTACGACCCCGTTTCACGTTCCCATACCGAAGCGTACAACAAACCATGTGACTATAGTCCACGTTATTTGTATGTTAATTTCCATGATATCGAAAGTCACTAAAAGGTTTAGACCTAAAAATCTAGGGTTCCAAACACCAACGCATGCTTAAAATTATTTATTTGATGCTACTGAGTGAGAAGTCATTACACCCACCCCACAACCATAGCAACACAGGCTCACTCAATATATTTATAAACTCATAAATTACAAATTCACAATCCTAAATTCGTAAAGTTATGCCCTAATAGCAGCAAAAAAAAAAAAAAAAAAAAAACCTACAAAATAAGGGTGTTTACAGAATGACGATTAAAGTTAGGGTTTACGAGAATTGGATCAAAGCCAATCCGCCAGAGATCAGAAGTAGTTGTCGGTCGTAATTCAGTCAAAGGAGCGCAGGTGGCAGGTTGATTGACTTGCAATTCAGAGAATCGGAGCCAGGAGAGACGGATTTATTACCAATTGATTTAATAACTTGTGCCGCATATCATAGAAACCCCATGGTTTTTATTATGGACATATGGTTTGTAAAGGTGTTTAGAGTCCGGTTTTGACGGTTTTTATAATCGAAACCCCAACCATTGAAATTTAGAGCCGGGCTATTATTAACGCTTTTGTTTCATGGTTTGGAATGTTCTTATAAGCATCATGTTATCCAGGTCAAGATACGTTCACGTTGTTGTTTGAGCTCCACAGGTTGTGTAATACGTGGGCTATTATGGTATTTTCAATGTTACTTATTCGCATATGCCGATTTTTGTGATAATTTGATGTTAGTTGTATGAATTGTCATACGGTAATAAAAATACACAAACTATACAAAGTTTTTTGGGTTATTGGATTTTAATAATCCCAAGTTTCATTGGTTGGCCGATAATAATCCCAACTTCAAAAATTGCCTACAACAGTCCCAACTTGTAAGATTTTGGCCACCAATGATCCTTGTCTAACTGGGTTAGTTAAATGTGACGTGACAGGTGACGTGGCAGGTGACATGTTTAAAAACTAAAATGTGGATGCTGACATGTATCATATCTGTCACTGGAAGAAGAAGGGGCGCCAGATTCCACAGCTCCGGTTGCCGGAAACAGTGACCGAGAGGGAAGGAGAGGAAGGTGTGCGGCTGGTTTATCAGCGTAGGGTTTTTAAACAGTGACAGATATGATACACGTCAACATCCACATTTTAGTTTTTAAACGCGTCACCTGCCATGTCACCTGCCACGTCACATTTAACTAACCCAGTTAGACAAGTATCATTGGTACCAAAATCTTACAAGTTGGGTCTGTTGTAGGCAATTTTTAAAGTTAGGATTATTATCGGCCAACCAGTGAAACTTGGGATTATTAAAATCCAATAACCCAAGTTTTTTTTTATATATTATACAATTATATTGTGTTTATTATACAACTCCGTATAATACACGGGTCTATAACAAAGTGATATACAAAAAGTTATGTATGTGTATCTAAACGAGGTTAGAAACAATGCATTGGTGACTAAAGTGAATACTAAATAACTAGTAATGAACATTCTTAAGAACTATAAAATGATATTTTTTAGAATCAAATTTAGAACTTCGTTATATATTTTTGAAAGTGATTTGAATCCTATTTTTTCAACCAACTTTTTAAATGATGAAATAGAATATGAAGAGGATGAAATAAAAGAAGCGTTAAAAGGTCTTTGGGCTCATATAATTGTGAAATATGGCGCAACCAATTACTTATATAGTGGATATAGATAATATTAAGAATATATAAATAAAGTAATATATTAAACATTAAACACTATAAATAAGCAATATGTTGTAAGTTGGGCTTTGAGAGTCTTTAAAAAAAAATAGAAATTTTCCTTTATAACCCTAAAGTTCTAATGTTTGACAATGTAAGTTTCAACTTTTAATCTTTGTTTACTTTTTAACCCTAAAGTTTTAATCTTTGATAATTTATCATAAAATTTTAATCTTTGCCAACGTAAGTTTAAAATTTTTAATCTTTCTTTCCTTTCTAATCCTAAAGTTTTAATCTTTGACAATTTAAGTTTAAAGTTTTAATCTTTGGTAATTTAACCCCTTTGATTAATTTGATTTTTTACTTCTAATTCAAACGTTTCCATCTTTTATGATTTAACCACTTTGATTTTTTTTACTTATATGTTGTAATCTTGGCTTGGGGGTTTTTCAAAGAAAAAATAGTTATGCATATGGTTGTTATAACCTTGGCTTTGGGTTTTTTTTTTTAAAAAATGATTTTTTTACTTTTCACCCAAAAGTATTTCATAAATTACTTTTAACCCAAAACTATTTGTTTTTTTTTTTTACTTTTAACACAAAACTTTTTATCTTTTTCAATCTATCCTCACAACTTTTTTACTGTCAACTTTGGTCCTTTATAGTTTTCATTTTCCGCTTTATGCTTCGTTCTGAATTCTGTGACTTAAAACATCGCAACGTGCGTCTATGGTTTAGCATTTTTCACGTTTCGTTCTAAACTTTGAGAGTTAACACGACGCAACGTGCGTGTGTGGGTGAACGTTTTTACATCGTCCATTTTTTCCGGTTTGACAGGTTCAACATAATGTGCGCGTTCTAAATCGACTTAGTTATAACTAAAGAATCCCCGCCGCATTGCGGCAGGTCGTAATTCTAGTTATTAATAAATAACAAATGAGCCGGGCTTGAACTTGAAAGCTAAAGTAGGGTTTGAGGAGTGTAACATTTTTATTAACGATCCCACTATCCATGTCAATCTGCATCTGAAACATCTCGTTCACATTCAATGGAAATTCTTTCTACATTTCACCAAATTACAAAATCAAAGTATAGTAACGCAACTCTGAACTCAGAGATTCTTTTGTGCATGATTAATCAAACAACTAGTATCTAATGCCCATGACTAATATTAATAAAAATAAATATCCATTGTCACAATAATCAAAGGAACAAATTTGATATTTACCCCGAACCATACGAAGAAATAAGCGTATTGAGTGTGTGACATCGCAACAGTGAAAAATGGAAGAAACAAGCATAATTCTTCAATTCTTCAAATTTGGAGATGGTGTGGAAAATGGATCACACCTAAGAGCATTCACATCCAATCCATCAAAACTTGTGAGGGTGAGTTTTTATATTGTAAAGGGTATAAAAAGTGGTTGTGAGTGGAGGAGAGAGAAAATGTTACTGTTCATCTGTATATTTGGGGGGACACTGTTCACCCAGTATAATTTTTTTAATATATATTGAAAGTGGTTGTGAGTGAAGGAAAAAGAAAAATGTGATGATAATATTATTTAATTGAAATGGAGAGAGAAAAAGTATCTGTTTTTAGTGGAAATATATTGATATAGGAGTTGTTTTTTAGTGGAATGTATGTATAATTTGATGGATTGGATGAGAATGCTCTAAAGGGTGAGGCCGCAATAATGAGGGTAGGTCCCGGTGGTGAGGAGAGATTACAAAATAGATATCGTTAGTGACTTAGTTTAATGTATATTAGACCATGTGTAGTGGTAACAACTTATAATGCCCCCACCATGGGGCATTATCCGACACGTGGCATCTTAGTCAGCGTTGGGGCATTATAGCAAAAGTGGCGTAGTGGGGCATTATGCCAATAACCCCATTCAATCATTTAAAAAAAAAAAAAAGAAACAAAGGTGATTGGCTGGTCAAAGGGTTGAAGATTAAAAAAAAAAAAATGAAAGAAAAGGCCCCTTACTTGGACCAATCTCATTGGCCACCTGCATGTTCAATTTCATCCCTTCGGCGTTTTATTAAACACGCCTACATGCAAGATTCCAAATTATAACGCCCAAAAACGCTTGATGTAATGGGGGGAGGGGCGTTTCCGGGCGTTTTTTTTTCATTTTTTTTTTAAAAAAAACGCCCCACTACGGGTGCTCTTACTGTATGGGTTATAGTTCTTACCGCTCACTGATCATTAGCTCAGACATACATTTTTGAGAGATCGCAGAATAGATATCGTTAATGACTTAGTTTAATGTATATTTATTTTTGTGTTATAGTTCTTACCGCTCACTTCTTTTCCTGTACCTTGGGTTATAGGGCATTGGGGAAGATATGGAAGAATGTAACTTTTGGTGCTTGAGAGTTTAAACGGACATCTAAAGTTGATAAATGTAACCAGGTTTATTTTGTAAATTCTTTTATATATTGTAAGGATTTAAGCATTTATGGATTGAGTTTTAGTTTTATGATGTTAGAAAACCTCTTGCATCTTCATCTTTTAAGAAATGCAGGTTTGAAAAACATACACAAGTACCAGACACCATCAATTAATAATAAACAATGATAATTTTATTTACAATGATCACACACCAATCTCAACAATCTTCATGTATTCACAATCAATAAACAAAAATCAATGATAATTGAGAAAGAAAACAAATAAAACCAACCAGCTGTTCTTTATACACTTATCAAACAGCTGAATCTCCTTCCCAAACATTAAAACAAAAGAATTATTTCACAAAGCACACACATCAAATTGGAGATAGAAATAATAAATAAATCTCAATCTCGATGAACCTTATTTTGCAGCCCGAAAGAGTTGACTTCCAAGGGTCACAACCGGGGTTCCTTCCCCCATGATTGTTGTCAAGCTCATTTCTTTTTCAAGTATTCGATCCAGCTCGGTTACCACATAACTCATTGCAGGCCTTCTCTCGCTTGAAACTTCGACACACCCGATTATCAAGTGGATATATTCTTCCATACCTTCCGTTGTGAAGCTGTTCCCGATTCGTGGATCAATGATACCGGAGATAGTTCCTGCTTCTTGATGACTATGCACCCATTCAACAAGATTTTGGTTGGAGTTTGAAGATAGTAATTCCGCTGCTTCTTGTCCACTTACCAACTCGAGCAGGAATACACCAAAGCTGTAAATGTCACTTTTTTCAGAGAAGCGCTTGAATTCACGTACCCTGTAAAAAATTACGGGTTCAGAATAATATTCGAGAAAAAAAAAAGTGAATAAGAAAAAAATAGTAAATTGCCATTTTCATCCCTGAGGTTTGGCCAGTTTTTCAACTTTCGACCAGAGGTTTGTTTTTCCGCATCTGGATCCAAAAGGTTTGAAATCTTGCCCTTTTCATCTGGCTCGTTAACTTCATCCATTTTTCTTCGTAAAATCAGGGGTATTTTCGTCTTTTTTGTTAGCTTAAAAGGTAATTCGGTCTTTTTCACTTTATGTAAAAAGACCGAACAGCCCTGAAAAAGACTGAATTGCCCTTTAAGTTAACAAAAACGACAAAAATACCCCTGATTCAACGGAGAAAAATGGATGAAGTTAACGAGCCGAATGAAAATGGCAAGATTTCAAACCTTTTAGATCCAGATGCGGAAAAACACCTTTGGACGAAAGTCGCAAAACTGGCCAAACCTCGGGACGAAATTGGCAATTTACTCAATAAAAAACCATGGAAAGGGTATAACTCTGGAGCAAGGAATATCTCATCAATTCTAGCTTGAGAAGACGGGCCCGCTGAGTCAACTCGGCCCAAGAAATTTCGGACACCTGCATCTGCAACTTTGGCTATAAAGTTCTCATCTACAAGAACATTTGCTGTTTTGAAATCCTTGTGAGCCAAACGTGGGCTTAATGAGTGAAGGTGAGCCAAACCTGAACATTAGGGGATATGAATGAGAGTTACGTGCGTTATGCGTAAAAAGCGTTTTTTCGAAAATTTGTATTATAAATTTAAGTAGCTCAACTTTTTCCACAAGCAACTTGCGAAAGAGTTGCGGTTTATCTTAAAAAGACGAACTAATACCAGGAAAGCCAAAAATGCTCACTGATTTTGCAGAGGATCACCTTTAGCCGCCCCAAGAGCTATTGAAAGTCTATGCTTGAATTCAAGTTTTTCTTTCGTAACCTGACCGGCTCCTGCAGGTTCAAATCATGAAACATCATACACTAAACACACAAATATTCATATTCATAATTTAGGCAGCAAAAACGGTTAGCAGATAGATAATTACCGTACAAGTGGATTGAAACACTTCCGTTGGGTACATACTCGTATACAAGGATCTGTTGACCACTTGCCTGACAGTAACCTAAAAGCGTCACAATATTCCGGTGCTGAATAGATGCCAGATACCTCGCCTGTATATAAATACCATACCCTTAAAATATATAATTTAGTGTAATAGTACCAATTTAAAAAAAAAAAACAATATTAAAATGCACGTATGCATGATTACCTCTTGTATGAACTCTTGAGTAGGGGGAGCTAGTCTTCTTTTTATCGCTACAAGCATACCATCATGAAGCAAGCCCTTGTACACCTCACCGAATTTTCCTTCACCGATCAAACTTTTGTCACTAAAATTTTTTGTAGCTAAAGACAATTCATCAATTTCAAACCGTCGGGTTTCTCGGATGACTAGTTGAACCGCCTGAGATCTTCCAACTGAATTTGATCATGTTATTATCAGTACCAACTAATAATATTAAATATATATAATGTTATCGCTCACCTTGAGATGGATCAGAAGAGTCGGTTTCTGAAGTTCGGGACACGCTTCTGTTATTACAAAAGAAGAACCATGTAACTAAAATCACAAACCCAAGTAAGACCATAGCTCCTGCAGCACCTCCCACTATTGCTGCAAGAGTTCTTGACATTTGGTATGAGGACTTACTTCACATGTCTATAACATAGCAAAAAGGAAAATCGATGTAAAAATGAGTAATAGTATCGGTGGCTTATATATTTGATGCGAGAATGAGTAACACAATGACCTAACTGTCTAAGGTAATTCATCATGATGAGTGACAACTAGATGTGTAAACTGTAAAGTACATTGCAAATATATGGCGTTCTTTTGTCATGCAAATAAAGAATATTTTCATATAACTAACTATATGGGGAAAACAATACCCAAACAGGTCAATTCGATAACAGAGTTAGAATAAGAATAGCTTAGCAGTATCCCTAAAAGATTTGTAAAGTGGAAAAGTCGAAAATTCTGTTATGCAAAAGCTACTAGAAGCTCAAGACGATTAAATGAAGCGGCTAGATTATGTGCATTTCGTCGAAAATCACTCAAGGAGGGGTAATGCCGTAATCTTTTAGCATATGCTGCTCGTCATCACGCTGCAAAGGTGCGCATTTCCTTTATTTCGTTTTCTTTCTATTCCAGGAAGCAGTTATATTTTCTTTCACAAGGGAGTCAAGTTCTTGAACAAGTTGACTGCCAACTCAGCGATGCGCAGTTGGGGGGGGGGGGGGTGAAGGCATAAGTAGCTATGCCAGCACTGATGATGGAGCCTGAGTTTTAACTGCAATCAAATGATTCAAATCCAATGGAAGTAATCTTGTAGTTTGTGAATGAGATGTTGGGTCATATTTATATTTTATACACACTTTTAATATTTTTATCACTTGCGTTTTCGAGTTATCTGTTAATCAAACAGTAAGAGTCATGCATGCATACTTTTCGGAGCTGATATAAATGACAGTAGCTTTAAATTAAGAAATTTTCATATCCTCAAAAGATCCGACCGGTTTCCTTTATATAAGCTCTTAAATTTAGCATATTTACACCCCTATTTACCATTCTCAATATCTAAATTCCAACAATTATTTCCCAACTTTCTTATATAGAAGTAGCAAACCACATTATCCATCAAACATCAAAAGTACATCAGAATTAATCCAATATATTCAAAAAATTATAAAATCCTACCTCAGGCACAGAGATTAATATACTAATTTAGATCTACTTCTTTGATAAAAACAAGTACAATACATATTTTAATGGTTAGGTTACTCAATAAATCAAAGAATACTATTGAACAATATAATGAAAACAGCATTAAACAATAAAAAAAAGAGGAATAAACCAATAATCAAATTAAATTATTAAACAACTACAACAACAATCAGCAATTACAGGATTCAGACACTAATCAACAATCAAATACAAACTCCATTGTTCGATTAATCAGCAAATCTCACAATCTAATGAGAATCAAAACCTAGAAAGTAAAATAAGATTAGGCATTAACAGTTACACAGAAATTAGTACTTACAGCTTAGAAAAAAGAAGCTCATTATTCTGTGGATTGATTAACAATGGTGATCCAGAGGTTTTTATTCTGTTCGATCCTTTATGATTCTGTTTGTTCTACCCTCTGCTGTCATGAACAAAACAACCTCTCTTTTGCTTATCATACTCCTATTTTCGTCTTTTTGTTTGTGCTAAAGCGTAACATATTCCTCTCACTTTGTCTCTCTTGTCATTTTAGCCCCCCCAATTCTTTATCCTTGCACACTTGCCGCCGTCTTGTCAGTCCACTGGCCAGGTCGGTTTTAAAAGCGGTTTTAAAAGTCGAATAACGTCATGGATTGTTTAAAAGTAATATGTACATTGTACATGTGTAACCAATTTCAAATAAAGTGTTGTTGTGAATTTACGATGGTATAAAGATATGAAGTTTGAGGTATTTAATTAACTGGTAACTGGAAATATGAAAGATAAAAATTAGAAAAATTGGAAATTCAGTCCGATCGTTGATTTGGTTTGTTGATTCTTCCAGCTAGCGCCGTAATTACTGGGTTGTTTAAAAATGTGCAGCCTAACTAGTTGTGTAGGTGGTTCCATGTTCGACCGGTCTGGTTTTAATTCTGATAGCATTACATTTTAATTGTATAAAAATCAATATTAGCTTAAGAGATTAAAAAAACATTTAATTTTCTATTTGAGATATTTATTTATTTTTATTTTGATAATTAATAATGTATCAAAATTTTAATTGTATAAAAATCAATATTAACTTAAGAGATTAAAAAAACACTTACTTTTCTATTTGAGATATTTATTTATTTTTATTTTAATAATTAATTGTATCAAATTTATATCTTTGTCGGTTTAAGGTATTTTTTACCGAAATGATATTTTTCTGACAAAATTGCCAAAAGAAAATCCACAAGTAGACAAATAAATGTATGAGTAGTGTTCAACTTGCAGTCATGTTAAAGTAGTGTTCAACTCTAACACATTTAAATTCAAGAACACCACGTGCATCTGTTTTTGTTGATTGATTTAATAACAAGAATTAACGAAAAAAATAAAAGAATTAACGAAAATGCCAAATATTTTTTAAACCATTATTAAAATTTAGAACTGTGCAGAAGAGATAAATATTTAATTTTGATTGTATGTATGACGAGTTACATTACAAGAAAAACTATTTTGCGGATGTAGGACCTTAGTCACATTTTTTAATGAGTAAATTGCCATTTTAGTCCCTTAGTTTTGATTAAAATTGTCACTTTAATTCAAATAGTTTTTTTCTTGTTATTTTAATCCAAATAGTTTTGTTTTTTTGTCATTTTAATCCCTGACTTTTGTCATTTGTTGCTATTTTCATCCAACCCACTAACTTCATTCAAAAAATTTAGTTAACTTAGGTGAGTTTTGGTCAAACCACATTTTTCTTTCTTTTTTTGCGGGTGCAATGGTATGGGGATAGTGTTGTGCCGGTATACAGTGAAGATGATGGTGATAGTTGTTGGTTTTACGATGATGGCGGTGGTGTTGGTTGATGACGTGGGTGGCGGAAAAGTGGCCGGTGGTGTTGGAAATGGTGGGTGGTGATGGTACAGGCAGGTGGTATCGATGATAGAAGGTTGTGATGGGGTAGGTGGTGGGAGGTGGTGATGGTGGTCAATGAAAATAGCAAAAAATGACAAAAGTTAGGGACTAAAATGGCAGAAAACAAAATTATTTGAACTAAAATGACAAAAAAAAAATTTGCACTAAAATAGTAATTTTGGTCAAAACTCAGGAACTAAAATAGCAATTTACTCTTTTTTAATCATTTATCAACACTTTATCCCAGTAAATAATCAACATGTCCACTTATTACGAAAGTAATGACCATATTGTTTTTTCTTATGATTTAAACAAACCAGTAAGCATCCTCTACAATCACGAATCATGAGATAAATGACTTTTCTATTTAGATTCGGCAGGGTCAGCCCTGAGAATTCGTGTACCATGTTCGAGCTCGAAAAAACGTACCCTTAGGCCTTAACGAAATTGGGTATTGGGAGGTCTAAACCTAATGACAATGAGCTAATAACTAATCTAAACCTTAAAAATAGTTTTGTAAGTGGACCTATGTGATTGTTGGTGCTTGTATGAGTATACCTTATTAATTTATTTTTTGTGCCAGGATCATTTCAGAACCATAAATAATAAACAATCTTTTTATTTATATATTTTTATGTTTAGGATAATTATATCATTTATTATGTGTATTTTTATGATTACGTACATGTTAAGAGTAATTTTATCATTTTTTATATGTAATTTTATAATTACACATATGTAAACTAGTTATTTTTACATATATGTAATTAGTTATGACACATATATATAATTTTGGCAATTAAACATATGTAAACTACTATTAACATGTATGTAATCAAAGAAATACATATAATAGATGATAAAAAGATCCTAAATACAAAAACTTATATATAAAATGATTGTTTATTAGGAGTTCTGAAAGTTCTGTAGTTATTTAGAGTTCTGAAATAAACTCAACCCTTTATTTTTTTACATATAAATATCATTTTTTTATATAGTCCACCCCGCTCACCCTTAGGGCCGGCCATGAGATTCGGTTATCTTTCTGTATTAGATTTTACGTGTTAATGCAACTGCAACGCCACAAGCTACATGAAATTTTGTTGTGTACATTTTGTATATTGACGTATTTGTTGTATTTGTTGTGTCGTATCATACTTTCCTATTGAAGTACAATGCTACGCGACTAACTGACATGTACCATATTAAATTTCATGTATCCTTCATATGTACTAGTTATTTACCCTAATTTTCTACTTATTGTTCATATTTCTTTCATGTAGACTTCGAGATTACATACGAATTATGATTGATACTGTCATAATGAAATCTCAGTGTGAGCTTGCGAAAATTAGTTCTTTGTAGCAGGCGATCGTAATAATTTCTTATTAGAGTTACTGGATAAATGCATTTATCTTATCTTACATGTGTATAATGTTTTCCTTTGAATATAATCCATTCTAGGTTTTAGATTAAATCCGGATTACATAATTTAAACTTGTAACCATAAACAATGATATTTCTATGTTTCAAGGATGTCCTTAATAATTTACAAGAAATGATAACATTGATTGTTTTTCAGCAAATAGGTGTCAATGAATGTTGGTTGTTTTAGTACTGAAAGCAATCAATAATCATCTATTGTTGTTTTAAATAAGGAGTAAAATCATGTGTGATTTCAATTGATCATATGGACTCGAGATAAGTAATTCAAGCGAGCTACTTAGGAATGTGGCATAGATAGGGTTGCTAAAAGTATTTATTTGATAAACTCCTTGACGAGTTTGGAATTTATTATAAGCAAATGTGTAGTAGTTGGTGGAAGTAGGAAGTGGGTCCCTATCAAGTGCGACGTTTCAAGCTTTTGATCTTGTAGGTTCGGGAATAGGTTATTGATGCTACACGCAGATTTTCTTTTTGGATTGTTTTCATAGGTCCTTATCTGTTCGGTTCGTTTTTTATGTGTCATTAGTTGGTATAGTTTAGCGTTGTTCATAGTTTTCTTTTCGTTCTTGCAACTGTTTTGTTTCGTCTTGGCTAGTTACTTGCTAGTCATTTTTAATAAAATTTAGCAGTTAAAAAATGGGTAACCTATGTTTGGATTCATCCATTAAGGTATAATTTTTTTTTCAAGGGAAGTCTGGATTAGTAGGTAGTATTGTATTAGGCTATACGGAGTGGGAAGACTTAAAAATGAGGCGTTATACGATATGTGGCATCCACGTCAGCACATGTCGGAAAAATGGCGTGATGCAAAAAAAGGGAGGAGTGGAATGAGGCGTGAAAGAGTGACGTTATTCGACACATGACACATACTACTTATTATTATTTTACATCTAAAAATTATATAAAATCTATAAAATTTAATTAAACAAAAACATTGAAACTAATTAAACACTAGTTTTTTTATATCGCGCGTTGCAGCGAAACCGAGCAACTGATAATGTAAAACAAACATGATTTGAAAATAAAGCATGTTGTTTAGAAAGTCAAACCATTAGAACGATTTAGTTTATCATCGTACCATTTTATAATACCAAATAAATACTTTATTTTGAGTATAACCTCGTTTTAACAAAACTTATAACGGAATGTCAGGGAAAGAAATCAAACAACTACGTACTTAAATTTTTAGAAAAAATTATAAACGTAACTTATTAAAGAAGTGTCAGATTAATTGATAAATTAATATATGTTAAAAAAAGAAAAAAAAAACAATTATAAAAAAAGATAAAGTAAATAGATGTTTAAAAAAAAAAGAAAATATGTTATTAAAAAATAATTATAATAAAAACCATTATAATATATTAAATAATAAAAAACTATATATTATTATAAAAATAAAGTTACTATTCATCGTCCCTCGAAATCAATATATATATATATATATTATATATATATATATACATATATATAATGGGTAACCTATGTTTGGATTCATCCATTAGTTAAGGTATATATTTTTTTCAAGGGAAGTCTGGATTAGTAGGTAGTATTGTATTAGACTATACGGAGTGGGAAGACTTGAAAATAGGGCGTTATGCGACATGTGGCAGCCATATCAGCATATGTCAGAAAAGTGGCGTGATGCAAAAAAAAAATGAGAAGTGGAATGAGGCGTGAAAGAATGACGTTATTCGACACATGACACATACTATTTATTATTATTTTACATCTAAAAATTATATAAAATCTATAAAATTTAATTAAACAAAAACATTGATACCAATTAAAAAAATAACACTAACAGAAAAATATTACATAATTTAAAAGATAAAAACATTAGATAAGTTAAAAAAAAACGAAACTAAGAAAAACACACGAAATAAACGAAACTAAAATAAAACATACGAAATAAACGAAAAAAACATTAAATACTTGAAATTAAACATTAAACCAAAAATCTAATTATATGTCACGCCGATACGTGTTTGAAGAATTGAAGTCACGGTTGTACGTGTGCATGTAGTTGATGAGGGCGACTTGTATGATGTCTTACGAAAGGTCACCACCATCATTTTGCACAGCGTTGTGCACCGTCTCAAATCTTTCACTATCCAAACGAATAGTCCTGAAACGCGAAGAAAATGCATCCACGGTTCGGGTGGTGTCTCCCCTATGGGCTATGAATACAAAATTGTTGGAAAATACGTCCCCAAAATGGACCTGAGCGATTACGAGGTATATAGTGGGTAAGCACTTCAACCCAAAATTCCCACACGATGTCTTCTTCTTCGGTTCATGGAATCGTTACCATTTCTTCTAACTTTTTAAGAGAATACATGAAGAAAGTTGAGAGAGATGAGATGTAATGAGAGTTTTTGTAAGGTAAAAATGATAGAATTGGTTTGATTATATAGATAAAGTTATTTTTTGTAAGTATTTTTTTTTTTTTTTAATATAACCGTTGGGGGGCAACGGCTATAACCCACACCCAACGAAATGTTGCCATGTCACCACGTAAAACTCCTCCACGCTGGTGGAATTTCCCCCGCCTCCAACCCTATGCTGCCCTCCACATCGTTTGCGAGCCTATATACATAGCATTAAGAGGCCACCACGCCAGAATTCCACGCCACTTCGTGTGATGTTAGAAACGAAATGGTAGTGATAACCTATTTTAAGATTCATTTATTAAGATATATATACACGTGTCAAGGGAAGTGTAGATTATTAGCTAGTGATCGAGATAATAATACGGTATTCGAAACGAAAGAAGCATATGTAATAAGTTTTGGTGATGTCTAGCCACATTAAAATTCCGATACCTCAAATCTTGAAATTTAAAACTTGAAAGTCAAGTTGTTTAAGTCCTTTTCACTTTCTTTTTTGAGTCCTTTGCAGTTTCTTCATAAACCAAAAGATCCCTCAACCAAAATAATACACTACTTGACACCAAAATTAATTTTCAATTATTATGATTTTGACTTTTGAAGCACACCCGTTAGTTGTGGTTGTGCCATAGTTATGTTTTCAAAACATTTGCTTTAATATAACTAAAAATACGACTTTTCATAAAAACAAATATTAATATATAATCATATTTACATAACTAAAATACTATTATGACTCAATAAGGGGTTTCAGCCTTTCAGGTTTGTGTCGGTTTCATTTCTGGTGTTCATATTAAACCTACAATTGAATTATTGAAAAAAATAAAGAATATTAAAAACAAAAAAACCATAACTAGCACCCATATTAAATCAACTATTATAAGAAAATTATTGGTTATGTTATTGGTTTACAGGTACATATGAAAAGACCACTTCAACACTATGAGTTTTAGTACAAACTTAGAATAATCATCATCGATGTCATGAAAAAGAAAGTATAACTTGAAAACATTTAATATATAAAGAAATGGTTCCGTTCATGAACATAGATAGATACATATAAAAGAGATGGTGATCTTAATTAAATTAAAAATAATTTTGGGATATAAATAGTTTGCTAGTTATATAACGTTTGATAAATGAAGAAAATAGATACATGATCTAATATGATTCTTGTTAGAGGACACAAAGTGAGAGCCGGGTAAAAATTTTCACGATGATAGGCCCCGACTTGGAACACCGTTTCCCCGGTCCTGAGGATTAATTCCAAACTCACCGATGGGAGAATATTCACCGAATCACCGAGGATGGGTGAGATGATTTTGAACAATTATATGACCGTTACTTAGGAAAAAACTATTTTTATAACCCTACAAAGAAAATCGTTTCCACTATTTTTTTCACACAACTTCCTATTCTCTCAAACTATTTTTATTTTTTTTCTACACAAAAATGGATTCATCATTTAAACACGGCAAAAGAAAAACCAATTCTGAAAGCCTCGCAAAAAAAAAAAAAAAAAAAAAAAAAGAAAAAAAACCAAGGTTGGTCATCGTTACAATATCAACAGCCAAATCCATTAAAGATGATAATGGGATGGATTTGGGACAAATATTGGTAATCGAGTTCTGTACCGAGAAAAAAAATTATCCCAAACCTGACCTACTACTTGTCGCATATTGGTTATACACACGACGATTATGTATATTTGTTAGTTTGTTAAAGTTACACTTTTAGGATTTTTTAATACAATTCTTATTATTTTTATTTTATATAAATTTATTACCCTAGAAACAACTAAAATTAATTAGGGCTGTAAATGTTGGAAAATAAGTGAAAATAGCATTTTTCACAAATATAGGAAAATGATTTTTTCCTATTTTGGACTAGAAATAAATATAATAAAATGAGCGGGTTTTATGTATTTATTTGTGGGTTTGTGTTCTATGTTGGAAGAGCTTCGCAACGAACTAAACCACGTCCAAAACCGAGCTAAGATGAATGAGATATCGATGCTCAAAGTTGGGTGTTTGGAACATTCAATGTTGAAACTAAAGGGAAAGTAGCACCTTGTCCCACATAGGAGGAGAGATGGAACTTAAATGGGTATTTAAGGTGGAACTCTCCATCCTTATTGTTTCATGGAAGCACACACTAGTGTCCTCGCGAAGGGTGCGGAGCACCCTAACTCGCACTCGCACTCGCACACGCTCGCTCGCGCGCGCGCGCGCGTGGCGTGGGCGATGAGGCGCAATGTGGCACTTTGCACTTCGCACGCTCGCATCGCCGCACGGACGGACTTGAGCTGCACCGCCGCACGCCGCATGGACGGACTTGAGCTGCACCGCCGCACGGCAGTGAGCCAAGAGGCCGCACGCCGCACGGCAGTGAGCCAAGAGGCCGCACGCCGCATGGGCGCGCGCGCAGAAGCTTCCAGCATTGAATGACAGGGCAGTTTCAGTCCAGCTTCGTAACTGACGAGTTAATAGGCTTTGACTGAGAATTAAATGACGTATTAAATTGCATTGAAGACGTTTAATGCAATTTAAACCTCTCATTTAATTCATTTTGACTGTTTCAACCTAGGAGCTGTATAAATACAGCTCCATACCCACTTCAGATGGACACCAGCAACAACAACAGCAACAACTCTCTCTCTACAATATTCAGATCTTCTCCAGCATTCTTCAAGGTAACCTTCGGGTTGTAGGTCTACTCCGGCAGTACCACTGCTCCGGCTGTTGTACCCTGGGAAACAAAACGAGTACTCTTGGGAGACTCGGAATTTGTTTTAAGGGAAGCGTGTGTTCACGTGCCTCAGCCACTCTGCTTCTACTCCATTTCTTGTATTTTGGTTTATTTCAGTTGTATTCGTATTAGATTTTTAGCTTTCCAATTTCTGTATTGTAATCAGTTATAATAAAATTTGTTTTATTTTATTCAATTACGCGAACGGTTCCTACAATCTTAAAACAAATTTTTAAAACCGTTCGTGTAATCAAAACCATTCTGATTGTGATTCAAACCAGTTTTGTTTTCACTCAGTTTGTGTTTTAAAAACAGATTTTTTTTGGTTTTCATCTTCAAAGGTGCGACTTTGGTTGAAAACCAGTTTGGTTACTTATAGATTGTCCTAAAAAATTGGTAATAAACTTTCTGATTTGGTCTTCAAAGCTGGACTTAGAAGCCAATCAGTAAGTTATAACTAATAAAAATTTTCTGTTTTTTGGTCTTCAAAGTTGGACTTAGAAGCCTAAACAGTAAATTTGTGGTAAAAATTAAAATTTAATTGTTTACTTCTGGTTTTTGCGTAAATCAGAATATTTTTGTCTAAACTTTTAAAATTTTAATTTTTTCAGAATGTCGACCTCAAACAACAACAATACGAATGTTGTAGTTGGAACCCCTGCCAACACTGTGGGAGCGTCCACAGTGGCAAATCATGCTGAAAGACCTGAGAAGTTCTCGGGTCTACACTTCAAGCGGTGGCAACAGAAGATGTTCTTCTACTTGACCACCATGAACCTTGCGAGATTCTTGACGGAAACCGCTCCCCAACCTGCGGAAGGGGAGACCGACGCTCAGGCTCTGAGCGCGGTAGATGCGTGGAAGCATTCGGATTTCATATGTCGAGGCTATGTACTCAACGGTCTCTCGGATGCTTTGTATAATGTGTACTATAATATCAAGACTTCCAAAGAATTATGGGAGTCCTTGGAGAAAAAGTACAAAACGGAGGATGCGGGAACAAAGAAATTTGTTGTCGCCCGTTTCTTGGACTTCAAAATGGTTGATAACAAGCCGGTTATGAATCAAGTCCAGGAGTTGCAAATTATACTAAATGACATTCATGCCGAGGGAATGATACTTAGCGAGACATTTCAAGTGGCAGCCATGATTGAGAAATTACCTCCTGCTTGGTTGGATTTTAAGAATTATCTTAAACACAAGCGGAAGGAAATGTCGGTGGAGGACCTTGTTCTTCGTCTTCGTATAGAAGAGGAGAATAGGATCGCCCTAAAAAACAGCCTTGTGCAGCCTAGTGCTAGTGCAAACGTGGTTGAGCATGGGCAATCCTCTAAAGGCACAAAGGGCAAGGGGAAAAAGGACAAAGGGAAAGGGAAAGCAAAGGCTAGCAACCTTGGACCGAAGAAAGGGGTTGTGAAAAAGAAACCTCAAACGTTCCAAGGGACTTGTTACAACTGTGACGAGCCGGGGCATCGGGCTAACCAATGCAAGAAACCAAAGCGTGAGCGTGCGCACATGGTGGATGAAGACGGAATGCCTTTGGTGGCAATGATTTCCGACAAAAGCGCAATGATGGATGAGGTCAATACTGTGACCAACACTCCAAAAGGATGGTGGGTTGATACGGGTGCGACCCGTCACGTTTGTGCAGACAAAAGTCTCTTTACCACCTTCAAGGCGCTTTCTGGAGAAGAGAAGCTGTATATGGGAAATGCAGCCACCGCTGACATCATGGGTGAAGGAACGGTGATCTTGAAGTGGACTTCGGGGAAGGAGCTCACTCTAAGCAACGTGTTGTATGTCCCAGACTTGCGAAAGAATTTAGTCTCGGGATGGTTGCTTAACAAGTTTGGATTTCGTTTAGTTTTTGAGAGCGATCAATTTGTACTAACTAAACGAGGAACGTATGTAGGCAAGGGCTATGCCCAAAATGGAATGTTCAAATTGAATGTAATGGCTGTCAAGAACATGAATAAAATTGCTACTACTTCTACTTATATGCTTGAGTTTTCTGAATCGAATAAATGGCATGGTAGATTAGGTCACGTAAATTTTAATTCAATACGCCGTTTAATCAATTTAAATTGTATACCAACATTCCATATTGATTCACACTATAAATGTGAAACATGCGTTGAATCCAAACTTACAAGAACATCATCAAAATCGGTTGAACGAATAACCGAACCCCTTGATTTAATTCACACTGATATTTGTGATTTAAAAGCGGTACCCACAACAGGTGGAAATAAGTACTTCATCACGTTTATTGACGATAGTACTAAATATTGCTATGTTTATTTACTAAAAAGTAAAGATGAAGCAATAAGTAAATTTATCTTGTATAAAAATGAAGTTGAGAATCAACTTCAAAAGAAGATAAAGGCTTTGCGAAGCGATCGAGGAGGCGAATATGTTGCACCTTTTGCCGAGTTATGCGCAAAAAGTGGCATTGTACATGAGTGTACACCTCCTTACTCTCCACAATCAAATGGCGTGGCGGAACGAAAGAACCGCACATTGAAAGAAATGATGAACGCCATGTTGATAAGTTCTGGGGTGAGCCACGAACTGTGGGGGGAAGCCATTCTCTCGGCTAATTATCTTTTGAATAGGATACCACTCAAAAAGAGAGACGAAACTCCATATGAGTTATGGAAAAGGAAGAAACCTTCATACAAATACTTGAAAGTGTGGGGGTGCCTAGCAAAGGTGACTGTACCACCTCCTAAGGCTCTTAGGATAGGACCCAAAACTGTTGATTGCATATTTATTGGGTATGCACATCAAAGTAGTGCACATCGCTTTCTTGTACATGAGTCCAAGAATCCTGATGTACACGTAAACACTATTATGGAGGTGAATTCTAACGTTGTGTCTTACTTTGAAAATGTGTTTCCTTTGAGAAGACAAACACATGCAACGTCATCAACACCTAATTTTGAAGTAGGTGAAAGTTCATCAACACCAGTTGATGAGGTGGTTCATGATAAGACACATGAACAACATGAGGTTGAAGAAACCGATCGTAGGCGAAGTAAAAGGCCAAGGGTTGAAAAATCCTTCGGTCCAGACTTCGTTAGCTATATGGTTGAGGGCGAGCCCAATACATATCGCGAAGCGGTCTCCTCTTCAGAAGGACCTCAATGGAAAGAAGCAATAAGAAATGAAATAGATTCTATATTGCAAAATCATACTTGGGAGTTAGTAGATCTTCCACCTGGTTGCAAACCACTTGGATATCGCTGGATATTCAAAAGGAAGATGAAAACTGATGGAAGTATTGATAAGTACAAGGCTAGGTTGGTGATTAAAGGATTTAGACAAAAGGAAGGTCTAGATTACTTTGATACCTACTCTCCTGTGACGCGCATAACCTCGATTAGATTGGTTCTTGCTATAGCGGCTTTACGAAATTTGGAAGTTCACCAAATGGACGTTAAAACCGCATTTCTAAATGGCGATTTAGAAGAAGAAATTTACATGGAGCAACCTGAAGGTTTCTCCGCCCCTGGTCAAGAGGGTAAAGTATGTAAACTCGTCAAGTCTTTGTATGGCTTGAAGCAAGCACCAAAACAATGGCACCAAAAGTTTGATCATGTCATGATTGACAATGGTTTCAAAATAAATGAGTGCGACAAATGTGTTTATTTCAAAGACACAAATGAAGGTTATGTCATCTTATGCCTTTATGTAGATGATATGCTTATCATTGGGAGTAATGATAAAATTATCAAAGCTACTAAAAGCATGTTGAAAGCGAGATTTGACATGAAAGACATGGGTCTAGCGGATGTGATTCTTGGAGTAAAGATCATAAGAACCCAAGATGGTCTTGTGTTAAGTCAATCTCACTATGTGGATAAAATTCTTGAAAAATTCAACTCGGGAGATACGAGTGTAGCTCGAACCCCAGTTGATACCTCCCAACATCTCAAGAAGAATAAAGGAGAGGGAGTTGCTCAGTTAGAGTATTCAAGAATTATTGGCAGTCTAATGTATCTAATGACATGTACTAGACCCGACTTGGCTTACGCGGTGAGTAGGCTAAGTAGATACACCAGCAATCCGTGCGCGGATCATTGGAAAGCTATCACGAGGGTGCTTAAATACATAAGATACACAAGAGATTATGGACTGCATTATACCCGACAACCAGCAGTGATCGAAGGATACACTGATGCAAACTGGATATCGGATAATAAAGATTCCAAATCAACAAGTGGTTACGTGTTTACACTTGGAGGAGCTGCTATTGCTTGGAAGTCTTCTAAGCAAACGGTCATAGCAAGATCCACAATGGAATCTGAATTTATCGCCTTGGATAAGTCAGGCGAGGAGGCGGAATGGCTACGTCAATTTGTGGAAGATATTCCAAGATGGCCAAAGCCTTTGCCAGCCATATGTGTACATTGTGATAGCCAATCAGCGATTGGTAGAGCTCAAAGCTTGATGTACAATGGCAGATCAAGGCATATGAGACGTAGACATAACACGATACGACAACTACTCTCAACGGGTGTTATCACAATTGATTATGTGAGATCAGCGGATAACATTGCGGACCCGTTTACAAAAGGCTTAAGCAGAGAGTTAGTAGAAACGTCGTCAAGAGGAATGGGACTAAAGCCCGTGGTAAATGGGAATATGAGGGAAACCTAACTTAGTTGACTGGAGATCCCAAGATCTAAGTTCAATAGGACAACTTAATCATATTACCAAAACGGCGTCACTGTGGGGGAGTACCCCAAACTAAATAAAAGGGAGTTACATATACTTCCTAGTCCATTCCAATCAGTGACATGAAGTGAGGTTAAGCATATTAAGGTTAATGATTTTGGGAAATCAAATAACCATGATGCTTTTAATGATTCATGGGAATCACCTATGTTAGAGAGAAGTGGGGTCGCTTCAAATGGATTTGTGGGGTGCGCAAATCCTAGAGCTCTCGCAGAACCAGGCTAGTGTTCCAGGACCATAATAGGACACGACAATGAGGAGTTGGCCAAACCAGGGAGAGTATTGTGTGAAGTGTATTGTCGTTTACACAAATGGGGGTATGTTCAAGGACATCGCGTCTACACACCGCTAGTAAGCTAAGTGCGCTTCACAAAAGAAGGTTCAAAGGCTTCAACCTACCTATCTTGCAATACTCAACTGTCGAAGTTTATCGTTGAAAAGTGTAAGGAAAAGATCCATTTCCATACATGTGGGGGATTGTTGGAAATTTGATGAAAATAGCATTTTTCATGTGGGGGATTGTTGGAAAATAAGTGAAAATAGCATTTTTCACAAATATAGGAAAATGATTTTTTCCTATTTTGGACTAGAAATAAATATAATAAAATGAGCGGGTTTTATGTATTTATTTGTGGGTTTGTGTTCTATGTTGGAAGAGCTTCGCAACGAACTAAACCACGTCCAAAACCGAGCTAAGATGAATGAGATATCGATGCTCAAAGTTGGGTGTTTGGAACATTCAATGTTGAAACTAAAGGGAAAGTAGCACCTTGTCCCACATAGGAGGAGAGATGGAACTTAAATGGGTATTTAAGGTGGAACTCTCCATCCTTATTGTTTCATGGAAGCACACACTAGTGTCCTCGCGAAGGGTGCGGAGCACCCTAACTCGCACTCGCACTCGCACACGCTCGCGCGCGCGCGCGTGGCGTGGGCGATGAGGCGCAATGTGGCGCTTTGATGGCGCACTTTGCACTTCGCACGCTCGCATCGCCGCGAGCCGCTTGAGAGCCGCCTTTGTATTTTTGACCGCGCGCGCGTGGTGAAGCACAAGGGTTGCAAGGACCAAGTGGTAGGTAATGCGGCGCATGACGTGGCAGTCATGCGCATGCGCGCGCGGGTACACGAGGCGCGCGGTTGGGAGCATGGTGCATGGGTCCTACTGTGCCGTGTGCGGCGCACCAGAGTGAGCCAATACGGCGCGACTGTGTGGCGCGCACGTATAGACTCACAGGTGACGTGGCGCACGCCGCACCGCCGCACGGACGGACTTGAGCTGCACCGCCGCACGCCGCATGGACGGACTTGAGCTGCACCGCCGCACGGCAGTGAGCCAAGAGGCCGCACGCCGCACGGCAGTGAGCCAAGAGGCCGCACGCCGCATGGCGCACCGCGCATGGGCGCGCGCGCGCAGAAGCTTCCAGCATTGAATGACAGGGCAGTTTCAGTCCAGCTTCGTAACTGACGAGTTAATAGGCTTTGACTGAGAATTAAATGACGTATTAAATTGCATTGAAGACGTTTAATGCAATTTAAACCTCTCATTTAATTCATTTTGACTGTTTCAACCTAGGAGCTGTATAAATACAGCTCCATACCCACTTCAGATGGACACCAGCAACAACAACAGCAACAACTCTCTCTCTACAATATTCAGATCTTCTCCAGCATTCTTCAAGGTAACCTTCGGGTTGTAGGTCTACTCCGGCAGTACCACTGCTCCGGCTGTTGTACCCTGGGAAACAAAACGAGTACTCTTGGGAGACTCGGAATTTGTTTTAAGGGAAGCGTGTGTTCACGTGCCTCAGCCACTCTGCTTCTACTCCATTTCTTGTATTTTGGTTTATTTCAGTTGTATTCGTATTAGATTTTTAGCTTTCCAATTTCTGTATTGTAATCAGTTATAATAAAATTTGTTTTATTTTATTCAATTACGCGAACGGTTCCTACAGTAAACGAACCAAACGAACACGAACAAAACTATGTTCGTGTTCGTTTGTTAAGGAAATTAACATGTTCGCGAATTGTTCACGAACGCATATCGAACGTAAGTTTATGTTCGTGTTCGTTCGTTAAGTAAATTCAGTTGTTCACGAACAGTTCGTGAACACTTGTCTCGAACACAAACGGATGCAAGCAAATAAAAACGAACGCAAATGAACATTTAACTTGAAAATAATAAATAAAACAAATTTATCCTTAAATATTGGATATAAGAAGTTAAGTACAATCATTTAATAAATCAAAACACAAGAAGTCTACTACACCACCAAACGATGAATCAAGTTTAACTAACTTAGAGATAACTATCCCTAAAAATGTCTTAGAATGTCCAAATTTTAGCTAACTTAGAAAAAATAGGGCTTCAAGTTTTCAATATGTTTAGATAAAAAGTTTATTATTTATTATATTTTTAATATAATCAAACAAAGACAAACGAACGTAAATGAACAAACATGAACGAACGTAACCAAACATATTACCGAACGTTCACGAACGCAGTCAAACGAACGAGACCTGTGTTTGTGTTCGTTCGCTAAGCTAACCGAACAAAATTTTTTGTCCGTGTTCTTTCGTTAAGCTAATCGAACGAACATAAACGAACTTCCCACCGAACAATTTACGAACTGTTCGTTGAACGTTCAGTTTGTTTACAGCCATAATTGTAGATTGCCGGATTGCACAAAGACATAATATAATAATATAAAGAGAAATAAAAGCTTTACCCCGCTTGTGGGCTTAGGGAGTAGTGCTTTCACAGTGGGTCAGGCTGCTTTAAAAGCTGCTTCGGGTAAAGTGATCAAGCATGAGAAAGCGTGCCTTGACAACCAGCACGTGTTTATCCCATTTGCTTTTGATACTTTTGGTTTTCTGGCGCCAGAGGCTGTGGACCTACTTAGTCGAGTTCAAAGGGTCATGCATAGTAATGTTATGACCCCGAGATCTATGGACGTAGTTTTTAAAAGGCTTAGTTTTGCTATTCATAAAGGGGTAGCGGCGCAGTTTGTTGCCCGTTTACCAACTATCTCGATGTAAATTACCTGTAAACACTTTACGGTTTATATTTTTACGTTTTAATAAACAAATAATAAAATATTTATGAGTATCGTTCATCAAGAGTCCGATCATGAAATTCTAGTGGGCGTCATATTTTTTTAAAAGTTCGACTTACTTACCAGATTTCTCACAATGAAACGTTTCCTATTTATAGAGGTGAGAGTATATTATAAATACTTATTGTCCCGAGAAGTGTAGAAATGATTTTTGAGCATCGAAAAATTATTGTGGGCTTCATGTTCTTTTAGTTTCTTGAACTTTTTTTCCGAAAACACAACGTGATAATCGATAATATTGAGATTAAAAATAAAAAAAGTCATATAAATTCAGATTACCGTTTAATTTTTGTGCATCGCGTTTGTATGCACAGTTTAAAGACTTAAAGGCTAATTCTATACACACCCCCCCTCTTCCTGATCATACCCCCCCTTGTGAGGGGAAAACTGTCGGTCCCACGCAGGCCCCACCTGTAAGTATGTGAGAGGAGGGGGGTGAAAAAATAGATAGGGGGGGTGTAGAAAGTAGCACCCGACTTAAAATTGTGCATCATAGTACAAAAACAAATACATTTTAAGAGTTTTTTACATTCTTTTTTGGAAGGTCTAAATTATTCAACATTTTAAAAAAAATTAAAATTGAAAAATACAAGCAAAATGATGTTTTATACTGTTCTTCAACTTTCTTGAATTTATGCCGTTTCTATTTTAATAATAATAATGATATGTGAAAGCATTGGATCGATGACGAACATAAAACATTGCACTTGATTTATGACATGAAACAACAAGAACAGGGTAGATGAAGAAGAAGATGCAAGACAAACTCATTCATTTCAATACAATCATCACAGATTACATACCAAACGAGTATACATCATCTTCTACAAGCTGGTTTAGATCACAAAGATCTAAACCCTAGCTTTCTCTCACTAACACATAGTCTCTCTCTCTCTCTAGAATTCACACCAGGAGAATGAACAAGTTGGGAGAGGAGCACAAAGCTTCAAGAGTTTCCCTAATCTACACAATACACACACATATATATAGGCTAGGGACTAAACTCGGACAAAACAGATTGTCCGGGATACAAAACAATACAATAATCCGAAACACTAGAAAGTCGTCCGGAATGCCTTCAGCAATTGATAATCTTCATTATCATTGACTTTAACTTGGACTTCTGCTTTGGTTGACACAGAATTGATAAGAGACAGTTACCCGGCAGGAACTGCACTTACAGTCTCCCCCTTAACTGTTGCATCAGTTCTGTGTGGCATCGATAATCTTCAATCACCGGATACTGCACTTACAGACTCCCCCTTGACTGATGATATCATGCATGCTTTTAATTTTAGCTGAGACTTGATCTTTTAGGTAGAGCACAGCGATCTTCAACCCTTCTAATTAAAGACTTGCTGACGATCACTTAAGGCCGCTTTGAGAAACCCAAAGAATCCAACATCAAACACTGTAGATCCTCCCCCTCAAACTACTCCCGAATCAAGTTAACGCGAACCGACCTACAACCACATGTAGGAATATCGCTCGATACATTAATCTTCAAACCTAACTGGTAGCAGAAAGAAACATTGGATTTCCAATGCCCAACCTTGAACACTTCAAACTTCACAAAGACATGAAGCTCAGTTCGATAAGTTAATAACAAACTGAACTTTGTAAAAGTACATCCACCATCTTGATCAAGGTCTTCAACTGAGTGTCTGAGATCATTTCATCTCGAATCTTCAAGATCCAATCTCGTATCTTCACAAATCCAACAATTACCCGATGACTTTCGTCTCTGATCTCCCCCTCAATGTAAGAACCCCTATTTCGAGAATCCGATCAGTCACCAACTTGGAAGAGGTACCAAGAAGACTAATCTTCTCTACTCTAACCGGCATACGATAAAGGCATGACCTTCAACTACTTGCCAAACGAACAATTTGCTTCATCACGTCAACACTTGACTAAACCTCGAACAAACTTGACAAAACTCAATCATACACTGGCTCTAACTTGCTTCATGTTATAAACACTTCACCACCGGTAAGATTAACACTAAGTTAATCTCAAAGATAGTAAACATTAACTTGTTTCGATGTAGCACCACGAGCTTTTGGTTTACAAAGAAAACAGGAATTTCAAAATTTTTTACTCCCCTTTTTTCTTTGTAAACAATACAAAAATCCAAGTAAGTCTTATTCTCTTCTCCTCCTCACTTGATCCGGACAACATAAGTACCATAAAACTTTTCGATAATCCGAAACCGACTTCAAGTTTCCAAACTACACATAATTCTGACTCTTAGTTAGTTATCCGGTACCCTAGGTAACCCGGAATAACTAGTAAAACTCGGAACATGCACAACTCGAAACTTCCGAACAACACAAACTTCTAAATTTAGCTATAAATCCGGTACCCCAGGTAACCCGGAATTCTAGAAAATTCGGAACTCGTAAAACCCGAAAGCTCTTGAAACCTCGAATCAGATCATCGGAATAGTACTTAGAGTACAAAGAAATTCAGAACAAGCAAAGAAATCCGAAAAACCCATAAATTCGATTTTTTTTTTAATTAAAAGGATCTTTTTGGGAAAAAAAGGCCACAAGCTTTTACTTTGCCTTAGACGACCAAAATGGTTGAGGCGACCCTGATAAAAATCAAATAATTAGCTTCATCATAAAATATTTTCAACTCTGTCAAATTATATAAATTAGCTCCCGGTCCACCGATTAAGTCGCCAAAAATCTTTTTTTTTAACTATCCTTCGACAAATGAACAAAGTCACCCAAAATCCATAAAGTCACCGAATCTGGAAAGCCCACATTTCCATTACTAATACCATTCTTGGACTGAGTAATGCAACTATTTCCAACTGAAACATTCTGAAACATTCTGGCTGCAACAAAAATAATATTCCATCATCATTGCTTAATCACTGTAATCCATAATAATCATGCGGCCCAATCATTAATAAGCCAATGCACTCATTTCCTTTGACAAACCCTAGCCGCAATTGATTATCCCAGCCAACACGTATCACCGGAGATACATCGGAACAAATCCGGTCATCTTCCGACCGACACGACTTACTGGAGATAACATCGGACCAAAAATATACCACCGTGCAACACCATAAAACAGCTCAATCGTTGGAAACTCGGTTTAAAACTGTCGGAGTTCGTATCTACCATCAACATCCACCAAATTCTGTAACCTTCAACCTTCTCAAATCGCCGCCACGAATCCCACAAAGAACCATCAAATGACAAAACCCGTACCACATCTCCGACGAACGGAGAACACATTCCAATTATTCTTAAACTCACCAGAGAGTACGAATAATCGTAACAATAACCAGTCATCACCCTTGTTCACTACAAACCACTGTAGACCTATAACCATTGGCCGACACAACAGTCCCTGGTTTGTATAATGACATCGCTACAACATGACATCACACCAGCAACCATGCTTCATCACAAACCTTCATCTTTCCCACCGTCATTCGACCACCTACTACTCAACACCACCCGACCACCCTAAATCCGCCATAGACCACTGACAACCTCGACACTATCATTTATCACTAATTATCACCATCAAGAGAAACGTAGATTACGGGTTTACCATGGTTGCTGTAAAATGACGATGTGAACTCTTAAGTCGTCGACGGAAACCTAGTTGTCGGAACTACCATATATCACGGTCATCGTCTCCTCCGTTCACCATATCAGAACCACTTTTAACTATCATCAACGAAGTTTCCACAACTAAAACTCGGACTGTTAGGAGATTGAAAAAAACTCGAAACAGTAAAGAGATATATATTAAAAACTCGGACCCAGTTGAAAACCTTCAAGGCTCGGACAGAAGAAAAATATAAAACTCGGACCACAAACGATATTCATTATTTTAAAACTCGGAACTGAGGAGGCTCTTTTTAAAACTCGGAATCTGAAACAGATCGGAACTGGAGCTGCTGTTGTTTTAAAAACTCGGACTGAGAAGCTTAGCTGGTTGTTGAGAGACTGTAAAACTCGGAATCAGTTAACACAAATATCAAAACTCTGACTCTTGATGAACACAAAAGTTCGGAACAAGACCAAAGCTCGGACTAAACACCATATGATGATCCAGACTCGGAATAGCTTCAGAACAGAATAGCTTCAGAACAGTTTTTAGAAAACTCGGAGCATTTGACAAATAGGAACCTTCAGACTTTCGGATATCTAAAACTCGGAGTAAACAAACTCGGATAATATTAAACCAAAACACAGACTCTTGAAACTCAGAACAGTTCATCGACCATGGACTTCTTTCATCACTTTAAAAACTCGGAGCCTAAGAGACTCGGTTCAAAACACGGAAACACGGAACGGAAAACTCGGACATTATCACATAAAAAAACCTCGGAATTTATCACACAGTTAATTCAAGTTTCAAAACTCGGAGACAAGTTTTTGACCTATTCAAAACTCGGACAGTTGACAATACTCGGACATGGTGAAGCTCGGAAACAAGTCTCCGGACTTTTCCCTAGTGTGACTTCACACTAGTTCACCAAAAACCCCGGAAACACAAACACAGAGTTTTAAACTCAGACAAACCTTTTTGGATCAAAACCCTAGATCTCCAAAAACCCAGCAGTTCTCTCCAACACAGCTCAAATATCTTCATATCTGGACCAAAATCTTCACGTCTTCAAGATGTTTGGCGGAAACAAACATCAAATCAAGAGCAATGGTGATTCGGAAGGCGGTTAGACCATTCCGAATCGGTAACCATGTTCTGATACCACTGTGAAAGCATTGGATCGATGACGAACATAAAACATTGCACTTGATTCATGACGTGAAACAACAAGAACAAGGTAGATGAAGAAGAAGATGCAAGACAAACTCATTCATTTCAATACAATCATCACAGATTACATACCAAACGAGTATACATCATCTTCTACAAGCTGGTTTAGATCACAAAGATCTAAACCCTAGCTTTCTCTCACTAACACATAGTCTCTCTCTCTCTCTAGAATTCACACCAGGAGAATGAACAAGTTGGGAGAGGAGCACAAAGCTTCAAGAGTTGCCCTAATCTACACAATACACACATATATATAGGGTAGGGACTAAACCCGGACAAAACACATTGTCCGGGATACAAAACAATACAATAATCCGAAACACTAGAAAGTCGTCCGGAACGCCTTCAGCAATTGATAATCTTCATTATCATTGACTTTAACTTGGACTTCTGCTTTGGTTGACACAAAACTGATAAGCGACAGTTACCCGGCAGGAACTGCACTTACATGATAACTATAATAATAATTCTAATTTTAATGATAATGGTAATAGTAATCGTAACAGTCGTTATTATTATTATTATTATTGTTGTTGTTGTCGTCGTTGTTGTTGACTTTATACCGTGTCTATTTTAATAATAATAATTTTAATTTTAGTGATAATGGTAATTGTAATCGTGATAATGATAATGATAATGATAATGATAATAATGATGATAATAATAATAATAATAATAATAATAATAATAATAATAATAATAATAATAATAATAATAATAATAATAATAATAATAATTCAACTCCAACATGATTAAGAGTGCCTTAGATTCTCTCACCCACCTTTTGTTTATTTAAGTTTTGAAATTATTGAAACCTGTTCTTTATTCAATTATAAAAATTATCATTCTAAGAAAGTTGTTAGACAAGAGAGATGTTATATGCTTTACTTTAATGATTGGATGCATTACACAAATATTTTCTCCATTTGCAAAATTCTTTACATATTTTTCAAACTTTATATATGCATAATGCACCAACTATAAGAAATAAAGTAGGACTATAAAGTATAAACAATAGCGCCGTTCAGATGTGATAATCATATATTAAATCATTTTAATTATTAAGAAAGTCAACTTGTTCATTCTTTCAGGAGTATTTTTTTTTTTTTTTTTGAGCGGCCTTTCAGGAGTAAATTACATGGGATATTTGGTATTTATATATAGTTTCTATAGATTAGTCTTTCGGTATACTTTAACCTATCTTAACTTCACCTAAGTGACACATTAACCTTTTTTCTCCATTTCACTTTGCCTCACTTTCCCGAGTTAAAAATCCCTCCCCATCCCTCCCCTCCCCTCCATGTCTTTCCAAATTGGAAAGACTATTTATCAGGCAAAAAAAACCCCATTTTCCCTCCCCTCCCCTCCCCTCCCCATGTTAAGTGGATCTCTGGAACACAGCATAAGCAAATAGTTTAATCCCATTAACTTCATCTAACGCTATCTTTTAGTGGTTTTTGATCTAAAAAAGAAAAGAATAATTAATTCAATCTCTTAATATTGGGTTAACATGTTAACATATAACCCATTTAATGCCCTTTTAACACAAGGAGAGAGTGCTTTGCAATGTTAGTTAACATGCCATGTCATTGTTAACACTTTAAATGTTAGAGTACACCCTATAGCCTAATGTTTTCATAATCGTTGTGTTTTGGTGAAATTTCAATTACGGTCCTCATATTTCTAAAATTACAATTATAATTTTCAACTTGTGGATACTTGTTTCTTGGATAGTTACTAACGGAGAGGAGAATTAGTTTTTGATGTTAAGTGATAAACTAACTAAGTGTGTGTATATATATATATATGGTGAGGTTCGGCTATAAAGTTTAAATCTTCTAAAAATTGTACAAAGTCATTAAATACCATAATTACAACCATAAAACCCACAAATAATAGAATGAAAATTATTAAAATACTATATTCAAACCTTTGCAGTCCAATAAAAACTCCAAATACACCATCGTAGAACTTTGAATATAAAAACAACATGATAATCAACATAAAACCCATAATGTTAATCATTGGATAATCAGAGCCTTATCATTTAAAACACAAGAAAAATCCTACAAATATGGTGTTTTAGTAATCTTTATTATGTTATTTGTAGGTTTTCAGTATGTTTTATAGTTATGGTGTTTATGACTTTTTACACTTTTTAGAAATTTTGGACTTTGTAGCCAACTTCTAGCCTATATATATAGTGTGAGCTTCATTGTGGAACACTAAAAATGTGAGGAATCGGGGAACGGTGTATTTAACATGTTAAATAAATCATAGAAATTCAATTTAAAATACTAAAAATTATTTTTTTTCAAAAACATTTTCGGAGCTTTTGCATATAAACATAAGTAGAAGCTATTCCAATAAAAAAAGCATTTTTTTGGAACAATTTATTTTACCTTTTTTATACTGATTTTAAAATTTTTTTATTTTTTTTATTAAAAAGGCTTCTACATGTATTTGTATGTAAAAGCTCCGAAAACATTTAAAAATTAATTTTCAACATGTTAAGTTGAATTTTTAAATGTTAAATGCATGATTCCCTACTTTTTTAGTGTTCCCCAGTAAACATGTTACACCACATGATAAACAACCAAGCAACACATAACACATATACTTCACATAATGGTAATTGCGCGTATTTGAATTTGTCAAATGCAATAAAGATATGCGACATATGATACACCCCAAAAACGTATAAATATAGAAAAATGGAGTTGTAAAATTCACTCACAGTGGTTGCATATAAGGATTCCTTGAAGATAACTCACGAGAAAAATAGGGAATTCCGAAAGAACGAAACGAGTACCCTAAACGTTAAAATACCACGTAATGAACCAATTATTATTTATGATAAAATTCCTAGTATTTATTGTTTATAATTTAATTATTTAGACATTAAAATTATCTCATTTTTAACATTTAATAATTTTGTCAATTATTTAGGTTATTAATAAATTTAGAGGTTTTATAAAAGAAAAAATAAAAACTGATAATTATATATGTTTTTAATAAATTTAGAAGCTTTATAAAAAAATGCGTTAAAATGAAAACTGATAGTTGCTTTGTTATTAATAAAAGATTACTAATTTCAAAAAGTGTCAGGCCCTTGTATTTTTTTAACTTAACTCGATTAACTTTGTCTAATGATTTCTTTCACTAAATAACAAACATAACCAAGTTTTACTTAGAATGTTAATATTTTTAAATCTTTTATATATAATACAATATTAACTAATTTAATTAATTAAATGAATAAATAAATAACTAAATAAATAAATAAATGAATTATAATAAAGAGTAAGTCCCTTCAACGGTTATTTTATTTCGCGGAAAAAAATTCCGAGGTTCAAAGGTTAGGATCCGGATTTCAATACGGGTTGGATTTTGGGAGCCCATTTTGACGGATGTTACAGTCACCCCTTATTTTAGGAATTTCGTCCCGAAATTAAGAGGAAACCGTATTTGGTAACTGTTTTAGCAAATTCCCTAGGAGTTTACATTAAGACGAAAATCAAGGTAGGGTTTAGGTTCAATTGTGGAGGTAACGTTCCTAGTGGAGGAATCGCTGTTTGTTGCTAGAGATGTAGAGTGAAAAGCATCATAACACGGGGATGGCGTGTAACATGACAAAGATTTACTACTGGGTTGTAGTCATACTCATGATGGCTAACTGGATATTGCATCATGATAACGGATTTTAAGAAAATCGAAGCGTCATAATGATAAAGTTACGTATGAAATCACATAACGAATCTTCAACCATATCGTTATCCAAATTGAGATTGACACTACTTACACAGAACTTCCCATGATAGTCTAACAACATTTTTGATCATTTGACAAGAACACTTATATATAGGAAGTACCAGCGCCGTATCCACCATGTCCTTGTCAAATTTTCATTGACTTTGTTATCAAGTCATGATTACATCTATGTGACTCGTCCTAAAACCTACAAAATATAAACAAACAAAACAACCAATGCTTGAGCCACAAGTCCGAAGAAAGCGAGACTAAATGATGGCAGTACCTCTATCTTGTGTTATAAGGAAGTGGTCAGCCTATAAAAAGTGAGATGTGACCCATTCTCCCTAAGTTATGAGACGAGGTCCACTGTGATGTTTGATGACATGAAATGACATGAAATTTTAATCAATGTAAAATGACATGATATGGAATGTAATGAAAACGATTGGCGTAGCATAATATTAATTGCAACAATAGAAATAATATGAAATAATGTTAGCTTGAAACGTTAAAATCCAAATTGGAAACAATGGTAACTTGAATAGTCAAGACAAGAAATGGAATTAATAAAAGCTTGGAATAAAAAATAAAATAAATAATTGGAGCGGAGTCTTGAGTCTTCATGGTGGAATAGCGCTAGGTGGGTTGCTCGTTCGCACCATTTTCGTTGACCTAAGTTGGGTATGCGTTGATGTTGTAGGCTCTACATCTTGCTGGTGGGGGTGTTGGGTTTGCCTGGTTGGCTTGGTAAACTGGATTTGCTTGGGCTTAAGCGTTGATGATGTTAACCAGCCTAGGGTACGTGTTTCTGAAATGTGTAGGATCTCCACAATTAAAGCAAGCTCTAACATAGGGAGCAAGCTCTAACATAGGGTACCATGGGGTAGTTCGGATGCTCGTAAGGTTGGGTCATGTTTTGGGCAGGAGGTGGAGCTTGGTTTTGAGGGGTACGACAAGTGTTACTCGAGTGACCATAATGCCCACAATTTGCACACAGTTGGCAAGGAACGGGGGGTTAGTGGTGATAGTGGCAGTTGTTGCATTGAGGGTGAGGACCAGTGTAGGGTTTCTTGTTTGGGTAAGTTGGGTTGGGTGCTACTTGGGTGATTGGGATGGCTTGAAGATGTCACGGCCCCCGACCCCATCCTGGCCGGAATCGGTGCCGTGAGCAGTCCAGTGGTACCGGTGATTATTTTGAAAAACATTGCAGCGGAAATTTCATCAGGACCGTGAGTTAGTAAAAATATCATAGTTTAGAAACACCGGATTTTATTTAAAAAGATGGAATAAATTCCATGTTTTACAAAGGTAGCTTTTAATAAAAACAATATTTCTTAATTTGAAAATAAGCCACTTCTTGAAGTCCTTCAGTGTCGGATCCAATCCTTACTCCAATCTATTGTAATTACCTGAAACGCGTTTTAAAAAGATTTTGTCAGCGGGAAATACTGAGTGAATTATTCATTTTACTGAAAACGACACGTTTGTTATAATTCACAGTGTTAAGATCTTTTACAATGTTTCTGATATCAACCAACTACCCACAGTACTTTACCACTCGACCCATTGGCCCACCTGTCCAATGGTGTCTGTGATTATGGTCATATCACCCAATGGCTGCCCCACTGGTGACGATTATCAAGTAATGTGCACAATACCCCACATACCGGCTGTAACTTGGTGATTACATAAACTTAATCACTGTAAGTTATAATTCTGAAAATAATTTGGAGTATTGTAACAGTTAACAACTCACAAACTGTGAGAAAAGAGTTTATAAAAGAAGAATAACTCACAAACTGTGAGAAAAGAATTTACAAAAGAGGAATAACTCACGAATCATCATGCAGGATTGAGTTAACAAACTTCTTGATTCTACTTTTCCCGATAATTAAGCATGTACTTTATTATTCTGGATCTTCTGATGATTTAATAGTTTGTTTGATTGTAAGGGTGTAGTTGGGAGTGTTTTTGGTGGTTTAACAGAATAGAATACGTATTGGTGTAAAACCCAAATCAAACCTTAACGGTAGTCATGAGATTCGAACCTTAACGAATTTCACAAAAACCGGGTTAATGATCAATACAGCTTTTACGATAACTCACGAGATCAAATTCTCACAATGAACGACAAAGTGCAATACTTCAACTCATTTATCGAATTGACGACAAACGACAAAGTATAATACTTCAACTCATTTATCGAATTGACAAACGACAAAGTATAATACTTCAACTCATTTATCGAAATGACAAACGACAAAGTATAATACTTCAACTCATTTATCGAATTGACAAACGACAAAGTATAATACTTCAACTCATTTATCGAAATGACAAACGACAAAGTATAATACTTCAACTCATTTATCGAATTGACAAACGACAAAGTATAATACTTCAACTCATTTATCGAAATGACAAACGACAAAGTATAATACTTCAACTCATTTATCGAATTGACAAACAACAAAGTATAATACTTCAACTCATTTATCGAAATGACAAACGACAAAGTATAACCCAATGTGGGCGGCACTTAGACATTCTTTGGATATATTGATCACTCGGAAAATGAATCGTAATAGCGATTGAGTGATTATTACTCTGATTGCGGCAGCGATTCGAGGTTTGTGTGTTAATTGTGGTAAACAGAGCATAACTCCGTGTATAATTCGACTTTTAACGTCGATTTTGTGCCAGAATTCAAGTCCCAACCTCTACTATTTATACCCGAAATTTGACCCTGTCGCGTAGCGCGAGGGGTACCCCTATAGGCGTCGCGCTACGCGAGGGGTAACCTAGTTTCTATAGGTAGCCACGTCCCTAACTAGGCTTGCTGAGTTGATGAAATTGTGAAATTCAAAACGGCCAACAAGTTATTTAGATAATCGTAACTAGGGTTTTGCCCCCCCTGAGTTTTAGGGGCCCTGATCCTGATTCTGATTGTTCTGGAAATTTTAGGTTTAGTGCAGAATTACTTGGGTTTCTCAATTAGGGTTTTCTTAATAGCTAATTACCATCCTAATTATGGTTTTTAGTGACAGTTGTTACATCCTCCCCACCTTAATAAAAATCTCGTCCTCGAGATTTAAACTATGATATTTTCTTGGGGTTGTGTTTCTTCTTTTAATTAAGAGGAATAATGTAGCGTGGAATGGAATCAAAAGATATTTTGAGGGGTATGAACATTTTAAAAATAAAAATGATTTATAGAAACAATTGGATTTAATATTCAAAATGAACTTACTTTAATCAATTGAGGGAGATTCCGATTCGATAAATATCTATTTGGGAATGGGAGTATGGAAAATGATTTGTTAATGATTATCTGAAAATCAGTATTGTTTACTTAAATGGTAATGGACAACAGGATTTAGTGTATTGTAATCTGAGTACATAATTGTACCAAGAAAATGACGAATCAAACAAATGACTCATGAATAGGGTTTAACACAGGCTACAACTCTATTCGGATGGTACAAAGCGTTTGTAATGATTTGAAAGAATTCAATAATGATGACCGAATAAATTCACCGTTTTCGAAATTGTGAGTTTCAAGGAAGCGAATCTAGATATTTCAAAAGATGAAATGTTCAAACGAATGAGAGGAAATGGTATAGTTTTTTTTTTTTTTTTTTTTTTTTTTTTTCAAGGTGATTGGGTTTAAGCCAAAAGATATATGATCTATAGATTCTTAAAATGAATGTGAAGAACTTTTTGGAATTAGTAAAATTCTTTGTCAGAAGAAAACTTACCTTGATTGGTACCTAAGGAAGACTTAAGATTGACCAGTTAAAAATGAAATGAAACCATGAAAATGATTCGGCAAATATTGAATTATGATATGAGAAAATCAATGTGTTGCGATGGGTGATTTATAAGAATACATGAAAAGACAATAAAGTTAGATTATTTTTATCTTAATACAAAATTGTATTCAGATGATTTTAATCAAAATGTTTGATTTAAAGATATGTGATATTTTGATTTACTAAATACCTTTTCCTTTTATGTTATCATAAAGTAGAATAATAAATAAATATAGATAGGTTTAAAATATCAAAACCCGTAATAATAATAATATATGTTTTATAAATAGGTTTACCCAATATCGTAGAACTCATGATTATTATTTTTAAAATCAAGTATGTTTACTATAAGATTAGGGTATCATGAAAGTAGAATAATAAATGTTTATTTTAATATCGAGCATACTTAAATATTGGCTTGCGTAAATGACATTTGATATTTTAATATGTACATATTATAAAGGAATATTTCTATAAGTATTTAGTAGTTGTGAAATATTAACCAAAAATTTATTATAACATGTCTTGTTTATGAATCTTTAGGCGATTATTTAGATAATTTTATTCGTCTCTTTATTTGTCTTGTTTATAAAGAGGAGTGAACAAATACAAGACCATCTGGTTTAGCTCGAGAAATCGTTTGTTATAAGTCATATGATCTCCATCGTTTTGTTTTAAAAAGTAGAACTCATCCTCCAACTTCTTGAGTTGTTCCCAAGTTAGGGCCACAACAACTTCAGCCCCCTTTCGGCTCTTTTCAGCGTTCCACCAAGCTAAAGCTATCCCAATGAGTCGGCAAGTAGCAAAACGAACCTTACGGTATCTGGGCTGTCACAATTCAGGAATGTGCTTTCCATTTCTTCGAACCATCAGAGGAGTGCGGTGACTCCTTCGGTTCCCTCATATTTTGGAGAGTCTCAAGACTTGAAGTGCTTATAGGAGCACTTAGATGAGTTTGCAGGAACATTGACATCATTAGGTTCGACTTGGTTGACTTGATTGACTTGGTTAGTAGCGAGGGCTTGTTGAACTTGAATCACAATGTTAGGAATCACGGCAGCCATTTGCTTGGCAATCTGGGCAGCTATGCGTTTACCAGAGTTTCTGGACTTGTTTCCTCCGAGAAGGTGCCTAGAAGACATCTACAGGAATCAACGCAAACGAGAGTGTGAGATTTTTGATGGATTTGCTAGCAGATATGCGTAAAATATAAACATATGATAAAATGAAAACTTTTGGGGTGTGTTTGAAAACAATAACTTATGACAACATAACACTTTTAAAGTGTTCTTGGGCTTTGCTCATAATTGGGCCTTGCATGCTGCCATACTTCACCTTCATAATCATGTGGGCCTCCATAATTACCAGGCTTTGAGAAATAATCCACCACAACTATTTTGTGGTGGATTTAACATAACGAACCCCTTTTCCTCAATTCTACCCTTCAACTAGTCATTTTACTCAAATGACCATTTTTAGGTATTTGAACTACGAAGTTTATGCCTACAACTCTTACATGTATCTAAGGGTTACATAATTACAATGCAAGTTTCTAAACGGCTTCTAGGGGTCGTTTGCTCGTTTTACCCATTAAGGGCTTTTCGGTCAATTCTAGTCTCTTATTTTACGACGAAAGACTCTCACAATCATTTGACCAAAATAGGACTTTTAGCTACAACATAATAATGCGTACCTGGCCCGGTCGACATATAGACCCGTTTCATTTTTATACCTTGCTTTTATTAGCCGCTAATCCAAAGCAACGCAATTATTCAATTTTTTTGTTCAATCCTGAGAACATATAACTTGACAACCAAATGTTAGTCGATATTGCCAAATGGTGTTTTCATCACCATTTGGCTCGTTTGGCCCGTATGACCAAACGTTTACATACATAACAAAACATGGCTTTAACTACCAATTCACCCATCCGACCCATTTCGGATTTTACCATTAGATCCCTTTTTTGATTAACCAAGGTTTTTCATCATTTTATATGTCCCGTATTATTTTGTGTCGGAAACATATTTCGGATATAGCATTTTATCGTATATACGATCTATGAATAAACACATGTCTAAAAAAAGAGTGTAAACTTTTTACTTACCTTGAATTCCGATTATGCTTTTCTTCTCGTACTGGATTCATTTGACCACTTCTTTCCCAAGCCTCCACCTAGCTCGTTAAGCATCGAACTATTGTCAATATTTATAAGGCGATTATATTAGTCATTGACAATCACGACTATTCCACCTTACTTATTTTCTATGTCGAAACTACTATTCGACTTCCTCATTAGTTAGCTTAACTTATCATAAGTTAACTATTTTCGATCACATGTTTTACACAATTAAGTCTAAATCAACATGATATTTAGAACTCTTATCGTTTCATATTTCGCATAATTTGCCATATCATTCAAATGTGCGTTTAACTCGAAATTTCAACATTTTAGCTTTCATTTAGGCATGTTCATATCACTGAAAATAGGCTGTTTTTGGTGACCTGTTTAACCTGTTTACAAGTCTTCAAAAATTATGATTTTTTTATGTGACGTACCTCTCGGAGGGTTAGGCCTTGTGTTCAAATTTCAAGATATAACTCTTTACCAAAAATTCGTAAAAATTCATTTACTAAGCTGCAATCAGATTCGTCACTTCTAACTGCAGCTTACGAAAAAATTCATTTAAAATTCCTCATTTATCCGATTGACGAAATTCCAATTGGAGATTCTTGGAATTACCTGAAGCTACCTACGGTAAAAATTTGAGATCATAAATGAATTATTAAATTGAGTTATGACATTCGTAATGGGCTGCAAATTCTGCCAGAAAACACAGCCTGAACCTTCGATACCGAAAAATTCATAAAAAAATCAATTTTCGTCAAAAAAATGCAATTCCAGTGGGGTTTTAAAGATATTTCCTGGAATTACATTTTAGACTCAAGAAACACATGTTTTTGTCACGTTTTATCCACGTTACAGCCAATACAAATCGGCTGTAAATTCTGATCAGAAGCTGTTTGAATTCAGCTTTCAATTAAAGCATATTCATGACATCATAACACTATTTTCTAGCAATCAAAACCCTAAAAACATCACATACATGAATTTAGCATCAACGAATCTGAATTTACTCCATAGAACTCGAATCACACTAGAATAACTATCAAAATCCTAGTGTTTAACATGTTCCACAAAAACCCACTAATCACCTTCAATGGTGTTCATAGAATTTACTAGAATTAAACATGATTTTAACATATACTTGTCTAGAGTTTACTCCTAGACACTATATTGTTCCTATTCTATCCATATAACAAACATGCAACCATAAATTTCAAATTCTCTAAATTTACTCAGAAATTCAACTAGAGATTTCCCATAGAATTCACATACCTTATGACTCCTTTTTCAGTGGAGATCACTACTTCGTGCTTGGATTTTGATTTGGAACTGAATTTGATCTTCAATTTGGGAAAATTAACATGAACTAGGGTTTGGTGGGGAGCCTGATGTCGCCCCTGTGTTCCTGTACGACCAGACACACCTAAGTGTGTGTTTGGTGTGGGTTATTTTGATTTTGATCATTCAAGTTTCTAACTTTACAACTTAGGCCCCTCAATTTTTGTTTTATTTATAATTTAGGGGTTTCCATCCATGGTTTATAAAAGATTTACTAGTCCATGCTTCTTTATTGTTTTTAAACTAATAATTAACTAGGTTAATTACCCCTAGTTAACTTAGTGAGTCCCGGGAGTTCTAACCCGTTTATTTTAAGTTCCGTCAACTCGGCCCTTTTATCCATTTTATTTCTCGAAAGTTCTTATCCGCTTTTTAATTAATATTAGGATTATTTATTTAAATCCTAATATTTACTGGGTTACTTTACCACTAACGGTACTTTACTCGTCTTTTAGTGTTAACGGAGTTTGATTACCAAACCCGTTTTCGGGGTGTTACAAGTCTAACCCCCTAAAAGAGGTTTCGTCCCCGAAACCTTTCTCACGTACTTTATTAGTTTAGATCATCTGAACCTTAGTTTTCGGTGATCACTTGAGCATTACTCGCATATAATAATCTTACCAAAAAGTATGGTAATGTGTTTTTAGTTTTAAGGCATATGCGCCTTTCACGTGTAAGGCCTCGTAGGCCATTACCTTCAACTTGTATTTCTTATTCTGGTCACTTATTTGACCGAGTTGTCATCTGATTACTCGGTCATATTTATTACTCCGCATTTTTACTTCTAGCTAATTTTATATTGACAAGCGCCTTGCGTAAGTCGTAACACTATTTTGACTTCGAATGGTTTTTACCGGCTAGACTGATTTGTCGCACCATTTTATACTCCGTTACTTGGGTATATCATATTGCCATCCCGGCCTTTTGCGTGTTTCTGATGTCATATCTCGTAACTCACGTTACAACGTGGTTAAATTCCATGTCACTTTTAGTGACCGTAATCACATCACATCTTGTTTTAAGTTTATATCGACTTTCCATTGTCGAAAATCTTTCTTTCAAATGTATCGTTTCACACCTATCGGTGTTAAAACCTATATCCTTTAATATTAACTATTTCCGAGTTCGTCTCATAGTATTCATATTTGTTAAAACATTGTTTCTTACAAAAACTGAATTTTAGTTTAACGGCTTTTTTTTTGCTTATGTCAATTTACTCACAGTTTGTCCTACTCTTACCATTATCCGGTTCTTACCTGTACTTCTTTACAACCCGCCACCCGGGTTCTTTATTTTAATGTTTTTAACATTCTTGTTTCGCTAGTTTGCGTTTTTCCTATCTACATTCCTTTACGACCCATCACATAGGTTCATTAATATTTCGCGCTTCTATTATTCGGTTTGCGCCTATCTATATCACCATTGCTCTTGATTTTCTTCACTGTATATCTCTTAAATGTCAACATATACACGTGTGATTTAGTTTACGAAGATTTTTCAATGCCGAGAACCTCGATCAGAGAGCAAAAAAGGTGTAAGGTTCACAATGGTGTAAAACTAAAATGGGATATACCGGGCTAGGATTCGAGTTACAGGAACAAGGGCCAAACCAACCACCCAAGAAAGGAATCGTCGAGCGAAAACACTTGACAACCTCCTAGAAGCAGCTTTTCTTGCCACCAAACCTTTCTCCATCAATTAGGAATCTGATGCCGTCACTAAACACATTCCTTATATTGTAGCCATTTTTTGAGTGTTTATTTTTTGGTGTCTAATCCGCATATATATCACCATTACTCTTGATTTTCTTGACTGTACATCTCTTAAATGTCAACATATACACGTGTGATTTAGTTTACGAAGATTTTTCAATGCCAAGAACCTCGATCAGAGAGTAAAAAAGGCGAAAGGTTCACAATGGTGTAAAAATAAAATGGGATATACCGGGCAAAGATTCGAGTCATAGGAACAAGGGCCAAACCAACCACCTAAGAATGGAATCGTTGAGCGAAAACACTTAACAACCTCCTGGAAGCAGCTTTTCTTGCCACTAGACCTTTCTCCATCAGTTAGGAATCCGATGCCGTCACTAAACACATTACATAATTGTAGCCATTTTTTTAGTGTTTAATTTTTGGTGTTTAATCCGCATATATATATATATATATATATATATATATATATATATATATATATATATATATATATATAGGATAATGCTTAGTAAGAAACCCCATTATGTTAGAAAACTTAGCAAACTATATATGTGGCTTACATTTTGCCACGTTCCAAAGATCCCTTTCTATTACTTTTGACATCAAGGTTATATTAGTTAATTACATTAACCCCCAAGAACTATCCCCAATATGAATTGACATGTTCATTAATTGCCCATCAAATCGTACCATTCACCCTCCCCCATATTTCTTTTTCATATTTTCCTTTATATCTTCTTCATCATTCATCAGAGAAACCCCATTTCACTTTTACTCCAAATTAGCAAGTAACTCCATTAATATCCATGGAGACAAATCCACCAACCTCAGAATTAATGTCGCCGGTCCGTAGTTTCCCAAACCGGTTCTTTTGCAGCGAGTTCCAAAATGATGAGGAATTTAATGCTCCAGGTTTGTCCATATATGTCAATTAACTGTTCTAGAAGTTCTGTTTTTTTTTTGTCTTTTACAACTTTTTAATCTAATAATCCAAACTATACTGCATGGCCATGTTCACTTGTTCCATTCGAAGCTTCTGTATACACTTATATGCATGTTGATTGTTCTCGGTCATCTGAAGCCCCTGTTAGATCCCCGGATGTTGTGGTATCCAACAATTTCATGAACAACGCGTTTAATGATGACCAGGTTATGGATAATGAAGAAGGTTTGTTTTTTCTATACACTGGTTTTGTTTTTTTCTTCCCCAGATATGGCATTGTTCAAACATATTCCATAATGTTCACATGTAGCATCCCAAGATTCCCAGATGCAGCCCATGACTGTTGCTGTTTCTGGATCATCTCATGGTCCTTCTATGTTTGCTGAATCATCACGCGGCCAGTTAGACGGTTGTACAATGCACAATGGGAGCCCACTTTATTCTCATATCACAGATTCATAACCTTTTTTGTCATGCCATGTATAGCAGATTCCTAACTTTTTTCGTTTTATGGTACAGGGCCTTCGAATCCATACTTTGTTTTTGATACCCCTCAGGGAACCCGTTACTGGATTCCTAACGTCGCTGATAAGTTCATACCAGTGTGTGGGAAATCTTATCCAACCTTTGCGGATGTTCTTTCCATGTATGAACTTTATGCGTTTGAAGCAGGTTTTTCTGTAAAAAAGGGGCAAACTAAAGTCTGGAATGGAATTCCCACACACAAGTATCTCCGATGCTCAAAATATGGAAAACCACAACCAAAGAGGACTTTTGACACCCTAGATGAATCTTCTGTTAAGCACCGGAGGACCACCTTCACATGGTGTGACTGTAAGGCAAGCATACTAGTCTCGATCTCGAACGATTCATACACAGTTCTGAGTTTCAATGATATTCATAATCATGAACTTGTTGAGAGTTACAACCGTGATCTTAGCAAGATATCACGGAAACTGTCATTCTCCACGAAACAATTCATTCATAACATGAGTCTAAACCGCATCGGACCAATGAGAGCTTATAGATGTCTTGTAGCTTTAAAAGGAGGGCATCACAATGTCAATGGGACGCTGGTCGATTTTAAAAACTTTAGCCACCAGTTGCGAATTTTTATTGGTGAACGCGACGCACAAGTTTTCCTTGAACGCCTGCGTGAGCGTTTTGACAACCTACCCAACTTCTTTTTTGATTACACTGTATCAAATGGAAAGTTGTCCTCTGTATTCTGGGCTGATGAGATTTCAAAGCTAAACTACCAAGCTTTTGGCGATGTCCTAGCGTTTGACGCAACTTACAGCACAAACAGGTTAGTCCCCCCCCCCCTTAACATATGTTAGGCCTGATCCCCAAGTATCCAATCTTAACCCCAAAAAGTTTTACATATTGTTAACATCAAATCAATTTTTTGTTCATAGGTACAAGATGGTTTTTGTGCCATTCACGGGTGTGGATCATCATTTCCAATGTGTTACATTTGGAGCGGGTTTGATATCAACCGAGTCCATTGAATCTTACGTGTGGTTGCTTAAGGCTTTCTTGAAGGCACACGGTACTCAACCAACTCTCGTGCTGAGTGATCAAGACCCATCCATGCTACAAGCTGTTCCTATGGTCTTTACCGAATCACGACACCGTCTATGCATGTGGCATATAATGAAAAAACTACCCTCCAAGGTATACAGAAGTTTGTTAGCCCTTAACATGTGTTATTCAACATAACACAATTTTTATATGTCTTCTCAAACTGTTTTAATCTAACTCGTGTTATAACTATTAAATTTTTCAGATCTCTGCCGACGTGCTCGATAACACTGATCTTCGGTCCTGCATTCACCGGTTGGTTTGGAATGTTTATATCAAACCTGAAACGTTTGAGTCCCGCTGGAATGACCTCCTACAAACATTTGGGCTTCAAGACCATAGCTGGTTGAACGACATGTACAACATCAAACATCTCTGGGTACCAGCCTACTTCAGGGAACTGCCCATGTGTTGCTTGATGAAGACCACCTCCCGCTGCGAAAGCTCTAACGCCGCCTTCAAGGTTAACTCAACAAGCGCAAACACCCTTGTACAATTTATGATGTGCTTTGAAAATAGGGTAGACAGCCAACGATATCGTCAACGTGTTTCGGAGTACAAAACCTCATCCACAATGTTCACTGGCAATACTGATTTAGCGATAGAACAGCACGCGTTCGCCATTTACACAAACGCTGTTTTCGCGCAAGTTCAAAAAGAGATAATTAAAGGGAAGTTTTTATGCTACATCACAAACCAAACCGAGACCAGTGATTCCAGTCTTCTGATAGACGTCACTCATTTGGATAAAAGGAACAACATCACAAACGTCTATCAGGTAACACATGTTAGGCAATTTCATTATTACCCATCCTCTATCATATGTTACATCTAAAGGGCTTTTCTTTTTTGCTGTCTATGTTCAAAACAGGTTACGTATAACACTGTAGACCAATCGGCCAGTTGCTCATGCAGGAATTTCACACGTATCGGATATCTGTGTCGCCATGTCTTTTGCGTCTATCGCTTGAAAAATGTTGAAAGGATTCCACCACAATACATAAACGATAGGTGGCGTCGAGATGCCCTCCCCAAACATGTTTTTTCAATTTCCAGTCGATACGGAGTCAACCCACACGCACCGTCCGTTATGCGGAATGAAATCCTCGACCTCGTTACTTAATGCGTTGATGTTGCCAGAACCGATGAGGATGCGTTGGCAAAATTGGTTGACCAACTCAGGGATTTCAAGATCAATGTTCTTTCCAAGCAACCTTTGTCAACAACTGAAAATGAATCAAATGAGTGTCAAATGGAAGAAATAGTTGGACAGCCAATCAACATTCCAGTCGAAGTTGCTAATCCAGAAGTTGCACGCAATAAAGGATGTGGTACTCATACTCGCATTTCTGGGCCCGGTGAGAAGGCCAAAGCAAAACCACCAAAACGTCCAAAGCAGCTTCGTTTATGCAAGCGTTGTGGTCTGTATGTCGACGACCACGACTCACACAACTGCCTTAAGGTGGCTGCAATGAAAGCAGCAAAGGCAGCTGCTGAACAACAAAGGCAGACCGCCACTGGCGACTGATCCTCTGATTAAAATCTTTATGTAGTACTATGTAATGGGAGACTCTCTTCATTTTGGCCTTCTTACACACATGTAACAGTCTTTTGACATCATCCTGCTCTTCTCTGTTACGTGTGTAAGAAGGTGGAACTATTTTCATCCCAATAACCATAAATAGGATTGTAAGAAACTCTATGGCCTTGGCCACTTTTGTGTTTGTAGGACCGAAGATCTTCGGGGACCGCTGTGGTCTATTAACGGGTTTATCTTAATATTATCTGCATTTTGATATTTTTTTTTCTGTGTTTTATTTTTTTACAATGGCATAAAAACAGCTGCTTAACACATGTTATTCCCCATAATGCTTTGGTCTTTTTAACTTGAAAGGATCAAAACAATCTTTGTTAACCACACAATCTGGCATAAAAACAGCTGCTTAACACATGTTACTCCCCATAATGCTTGGGCATTTTAACTTGAAAGGATCAAAACAAGCTGTGTTAACCACACAAAAACAGCATATATATTAAACCAAGTCAGGTTATATAAGTATACTTCACCTCTAGACAACTTTACAATGGCATAAAAACAGCTGGTTAACACATGTTAGTCCCCATAATGCTTGGGTCTTTTAACTTGAAAGTATCAAAACAATATGTGTTAACCACATAAAAACAGCATATATATTAAACCACGTCAGGTTATAGAAGTAGACTTCACCTCTAAGCAACTTAAACAAACATTCTACTAGTAGGTTACAAAAAAAGAAAAAAAAACATAATAAAATACCAACAAGACGACATTCGTATGTCGTTTTGTTACAACATAGGGTCATCAGGTTAACACATCTTCAACCATTTTCAACATACTAACTACCCATTGTTATCCTCCATCTGTAACAAGCTTTTCATCATGGTGTGGGAAGTTCCTCATCATGAAAGTACAGAGGAGAGGGGCTGCGCTCACTCTCCCATGGGTCATGGTAACACCAGGACTGGATTGTTTCAGGTGAGTATGGACACAATGGGCAACCACATAATTCATGGTCTGGATCCGTCAGCAACCTAACCAACTCATCTGGTAGCCCCTTCAACTTTTCATCTTCTGGAACAACGTGCTCCCTTCGGCGTGACGGTTCTTGCGACACACCAGCTACATCAGTTACATTTTTGGTTCCGCTTTCTGAAGCATCTTCACCAGAAGCTACTCCAGTTTTCCCGTCTTCTCCATTCTGGTGAGACCCTTTTCTTTCGTTAACCTCCCCGTACCGGCCCTCACATGCTTCCTTCCCCTTTTGCTTCCGCTTCTCCATGCCTGGTTGGCTAGCCGTAACCTTACCTTCACACGGGTCCATCACATTAAAAGACTTTGGGACCTCTACCAGTTTATGGTTAACTGAAGTGGTGAAGTATTACAGAATATGACTTTGGTTCTTCACTACAATACTTATAGAGGTGTTCCCTGGCTACATTTAATATAGCTCTTTGTGACTTGACTTTGATGTGACCAAAAGGTGACAAAAAGCAATTGTTCCTTTTCCCAATAAAGTTGTTTTATAGACACCAACCCCTATGCTTGTAGTATTCTGCCACCAACTTTCCCCAATTTCCAATATTCGTACTACCTTTTTAGAAAGACTGTTCCCCTTGGAAGCAGCATTTTCTCTTTTTCTATAATGTTACACGTACCTTTATATAATTTCAAACAACCTCTAATAAAATATTATCAACTACGTCAATAAACTAGATTAATAATATTCTAAGACATTTAACAACACATCAATATTCTTTAGAGTTTAGAATTACCAAGTTACTAAACATCAGATTGAATATGGATAGTCTATCCCCAAAAAGACATCGTGACGATGCCATACCCAACAAAACACCTACCCCGCAATAAGTTTAAAGCAACATCCCCAAATCCATCAAAGTACATTACATGTTTCCAAAAACATAGCTGGCGCAATTAATGCACAATGGTTCCACAGTAACTTCCGTTTCACCCCCTAACACGTGTTACTCTATTCGGCAATCCTCCTTGATTTTGGGCAGCAGCACATTCACCTCCGAACATAATATGTGCGCCGCATACCTCTTTCTCAACTTTCTCACCTCCGCCATCTTCCTCGCCCCACTCGTGCTGAACCCACAGTTAAAACTTTTGTTTTTCCCCATATAGCACTCCATGTGCCGCATCAAGAAGACCCCACAATCAGTTGTGTTTGCGGTGGTCGCCCAAGGAACCGGCATACGCTGGATGTTGCAGTACTCTATGTCATCGGCTCGCGGATTCCCAACCTCCCGTAGATATTGCACAAACATATCTTTCTGCATACGCATACACAAGCCATGGTAAAAAAAAAAGCAGATCCTCAATATTATCACACTTATTTGTTCAACAATTGTCAGTTTAGTAACTTACGATCTTATACGCTGTGTCCTTGTGTAGGTAGTAGACACTATCTTCTATCAACTGACCTTGTCGGGCTTTGTCATTATCAACGACATAAATCCCGGGGTCGCGTAACTCAAACACTAGCAAGTAAAAGTGTTTGTGCTCCAATATAGGGAAGAAAACAATGTCTTGATTTCGAAAATCAGGAACGTTTTCACCGCTGTTAACCGCACCTTTTATCCCAAGCCGAAACTTGTGCATCCGCGCCTCTACTCCGCCTTCCTCAGATGTGAGCATCCACGGAAACTTTAAGCACAACAGAGAAATTAATAAGGTCAAAAAGTCGCCACACTGTAATCTCTATATACATGACACTCACCACAACTTTAGTACCAAAGAATTGCCTACTGTAAGCCTCCCGTGATTTTCTTTTCTCTTGGAAGTTTAGCACATCCACCCAACAGTCAATAATACCATCTGAAACCTCATTGCCAACGTTTAAACTCTTGAACATAGACCGAGACGCTTGTACATGGGTAGGGCTTCTAAACAGCAACTCCCTGGTGTCAGATGTACAAATTATAAATTAAATTGCATACGTTAACATATGTAATTTATTGTTTTACTAAAATTTCGTACGGTGACCCCCCTACTTACACAGCCATGTGTATCGGACTATCTACATCAACCACCGACGACGAACCCTGTTCCCTCCTGCGGAAAAAAACAAAATATAACCAATTATCCAGTGTGGAACTTGGTTAATGGTTTACCCTATTACTATAAAACAATAAACCACGTTGCAGTTCTACTTACACGTTTGCCTCCATTGCCCGCTTCCTACGAGAATACCCACTTAAAAGGTGCAACGGGCTTTCATCAGCGTATATGTACTCCCACACATTTGTCTCCTTCTTAGTTATTGGCTGCCCCATGTCAACAGTCCTTATATAGTAAGGTGATCTGTTTGGTTCCGCTGCCACTTTCTCTCTGAAAGGGAGCTTCCTTTTTTGTGCCCCCAACTCAACCAACATACGCACACGGTTTGCAAGCGGAATATTGTCCTCCACCTCATACATATCACCCCCACAAAATTCCAGACCAGTTTGACCTTTGTGGATTGCAATGGCCGGGTCATAGAAGCTAACTGGGTCTACCATTATAACCATACTCAAGTCTGTGGTAGCCTCCATATCGCCTAACACATATAAAATAAATAACTCACGTAACGCATTAAAGATTACAACACACTTGATGCGGTAAATGAATGTGTTTAAGCTCACCGGAACGCTCGGTTTCTGTCCGAGGAATATCATCCATCTTCCCACTTGTGCAACCTGCACGTTTAATGCAAATAAGTATATTATATATGACTCGAACTAACCCATCAATACTAACTTTGTTTAATGCTATATCGTACCAATTTCCTGTGACACGTCGAATTGACCCCCAATTTGTGTCATTCCAAGACTCCAATTCGGGCCATCTAAATTCCGTTCATAAAAAACGGTATCCCCTTCGCACACTGTGTGTATGATTAACACATGTTAACTCACTAAATGATACATGTAGGAAACCAGTTAACACATGTTAGAGCATGAAAGTCCTTACCGTTCTTTTCTGCAGGAGGGACCTCTTCAGCCGCTTTCCCTTTTCCATCGACATCCTGGGCCTTCTCGAAACCGTCGCCCGAAACTAAGTCTACCCCCGCGCTACTGCACCCTTGCATATTTACATCAGTAGCATGCATCCCATCATGCTCAATCTTACCTTCTGCAGCTGCATAAAACAATGCTGTTACATCTCATGCACAACTTAGTACCAGAAGCTGCATAAATAATTACCGTTAAAAACACGGTCACACTCATCAATAGCCCCCTTGCCTTCGCCATCCAGAACCCCATGTTCGTCCTTATCATTAACAGCACCTTCCACAGATGAAAACACGACGCCACCACTCTCTCCTTTTCTTCCATCAGATGCAGCCCTAACTTCATTCTCAATCTTACGATCTGTACTTGCATAAACATTTTTCGAATAAATAAGGCATGGCTAAGCATGGCTAAACAAATAAAACGGTTTCCGAAGATTACCTTCCTTCTCATTCCATTCAACTTGTTTGCTATCCTTAACCTCCATCTCGACCATTTTGGCCACCTCTTGATCACAAACAAACCTTGCTTCGTAAATCTCATCCTTTTTGGCGTCATTCGCTTCCAGATCGGTGTTCTGTTCATCATTGTCATTCGCAGCCACTTTATTGTCTATATCCACTCTATGTTCATCTTTACTAACAAACTGCATGTCCGAACCATGGTAATCTGTCCAAACAAGATGCCCTATGTTAAATCAAATAAAGTAACAAAGCACACTTTTAAAGTCAGGCATTATTAAAGGGGTACGGGAACTACCACGTGCACCATGCACTTCTGCTGCTTTAATACGCAGTATTGCACGCATTAAACCCAGCGGCTTATGCACTTCTTCAGCATCACTTTTATCCACGCCTCCTGCTCCTTTATTTTCTTCGGCCCCACCAACACTACAGTCACCTCCACTTGAATTACCAGCATCATGAACACTCTTATCACCTTCGACGACTTCATTTGTTTTTTGCCCAAGTTCACTACACCCCAGTTCTCTCTCTTCCAGTTGCTTCTTAGTCTTGTTCAACCCTATAACATCACATAAATATTAAATGGGTTTCAGACACGTACGCATATTAGAGGGTAATAAATTTTAACGAGCAACAAACTACGCGTTTAATTCTAAATCTAAATGTATGATGAAACTGGTAACACATGTTACAGTTTACCTGATTCGTTGCCATCATCCGTTTTTTCCCGATCAATCTTTATTTTCGTCTTCGGGCAATTCGGGGTCACAAAGCTTGCTTTCGTTTCGGGAGCATCCTTTAACTTATTCAGACGGGGAGATCTCCTTACCCGCGACGACATACCACCTTCTTCCAGCGCTCCGGTACACTCAGTTCCATCAGCAAATACGCATGATTCCCCCACACCATCTGCTGCAACCACAAAGGAAGGTTATACTATATGATAATTATCACCTTAACGTGTGTTAGAGTAAACATTTCATTCCATAACATATAGTAAAGGTACATAAACTCTTTTTGTGCTATAAACGTACTCTTAAAATGGTAATACATGTAACAATTTACCTTTTTCTTTGCCACCATCCATGTCTTGTCCACCAAACTTCATAGTTGTCTTTCTTCTTTTTGGGGTCACAAACCCTTCTTCTGTCTCACTAACATGCTTTAACTTCTCAAGTCTTGCAGATCTCCGCACCAGACCCGACTTTCCACCATCTTCCATCTTTTCAGCATAGTCTTCTCCACCATCATCTACGAATGATTGGTCCGCAACATCAGCTGCAAACCCAAAAAAAATATGTCAATCAGTACAGGTTGCCACACCGTCAAAATGTGTTACAGTGACCAAATTAAGAATGATAACCAACACAACAGGTATAACATTTAACACGTGGTTCTGTGTTCATTTCATAAACATTGTCAGCACACCTTCTTGGGCATCAAAGTCTATTGCTGAAGATCCTACTGCTTTCAATCTACTTTTACTGATTTTTTTGTTTTGCCGGATAAGCGACTTCCTGTACAAGCTTGCTGTTGGTGACCCATCCGAAAAATCGTCGTCCATGCCATCCCCTACGAAATCGTTTGCACAACGATCAATGGATTACAAAATATTTAACTAAATAACACAAACAATAACAGTTACTAACCAGCGTTCTCTCCTTCGTTGATGTGAAACCTTTCATCATTTCTCAAATCTCCCAATACCGAATTGATCTTGTGTGACGCTAAATCTACCGCGTCATCGTGATCCTCCCTTTCACTAACTTTCTTCTCAAACATACTTTCAAACGTTGCCTTCAACGCTTGTACTTCTTCGTCTTCATGGCTCTCCACCAATAGCGATTCTAACATACCCTCAATTTTGACTTTGTTCTTCTTTGTCACGCATATTAACTGTCGTACTATCATCAACCTCTCCTGTTGAGAATAGTTTTTCAACATTTTTCATACTATGAACATATACTAATTGCAAAAAACACATGTTAGAGCATCTAACTTTACCTCTTTAGTTGCCCAGTGTTCCACGTTATAGTTTCTGGGACGTGTTAATCCTTTAAACCGTCCTGTTCCAAACCCACCAGCAAGGATTTCAAGCCTTTCTCTCTCTCTCAATCTTTTCAAGTTCCAAAAAGCTAAAGGACACACCGCACTGTCTACCTCCATCCCCGTGCACTCAATGCTATCAACGTACAACAACTACAAGAAACAACGATCCGTTCAGCCCGGAAATAATCAACTATTCTAACACATGTTAATTATCTAAAATAATTAAAAGTACACTTACCATCAGAATCGCTAGAGGACCGACGAAGAAACTTTGTGGGTCAAGCCGATTCCAGGTATCCTTGCAAGTTCTCAGCTTTTCTACAACAAGGTCACACCAGTCTATTGTTGCAAAGTCCATTTCTTCATCCAGATACTCCAAGATTTCTTCCCGTAAACAACTTTGTTTATGACAATCAACCAGCACTGCCACAAAACACATTACAAAATCCATCCTGAAATCAAAACTGTCTTCGCCATCGGACTCATCTATCATTTTCACCATCTTTGTTGGAGGCACCATTGCCCCCGGGTATCTCGCCCTCCAATCCGCAATGGCATCAGTCAGCATCGGCAGCTTACCAATCGAACTAAACTTTTGTCCACCAGTCGGAATCCCTAATAACTTATGTATCACTTTCCTGTTCACCTTGATATCACCGGCAGGCGTACATATCACCATCTTATCTGGATTAAAATTGTCCACAACAAAATAACCTAACTTAGCCGGCAAACCATCAACGCTGAAAGTTAGCAAACGTCCAAAGCCCATTTCCCTGACTGCGTCACGTTGTTGTTCTGTCAATGCCCGTACACACTTATAAAACTGCAATGGTGCAGATCTTGTCCTTATGCCTGGAAATTCATCCTTTTTTGCTCGCTTACGGGCTTTCTGAACCTTTTCCGGTTTGTTACCAACTACCTTCGGTTTCCCTGCTTTACCTTTCCCATTGTCATCCGAACCCTTCTTCTTTTTGGTCCTTAACGCCCCGCCCTTCGATGTAGCCGTCACTTCTGCCCTACTTACTGAAATAGCATTTTATACGAAACAACAACATCCCAAACAATTAGTCTACTTTACAACCACCGATGACAACATGTAAGAATTTTTCATTCGTAACATCCAAATTTTTGAAGGGCTTAAAAAATAACTAACCACGGTTTTTTCGCATTACATTGCCATAATTGTCATCGGCGCTGTTTCTTTCACCTGCTGATTATCACATGTTAGTGAATTTTCAAGGTCATGCCCAATTAACACATGTTAAACAAAGCCAACAGTATTTAACTAACCACGTTTTCTTTTATTTCCACACCCAGAAATATCCCCGACAATGCTTTTCTTCCCTACAGTTTCAAACATGTTACTCAGATTTATCTGGATACGCAATTAGCCTCTATTGCAACAAAAGGAACTTACCACTGTGCTTTTTGTTATGTCCCCGTTTGCTTTCCACACAACCTTCATTTAGCACCGATACATTCGTAAGGAAAACGATTAGCCCAACAATACTTTATACAAATTATAAACAATATTACTGCTTAACCGTTACCTGTTTTCCGTCTTTTCCCATGGCTTGCTGACACACTATCGGTATCATCATACACTGCAAGGCATCCAACAAAATTCAGTTATGCCCAATTTCTTATCCAACACACTATCAATATACAGATCACCTTGAACTATGTTAAGTGTTCAGAAACATAAAAATTCTAACCTAACTCCCGTTGGGTCGGACCAAAGTCAGATTGTTGTTTGGAAGGTCCGGGCTTGGGTTCGTCGGATAAAATCACAACGCTAGGGCTCTCAGACCTTTTTTGCCCTAACCTGTGTTTCGAAGTCCTACATATATAAAAGAAAACTAACTCAGGTGCCATTTTCCAATAATCCGTTGAAGAAAACCACCTTTTACATGACGGATAACAACAAACTAACCTTTTACTTGAAGTCTGAATCTTCCTTAATCGTTTCAGCATCAACGACGACGACAAGATTATGAACGACTTCCTCATTCTCCAAGCTGGACACTATCGGCTTCTGTGTTAGGGTTTGGGGAGTAGCTTTTCAATGTTTCTTTTGAATGGTAAAGAAGAAAAACTTTTGAATTGTGTTAGGGTTAGGGACGAGAGAGAAACATGAACAGGAGGGGAGAAATGAGTATAATGGAAAAGAAGATAAATTTTTGAATTTTGTTTACACTTCTTTGATTAGACGGCTACTGCATGGCAGTGGTTTCTGTTTCCCAATGTATATGTTCACTTCCGAAAATGCCCTTGGATGGTACAAAATGGCAGTCCTTTTTATTTCTTTTTATTTTTATTCATACCAAAATAATCATGGCCTTTGATCAAGTTTGATGTAAGCTAATCAATGGTTCACAATGGGTTTCCATAGTTTTCTTAAAAAGATAGGGTTTCTTATATAACCAAGCCCTATATATATATATATATATATATATATATATATATATATATATATCACCATTGCTCTTGATTTTCTTGACTGTATATCTCTTAAATGTCAACATATACACGTGTGATTTAGTTTACGAAGATTTTTTCAATGCCGAGAACCTCGATCAGAGAGTAAAAAAGGTGTAAGGTTCACAATGGTGTAAAACTAAAATGGGATATACCGGGCTATGATTTGAGTTACAGGAACAAGGGCTAAACCAACCACCCAAGAATGGAATCGTCGAGCGAAAACACTTGACAACCTCCTGTAAGCAGCTTTTCTTGCCACCAGACCTTTCTCCATCAGTTAGGAATCTGATGTCGTCACTAAACACATTCCTTAAATTGTAGCCATTTTTTTAATGTTTATTTTTTGTTGTCTAATCCGCATATATATCACCATTGCTCTTGATTTTCTTGACGGAATATCTCTTAAATGTCAACATATACACGTGTGATTTAGTTTACGAAGATTTTTCAATGCCGAGAACCTTGATCAGAGAGTAAGAAAGCGTAAGGTTCACAATGGTGTAAAAATAAAATGAGATATACCGGGCTAGGATTGGAGTTACAGGAACGAGGGCCAAACCAACCACCCAAGAATGGAATCGTCGACCGAAAACACTTGACAACCTCCTGGAAGCAGTTTTTCTTGCCACCAGACCTTTCTCAATCAATTAGAAATCTGATGCCGTCACTAAACACATTACTTAAATTGTAGCCATTTTTTGAGTGTTTATTTTTTGGTGTCTAATTGATGCGTGTCAGTGTGTATATGTTTTTAATATATAATTAAGCCCTTTTTACACTTTTAACCAAGTTTTAAATTTATAAAACACGATATTCACTAACACTAAACACACATATGGGCAAGTGCACCCATCGTGGACGTAGTATAGTGTTGGTAAGATACCGAGGTCGTCCAAGGACACAAGAGCTTTTAATACCGGTTTATCCTCAACGTCTAACCAAATCAAAAAGTTAGAAAAATGTTTTAAACTAAGAAAAATAAAAACAAACTAATTGCTGAAAAATAAAATAAAATAAAAACAGATAGACAAGATGAATCACTTGGATCCGACATGTGTATTAGTATAACCTTTGATTATTTTCGCACTTTTGCACTTGTTTAAGAGATTATCTTAGTTATTGTAGTAGGCCCCTCTTTTGAAGGCGACGTTACCCTCAACCCAGTAGTTTGAGTCAGCAAGGATACAATCCTAAAGGGTCGGATTATTGAAAGATAATGAATTAAGTTATTAATGCAAATTATGGTAGGCCCCGCTTTTGGCGGTGACGTTACCCTCGGCTAAGTAGTCTGAGTCAGCAGGGATACAGTCCTAAATAGCCGGGTTATAGTATTAATAGTAGTTAGCTTATGAGGGGGTCAAAGAGTTTGGATCCCCGCCATCCAATACCTATGGGCATTGAAGGAGATCCTACTAAATTTGACCCAGGTCCCAAGCAGGACCTCTAAACGCTGAACAAGGGCAAGACCCTTACCAAACCGTTCCCTTAACCCCCGACCAGGTAGCCAACATACCTCCATATAGACCGTGGAGATATGAATGGTGAAAATCTTTTATTTTATATAGACAGTAAAATAATGCCAAGACACCACGGACAAACGATAAGGAAAGATCACCTTCAACATAAGTAACTAGTTATTAAAGTCATTAATACAAAACCAAATAAAAAGTGCAAAAGATTAAAAATAAAAAGTATTATACTAAACACTTGTCTTCACCAAGTGATGTAAGAGACTTAGGCAAACATGGCCTTGATTGTCAAGAACTCTTACGATCAATCTTGGATCCCGAGACGACTCACACACTCTACGATGGACAATGGATGATGGTGGTGGATGATGGTGTTATGGTGGTGGTGGGTGGTGGATGAGGTGTGAGAGAGGTGGTGTGCCAAGGGATGAGGGAGAATGAAACCAAGCTCCTCTATTTATAGGCTGGACAGAACGCTGGACACGGCCCCGTGTCCACTGGACACGGCCCCGTGCCCGTCTGACACTCTCTCTCTTCATTAATTGTAATTGCGAATTACAATTAATGCGCCTGCTGTACTTTCAACACGCCCCCGTGCCCGCTGGGCACGGCCCCGTGGTGAGCAATGGAAGCTTCTACTGGTTTGTCTTTTCTGCTGCTTCCTGGGCACGCCCCCGTGTTCGCTGGACACGGGGCGTGTTCAGACTCTGTTTTCTTCTCTTTGTTTTGGGAGGTGCCGTTGAGGGTCCGGGCAGTCCACTTTTGTTCCTTTTCTTGTATTTATGGTAGAATTAGTGGTCTTTTTGCTTCTTTTGTGATTTTGAGCTCATTTCATCCTGAAAATACAAAAGGAAGACAAAAACACTCTTTTTCCAACATTAGTACTTAAAAAGGGTTAGTTTTATGCCTTAATTGATGTGTTTTATATGTTGCATTTTACACACATCAAATACCCCCACACTTGAACTTTTGCTTGTCCTCAAGCAAAACTCTTTTAATGTGGCTTACACTCCCAAATGGAATAGGTAGAAGAGAAGTTTTTTAGCTTGTCCTAGAGTGTCGGGAATCCAAGGTTTTTATAGGTTTTATTTTTATTTTATTTACAATCCTATTCGTCATGATTTATTTTGAACTTTTCATAAGATAAACTACTTATTTTGGTATAACATGACTTATTAAAATTCCATTTATATACAAGTTCACATACCTCACGGGAGATCACTCAACACTCGGCCGAAGGTGTATATTTAAGTGAATCGCTCGAGAGCGGCACGGACTTACGTTTTCCATAGGCTTGCCAAGCGATCAATCCTCCACCTTTTTAACTTTTTACCTTTGTAAATATCAAGAGGACTTTTGGGGTGAAGGCTTGGGTTTAAAGGTGGGTGGTTGGTTAGTGGTTAGTAAAAAGGGCGAAAATCGTAACAAGTGTCGGTTTTCATACCTTATTTTTAGTGACATTTATTTTTGAAGTATTTCTCCAAACAAGCTTTTGTAGCTTTTGTTTGTTTTTGACTTCATATATATTTTTTTTTTCGTCACGTAGAGGGTATGTTTATGAAAAACCGAGCTTGTTACTAAAATAAGGGTGAAAAAAAAATAAAAAAGGTTTTTGGTGGGTAAAAAAAAATTGTTTTGGGGGTAATGAAATGAAAGGTTTAGGCTCAAAGGGGTTTTTCTAGGGGGATTTTGGGTAGGTAAAAAAAATGAAAAATAATGGTTTTGAAAGAAAAATAGTTAGTCCTAATGCCTCCATCATTTACTTACTTGGGTTTAAGTTGGTAAGGACCGGGAATGTATCGTCGTGGCAAGTTCTAGATTTGTAAAGACCGAGCGGCTATTCACACAAGAAACGAAAAATGAGCATTTAATCTAAATATGTATATTTTTATGCTCAATAAAGGCTCAAAACTCACTTTTGTGGGAATGGGTTTTTAATGTGACCAAGCATATATAATCGAATTTTAGCTAGACTTGTTATACCGTTTCGTAATTTTCTTATGTTAGTTCTTTTTATCACGACGCTATCGGTTGTAAAATAAAAAAAATATATAACCTTTTTATAACTTGTTATTCCCAACTTAAACTAAGACAAGTAAATAAAAAAAAGTTTTTTGAAAAAATTTGGGGTGTTTAGCGGTTCCAATAGAGTTTTGTGTAAGGCTTGTTTTAGGATTTTGCAAAATTTCAAGGTTTTAGCACCCCCCCCACACTTAAATTACACATTGTCCTCAATGTGTCCAAAAATAAAGTTTTTGGTTGATTAGAATATGTAAAAGTGTGTTTAAAAACAAAGATTTGTGTTACTGGCACTCTGGACACGGCCCCGTGTTGACCGGGCACGGCCCCGTGGTCAAGTGCCAGTAACAAAAATTATAGAAGTGAAACAGAAGCCTGGACACGGGGGCGTGTCCGCTGAACACGGCCCGTGTCCAGTTACCTGAACTGGGTGATTTCCTGCAGGGGGCTCAGCACGGGGCCGTGTTGGTTGGGCACGGCCCGTGTGGAGCCTTCTGTTATGGAGATTTTTGTCGGTTTGTTCTGTTCTTCTGCATGGTTCCATTTTTCTCGTTCCCTTTTTCATCCATTACCACCATGAGTCCATAAATCATAAAAACCATCATAACATTGCTAATAGAGAGATTACATAAAGATAGTTAATTAACTAAGGGGTACATAAGGTTATCATAAAGGTTCTACTTATTTAGGAAAATTTCGGGAATAGCTTCCCGATGTAGAAACATTCTTCAGCCCATGGCTCCTCGGTTTTCACTCAAAGCCATTCTTCTATCTCCCTTGGGAGGTAGAAGGTAGCCTCATTCTCGTCGGTATCTTGAGGAGGAGCGCTTACCGGGACTCCTTGCACTACCCTTGGTTGCGGTACTTGGTGCAAGGCGTGCCATTCTGCTGGGATGATAACCTCGGGTACTACATTCCACGCCCTGTGTGTTATCACCGGAACCAAAGGCGGGGAAGCAAGAAGGTTTAACCTTTGGTGCAGAAGGTTCACTTCTTGCAGGCAGCCCTCCAAACTTATCGTCAGATGATTAACGCGGTCCACTAAAGCTTCTTCTACACTTGTCAATTCGTCCACGGCTTCCCTTAAAGCGTAAACGTAGTTTACTAGGGAATCCTCTGCGGTGGACGATCTCCTTCCATTTCGGTTATTCCTTGAAGATGCTCCGCTGTTTCGGCTGGCCATTTTCTGCGAAATAAGCCGAGGATAACTAAATTTTTGCAAAACAGTACCTCGAACACGGCCCCGTGCTCAGTGAGCACGGCCCCGTGTTCAACTGTCTGCAGGAATTTTTTTTTTGTCTAATGGTTCTAGGTTTTTAAATTATTTCTATATACTTCCGTCGTGTTATGAGCTCAGATAATTTAAAAACAAAGTTATAGAACTAACTTTAGACAAGAATCCATAGCGAAAATTCCTACAAACCTTGCATAGAAGGTTGGAATCATGGGTTTCCAAGCTTCCATGGAGGTAGGGTTTGAAAAATTTTTGGAAGAAGAGGAAATGAACAAAAGTGGAAAAGACAAGATGGTCCTTAGGAACCTTCTTTTGGTACTTACCTAGGATGGTATATGTGAAGATTCCAGGGATCTCTGCTTGGTGGAGTGGTCAAAAATGAGCAGGATTCAGGCTGCATTTAAAGAAAACGACAGCACACTGAACACGGCCCCGTGTCCGCTGGACACGGCCCCGTGTGCAGAGAAAATCCTGACACATTTTGTCCGTATTCTGACAGAATCAGCAGAAAATCTTCTGAGCGAACATGGGGGCGTGGTGGCCAGACACGGCCCCGTGTCGGAGGGCTGTTTTATGGAGTTTCGTCTTTTCTAAGGAGCTAACTTTTATCGGGTGGCTCCTGACTTGTTGGAACAACCCCAAAGTGCCTAAGATACCTTAATTGTCCTATACTAAGGCGAGAACGCAAGAGGTTGTCGGTGAGGGTAATTCCTATTTTCATTCTAGGTGGACAAGTCCAACCCTTTCCCGGGCTCTCGTTAAAGAAGGTGTATGCCGAATCGCTCAGGTCTATGTATGCACCGAACGAGGTCGATGGGGAGTCCTTCATGGCACAATCGGCACAGGGACGACTATCGTCCACGTCTTGTTTAGGAAGAAAGGTATTTTCGGGAGCAACGAGGTTGTCAGAATGCGATTCCAACATTTCCTCATGGTCATCTTCTTGGGATGGATCTAAAAAATCCTTCCTAAGTTCTTTTGACCAATTTAGAAGTAGTTCTTCTAGTTGAAATAGCTCGTCAAGGAGCATTTCTCCTAGAATGTCTGGCTGGGCGCATTCAAGGGAGAAATAATGTTTATTTTTACTTTCGCCCCTCTTAAGGTTACAAGGAATTGGTGGGTCTATATAGTGTGGCCTATAAGTGAGGAAGAAACATTTTAATTCCTCGTGTTCGCCTCCACATATTCGACACCACAAACCATAAGAGTGCCGAAAGTAAAAAGAATCATTATTACTCATGTTTGTATCAGAAATTACCAACCGTCGGGATCAAACGGTTCTGTTTTCAGCAACTGAATCTTGGGCACGGGGGCGTGTTGAGTGGACACGGCCCCGTGTTCAGCCTACTGTCTGATATAAAACAGGATTGCCAGTTCCAATGATTGGGCACGGGGCGTGTTCAGCGGGCACGGCCCCGTGCTGAGCTCTGCAGAAGCTGAAAAATCTAAAAAAAATCCTAAAAATTAAAGAAAAATAAAAAGATGATTAGGCCGTTGATTCCTAACTTTCTTAAAATCCTTGTGTCCCCGGCAACGGCGCCAAAAACTTGATGCGTGTCAGTGTGTATATGTTTTTAATATATAATTAAGCCCTTTTTACACTTTTAACCAAGTTTTAAATTTATAAAACACGATATTCACTAACACTAAACACACATATGGGCAAGTGCACCCATCGTGGACGTAGTATAGTGTTGGTAAGATACCGAGGTCGTCCAAGGACACAAGAGCTTTTAATACCGGTTTATCCTCAACGTCTAACCAAATCAAAAAGTTAGAAAAATGTTTTAAACTAAGAAAAATAAAAACAAACTAAATGCTGAAAAATAAAATAAAATAAAAACAGATAGACAAGATGAATCACTTGGATCCGACATGTGTATTAGTATAACCTTTGATTATTTTCGCACTTTTGCACTTGTTTAAGAGATTATCTTAGTTATTGTAGTAGGCCCCTCTTTTGAAGGCGACGTTACCCTCAACCCAGTAGTTTGAGTCAGCAAGGATACAATCCTAAAGGGTCGGATTATTGAAAGATAATGAATTAAGTTATTAATGCAAATTATGGTAGGCCCCGCTTTTGGCGGTGACGTTACCCTCGGCTAAGTAGTCTGAGTCAGCAGGGATACAGTCCTAAATAGCCGGGTTATAGTATTAATAGTAGTTAGCTTATGAGGGGGTCAAAGAGTTTGGATCCCCGCCATCCAATACCTATGGGCATTGAAGGAGATCCTACTAAATTTGACCCAGGTCCCAAGCAGGACCTCTAAACGCTGAACAAGGGCAAGACCCTTACCAAACCGTTCCCTTAACCCCCGACCAGGTAGCCAACATACCTCCATATAGACCGTGGAGATATGAATGGTGAAAATCTTTTATTTTATATAGACAGTAAAATAATGCCAAGACACCACGGACAAACGATAAGGAAAGATCACCTTCAACATAAGTAACTAGTTATTAAAGTCATTAATACAAAACCAAATAAAAAGTGCAAAAGATTAAAAATAAAAAGTATTATACTAAACACTTGTCTTCACCAAGTGATGTAAGAGACTTAGGCAAACATGGCCTTGATTGTCAAGAACTCTTACGATCAATCTTGGATCCCGAGACGACTCACACACTCTACGATGGACAATGGATGATGGTGGTGGATGATGGTGTTATGGTGGTGGTGGGTGGTGGATGAGGTGTGAGAGAGGTGGTGTGCCAAGGGATGAGGGAGAATGAAACCAAGCTCCTCTATTTATAGGCTGGACAGAACGCTGGACACGGCCCCGTGTCCACTGGACACGGCCCCGTGCCCGTCTGACACTCTCTCTCTTCATTAATTGTAATTGCGAATTACAATTAATGCGCCTGCTGTACTTTCAACACGCCCCCGTGCCCGCTGGGCACGGCCCCGTGGTGAGCAATGGAAGCTTCTACTGGTTTGTCTTTTCTGCTGCTTCCTGGGCACGCCCCCGTGTTCGCTGGACACGGGGCGTGTTCAGACTCTGTTTTCTTCTCTTTGTTTTGGGAGGTGCCGTTGAGGGTCCGGGCAGTCCACTTTTGTTCCTTTTCTTGTATTTATGGTAGAATTAGTGGTCTTTTTGCTTCTTTTGTGATTTTGAGCTCATTTCATCCTGAAAATACAAAAGGAAGACAAAAACACTCTTTTTCCAACATTAGTACTTAAAAAGGGTTAGTTTTATGCCTTAATTGATGTGTTTTATATGTTGCATTTTACACACATCACTAATCTGCATATATATCACCATTGCTTTTGATTTTCTTGACTGTATATCTCTTAAATGTCAACATATGCACGTGTGATTTAATTTATGAAGATTTTTCAATGCCGAGAACCTCGACCAGAGAGTAAAAAAGGCGTAAGGTTCACAATGGTGTAAAACTAAAATGGGATATACCGGGCTAGGATTCGAGTTACAGGGACAAGGTCCAAACCAACCACCCAAGAATGGAATCGTCGAGCGAAAACACTCGACAACCTACTAGAAGCAGCTTTTCTTGCCACCAGACCTTTCTTAATCAATTAGAAATCTGATGCCGTCACTAAACACATTACTTAAATTGTAGCCATTTTTTGAGTGTTTATTTTTTGGTGTCTAATCTGCATATATATCACCATTGCTTTTGATTTTCTTGACTGTATATCTCTTAAATGTCAACATATACATGTGTGATTTAGTTTACGAAGATTTTTTAATGCCGAGAACCTCGATTAGAGAGTAAAAATGGCGTAAGGTTCACAATGGTGTAAAACTAAAATGGGTTACACCGGGCTAGGATTTGAGTTACAAGAACAGGGGCCAAACCAACCACCCAAGAATGGAATCGTCGAGCGAATACACTTGACAACTTCCTGTAAGCAGCTTTTCTTGCCACCAGACCTTTCTCCACCAATTAGGAATCTGATGCCGTCACTAAACACATTCCTTAAATTGTAGCCGTTTTTTGAGTGTTTATTTTTTGATGTCTAATCTGCATATATATCACCATTGCTCTTGATTTTCTTGACAGTATATCTCTTAAATGTCAACATATACACGTGTGATTTAGTTTACGAATATTATTCAATGCCGAGAACCTCGATCAGAGAGTAAAAAAGGCGTAAGGTTCACAATGGTGTAAAACTAAAATGGGATATACCGGGCTAGGATTCGAGTTACAGGAATAAGGGCCAAACCAACCACCCAAGAATGGAATCGTCGAGCGAAAACACTTGACAACCTCCTGGAAGCAGCTTTTCTTGCCACCAAACCTTTCTCCATCAATTAGGAATCTGATGCCGGCATTAAACACATTCCTTAAATTGTAGCCATTTTTTGATTGTTTATTTTTTGGTGTCTAATCCGCATATATATCACCACTACTCTTGATTTTCTTGACTGTATATCTCTTAAATGTCAAAATATATACGTGTGATTTAGTTTATGAAGATTTTTCAATTCCGAGAACCTAGATCAGAGAGTAAAAAAGCTGTAAGGTTCACAAACTAAAATGGGATATACCGGGCTAGGATTCGAGTTACAGGAACAAGGGCCAAACCAACCACCCAAGAATGGAACCGTCGAGCGAAAACACTTGACAACCTCCTGGAAACAACTTTTCTTGCCACCAGACCTTTCTCCATCAATTAGGATTCTGATGCCGTCACTAAACACATTCCTTAAATTGTAGCCATTTTTTGAGTGTTTATTTTTTGGTGTCTAATCCGCATATATATCACCATTGCTCTTGATTTTCTTGACTGTATAACTCTTAAATGTCAACATATACACGTGTGATTTAGTTTACGAAGATTTTTCAATGCCGAGAACCTCGATCAGAGAGTAAAAAGACGTAAGGGTCGCAATAGTGTAAAACTAAAATGGGATATACAAGGCTAGGATTCGAGTTGCAGGAACAAGGGCCAAACCAACCACCCAACAATGGAATCGTCGAGCGAAAACACTTGACAACCTCCTGGAAGCAGCTTTTCTTGCCACCAGACCTTTCTCCATCAATTAGGAATTTGATGCCGTCACTAAACACATTCCATAAATTGTAGCCATTTTTTATTGTTTATTTTTTGGTGTCTAATCCGCATATTTATCACCATTCCTATTTATTTTCTTGACTGTATATATCTCTTATATATCAACATATACACGTGTGATTTAGTTTATGAAGATTTTTCAATGCCGAGAACCTAGATCAGAGAGTTAAAAAGGTGTAAGGTTCACAAACTAAAATGGGATATACCGGGCTAGGATTCGAGTTACAGGAACAAGGGCCAAACCAACCACCCAAGAATGGAAACGTCGAGCGAAAACACTTGACAACCTCCTGTAAGCAGCGTTTCTTACCACCAGACCTTTCTCCATCAATTAGGATTCTAATGCCGTCACTAAACACATTCCTTAAATTGTAGCCATTTTTTGAGTGTTTATTTTTAGGTGTCTTACCTGCATATATATCACCATTGCTCTTGATTTTCTTGACTGTATATCTCTTAAATGTCAACATATACACGTGTGATTTAGTTTACGAAGATTTTTCAATGCCGAGAACCTCGATCAGAGAGTAAAAAGGCGTAAGGTTCACAATAGTGTAAAACTAAAAATGGGATATACAGGGCTAGGATTCGAGTTACAGGAACAAGGGCCAAACCAACCACCCAAGAATGGAATCGTCGAGCGAAAACACTTGACAACCTCCTGGAAGCAGCTTTTCTTGCCACCAGACCTTTCTCCATCAATTAGGAATCTGATGGCGTTACTAAATACATTACTTAAATTATAGCCATTTTTTGAGTGTTTGTTTTTTGGTGTCTAATCCATATATATATATATCACCATTGCTCTTGATTTTCTTGACTGTATATCTCTTAAATGTCAACATATACACGTGTGATTTAGTTTATGAAGATTTTTCAATGCTGAGAACCTCGATCAGAGAGTAAAAAGGCGTAAGGTTCACAATGGTGTAAAAGTAAAATGGGATATACCGGGGTAGGATTCAAGTTACAGGAACAAGGGCCATACCAACCACCCAAGAATGGAATCGTCGTGCAAAAACACTTGACAACCTCCTGGAAGCAGCTTTTCTTGCCACCAGACCTTTCTCCATCAATTAGGAATCTGATGCCGTCACTAAACACATTCCTTAAATTGTAGCCATTTTTTGAGTGTTTATTTTTTGGTGTATAATCCGCATATATATATATATATATCACCATTGCTTTTGATTTTCTTGACTGTATATTTCTTAAATGTCAGCATATACATGTGAAACGAGTCGGATTTTGGGAGCCCATTTTGACAGATGTTACAGTCTCCCCTTATTTTAGGAATTTCTTCCCGAAATTAAGAGGAAACCGTAATTGGTAACTATTTTAGCATATTTCCTAGGGGTTTACATTAAGACGGAAATCAAGATAGGGTTTAGGTTCAATTATGGCGGTAACATTCCTAGTGGATGAAGCGCTTTTTGTTGGTCGAGATGTAGAGTGAAAAGCGTCATAACACGAGGATGGCACGTAACATGACAAAGATTTACTACTGGGTTGTAGTCATACTCAAGATGGCTAACTGGATATTGCATCATGATAACGTATTTTAAGAACATTGAAGCATTATAATGATAAAGTTACGTATGTAATCACAAAACGAATCTTCAACCATATCGTTATCCAAATTGAGATTGACACTACTTACACAGAACTTCCCATGACAGTCTAACATTGCTTTTGATCCTTTGACAAGAACACTTATATATTGGAAGTACCAGCGGCGTATCCTCTATGTCCTTGTCAAATTTTCATTGGCTTTGTTATCAAGTCATGGTTAGTTCTATGTAACTCGTCTTAAAACCTACAAAACATAAACAAACAAAACAACCAATGCTTGAGCCTCAAGTCCGAAGAAAGCGAGACTAAATGATGGCAGTACCTCTATCTTGTGTTATAAGGAAGTGGCCAGCCTATGAAAAAGTGAGACGTGACCCACTCTCCCTAAGTTATGAGATGAGGTCCACCGTGATGTATGATGACATGAAATGACATGAAATTTTAATCAATGTAAAATGACATGATATGGAATGTAATGAAAAAGGATTATACTTTCCATTTATTCGAACCATCGGAGGAGTGCGGTGACTCCTTCGGTTCCCTCGTATTTTGGAAGGACGCGAGACTTGAAATGCTTATAGGAGCACTTGGATGAGTTTGCAGGAACATTGACAACATTAGGTTTGACTTGGTTGACTTGATTGACTTGGTTGGTAGCGAGGGCTTGTTGAACTTGAATCACAATGTTAGGAATCACAACATCTATTTGCTTGGCAATCTGGGCAGCCATGCATTTACTGGAGTTTCTGAACCTGTTTCCAACGAGAAAGTGCCTAGAAGACATCTACAGGAATCGACGCAAAAGAGAGTGTGAGATTTTTGATGGATTTGCTAGTAGATATGCGTAAAATATAAACATATGATAAAGGGGAATGGTATTTTGGTCAATTTTATCTAATCTTCTCCCTTCTTCTCTCTGTAACTTCAAAACCCACCATTTTCAAAACCCACCATCTTCAACCTTTTCTTCACTTTCTATCTCAATAATAACTACATTATAGTGCGATTTTCGTCACCAATCAATGATTCAAACATCCAATCAACGTATTCTTCAACTTTTGAAGAAACCTAGGTTAATTTCATACAACATCTCATTTTTCCCGTGATTTTGAAGCGAATCACTCGATTCGTTCCATTTGATCGTTGATAAGTGTTTCTCGCATTCAAATTTCGTCAATCGTTGAAGAAATCTGAAGAAATTGGCTTCGATCTATGTAAGAAAATTTTGAATTGCATTTTTACGATCTGGGTTTTTGAATTGAGTTATTGCGTTTTACAAAGCAATGAAAAAACAATTTTTTTTTGTATTTTCAGTCCATTGCGTTTTAGAAATAACACATTTTATTGTGTTTTTAGTCCATTGCGTTTTAGGTAAAATACATTTTATGTGTTTTTAGTCCATTGCGTTTTAGAAAAAAAAACACTTTCTTTTGTGTTTTTATCTATTACATTTTAGGAAAACACATTTTTATGTGTTTTTTGGTCCAATGCGTTTTAGAAAAACACATTTTGAAGTGTTTTTAGTCCATTGCGTTTTAGGTAAAAACATTTTTGTGTGTTTTTAGTCTATTGCGTTTTAGAAAAAAGACCCTTTCTTTTGTGTTTTTTGTCTATTGCGTTTTAGGAAAAACACATTTTTATGTGTTTTTTGGTTCATTGCGTTTTAGAAAAACACATTTTGAAGTGTTTTTAGTCCATTGCGTTTTAGGCAAAACACATTTTTATGTGTTTTTAGTCAATTGCGTTTTAGAAAGAACACTTTGTTTTGTGTTTTTAGGCCACTGCGTTTTAGAAAAAAGACATTTATTTGTGTTTTCTGGCTATTGCGTTTCAGAAATAAGACATTTCTTTGTGTTTTTTGTCCATTGCGTTTAGAAAAAAGGTCACTTTTTACGCTTTTTTGTCTATTGCGTTTTACGCAACTGAGTTTTCGAAAATATAGCAATAGTATACTCGTTTTAAAGATAAACAATGCTCGTTTTTTTGGTGTAATTTTTATAAAAAAAAATAATATCGTATGAAAGAGTTATTAACGTTTAACAAATGAGAGGGAATTAGAGGAGATAGAAACTATTGTCTTGGATTGACTACAATGCCCCTAAACAAACCCACGCGCCTCCTTTTTTTTTCTTCAACTTCACTCATTTAATCTTAGTCCTTAATTAATATGGACAATTGCATATTTCCCCTTAAAAAACTGCTTAATTGCGTATTTACCTAACTTAAAATTAAAATTGCGTATATCCCATTCCTTAACTAATATAAATGCAAATTTACCCATTTTGATTTATTTACTAAAAACAAGTTATATAATGACGTTTTTACCCTTATTTTTACTAAAACTTAAAAAAAATACAAATTTATTCACTTTTAAGAACAGGAAAAAACCCTAAATTTTCGTCATCTTGGTTGGCATTACCTTCAGCTCAAGTATTGATATATGGAATTTTAGTTTGTAGAAATATAGAGTTTTTATCATAATTGAGTACATGTTCAATTTACTCTTATACCCTCCACTCTAGGGCTGTTCAAAAAGCTCGTGGCTCGGAGCTCGCTCGGAAAAAGCTCGCTCGATATGGCTCGGTTTGAAAGTGAGCCGAGCCGGCTCGGCTCGGTTAAAAAGTGAGCCTAGCTCGGCTCGGCTCGTGACGAGCCAAATTGGCTCGGTTTGATTCGCTTGGTAGCTCGGCTCGGCTTAGCTCGAATTATTTTACTTATAATATATGTTATTTTTATATACATATAATATATTATAAAAATGTGATTATTATTTACATGTATTTAGGCTTGTAGTTTGATATCTATGACATATTTAAAGGTTGATTGTCGTGCTAATGAACAAATATTGTATTTACTTGAAATATAAAATTTATTTTGTGTTGTTGAACGTGATTTTGGCTTGTAATGTATTAGGTTGAACTTATTTTGAATATGTTCTTTTGAAGTATTGAATAATATTTTAGAATACTGAATTTTGAGAGCTATGTATTATTTTTTATTTTTAAAATCGAGTCAAACCAAACCGAGCCGAGCCAGCTCAGTTTAAAACAAAGCCGAGCACGAGCTTAGACATTAAAGCACATTTTTTAAATGAAAAACACTCACTTTTAATCCTAGCCCTTGGATACACACCATCAATGGTGGATATGAAGTTTCCGAAGTTTTCTCTCTTTGGGGTTTCTTGTTAATCCCTTCCCTATATGCATAAACCACTACTTAGCAAGATTCCAGGCAAAAACAAAAACAATTACAATATTATTAATAATAGCTTTTGCAAAATACTAACTCATTTGATAGTAGCCTTCTTATTTCTATTAATAAACCACAAAATAGAGAAATTAACAATATCTCCGAATATGTTTCCACACTGGCCAATGATCTCTACAATGATCTCTGGATCAAGTTGTGGAGGGCTTGCATTTCGATGCAGGTTAACTCTCACTTGGTGCAGAGTGAGGCACTGGTGGGCAATGATAGGAGACCCAGGGAAACCTGAGTTGGATCCTTGAGCCAAATGGGTTTTACTGGTAATTTCACCGTCGTGCCTATGGGCGGGTGGGTTACCGGGTTTTCCCGGAATTGGTGGTGGACTCGGGTTACTCTCGGAGTACTCCGTTTGTCCAGTGGGTGCCCCGAAAGTGCTCAGGATTGAGTTTGTTGACCGTTCAAAAATAAAAAAGTAGTCGACACTGACTTCGATACCTCCATAATACCCATCAAGTAGTCGACACAACCAAATGAATGAATGTTTTTTTCCACCTTATGAACCGAGAGCTAATCAATCCAATGCATGAAATCCATCAGGTAGAAAGAAGTCAGGAGAATAATATCTAGCCACTTACCCACTGCTTTGCTTTCCATACTTTCAAAGCAATCTCACAAGCGCTGAAAAAAATGATTCACTAATAAAAAAATGAAGGCATATCAATAACTTTGTCTATAAATTCTCTTTAGTTAGAAGTCGATCAATAAAAATTCTCCAGGACAAATATTCACTAATATTGGCACAAAACAATTCCATCAAGTAACCCCATATCCACCCGACAAAAATAACACAATCTATTAACTTTTGGGCCCTATGTATTGTGAACTTGTATCCCCCTTCATCGACCCAAGTCCACCGATTCATACTATCTGACCAGTGAACCTCATCTAACATGTTTGTTAGATCTTGCGGTAGCGAGAATTCTGTCCCACATATAACATCCCTTCTCAATTCCACACCCAATCGTCCATGTTCCCTCTTTCATGAATTAATTCTTACTCATTTCCATGTTATACAATCCACTGAATCTATATCTTAAAGGCAACGCCCACCCAACAACATGCCAAAAAATTGTATCAACTCCATTTCCAACCCCTTTTTATCAATTAATTTATAGGAATAACACCTTTATCATGTGACTTATAAATAGAAGAAACAATTCAATTCCATACTCAATTCCTGTGATTCGAACGAATGCCCTAATTAAACCAATCGTGTGAATTTATTTAACGATCTTAACCCACGTCTTCTTTACTATTAACCAACATCCATCTTCAATTTTGTAACAAAGCATTATTAAACCCATTAAGGCTCCCAATCCTAAACAACCCTTCTCCTTGTTAGCAATAACTAAATTTTGTTTCACCTTAGGATTTTTCCTCTCGTTTCCCACACCACCCCTTATAATTAGGTAAAAAACTATTGTATAAATATAAATACATTTTGATTCCTTATGTACATGGTAGATCATGTTTTGATCTTCTTAAATTGTTTACTGAGTCGCATTTTCAATAATGTAAGTTAGAAGAACATCTACTGAAATACACTATTCATCTTGTCAAGTAAAAGAATGTCCGTTTTAATGGTATAATTTGTTTGATTAATTGTTGAGTGTGGTTAAGAATTTAGCCTTAAATACAATATCTTTTGTTGATACTAAAATCTATGTTTTTTTTGCCTGCAGACAACAATGAACACATTAAGAAAATCTTTTAATTAGAGCATGATTAAAATCAAATAATGGTCTAGATGTTCTCTTGTTCTATTATTTTTGTGTTTTTCCAAATAACCAACTCTCTTTATAACACACACTTAAAAGGCTCATTCAGTTAAGAACTAGAGGTGTGTAGGTAGTCAATGTGGGATTTGCTTCTTTTTTTTTTTTTTTTTTTTTTTCTCATGAGAGATTGCGGTCTCTAGCCCTCTATGATTGAGATTGGTACGGGGTGGATTGCCTCTAAGATTTTGCAGGCCCTTACATGTGTTTTGTTCGGATTGTTTTGTTTTGTGGACCCCATGTATTTTTCAACGTTTTATGTGTCTGTTAAAATTAAGCCTTCTTAGTTCTTACCCCGTGGAGCTAATATAGCGTAATCTGTTTGATTGGATTTTGATTTGCTTTGGACATAGTCGGTGTCTATCTTACAAAAAAATGTTGAATCAAAATGTTTACTTGCATGATTTTCCATAAAACAAATCATATGTTCACTTTTATGTTTAATGATCGTAATCATAAGATCGAGTAACAATGATCATCAATTATTTAAAAAACATGCATTGTATACAATAACAAAAATCAACATGGATCCCTTTTCCTTGTTCATAAAATTTAACTATAATACGCATTCACTTTTTAAAAACACCTTACATCCAAATAAATTTTAGAATACATTTTTCACTCATAACTAATCAAAATATAGGATTCGGGGATCAATAGTGATTAGTGAACCCCCAAAGATGAGGTTTACTTTAATTTCTACAGTTTTAGATAGAAGGTATGAAGATTTCAATGTATGAGTGAAAATGAATAAAATCTTACATTTTTCTAAATTTTGGACATGAAGAAGAGAATATACTCCAAAAGCCAAAAATAAATAGAGATTTTATTAATCAATTTGATTGACACACACAATCTTTCAGAAATCGGCCTAGGCGGCCGATTAATCGGCGCCTAGGCGCTAGTCCCTAAATTTATGCTAGTCGGTTAAAAAATCGGTTATGGTCAAAGTCGGAGAAAATCGGACTAATCGGTCTCATGGTTTTTACCCAATAAATCCAAATTTTGAAGCCTGGCTCATGGTTTAAAGCCCAAAATTTAATTATAACCTATTTTAACATTAAAGTTTAGGTATTTTAACATTTAACCCCCTCTATCTTTCACTAGTTTACATATGGTTCCTAAACTTTTAGATTTATTATTAAAAAGTATAAAGTTATCTACTAAACTTGTAAATTTATTAATAAAAAATATAAAGTTATATATATATATATATATATATATATATATATATATATATATATATATATAGGGGCTGGTTAACGTACAAATGCGTTTATCGTACATTACGTACGCTACAATCTCAGCCGTCAGATCATCTTCCCGCTTTGAAAATCGCATGTTGTTTTTTTGTAACAATTTCGCATGTTGTTTTTTTGTAACAAAATTATCACATGCGAAATTGAATTACCACATGCGAAATTGTTACAAAAAACAACCTTCTATTTCATCAAAATTATCACATGCGAAATTGAATTAACACATGCGAAATTGTTAAAAAAAACAACCTTCTATTTCATCAAAATTATCACATGCGAAATTGAATTAACACATGCGAAATTGTTACAAAAAAACACCTGCTTTTTCATCAAATTTATCACATGCGAAATTATTACAAAAAAAAACAACATGCGATTTTCATTGCGGGGAGATGATCTGACGGCTGAGATTGTAGCGTACGTAATGTACGATAAGGGAATTTGTACAGTACCCTTTACCTATATATATATATATATATATATATAAATTTGTAAAATTATACTTAAAAAGTCCAATGCGATTAATCCAGATTAATCCCTACTAATCTCGATTAATCCCTAGGGGGTACCTCACTGCCCGACTAGCGCCTAGCGCCTTCTACAACATTGGACACACAAGTCAGAATAGAATTACAGTATTGCCCTTAGACTGGAGGGTATGTGGGCCGGCCTTGGCCCGACGAGGTCCGGCGCCGCACCCCCACACCGCCCCCTTCTCCTTGTCCTGGCTTCTCTGTCTCCCCAAGGCCGCTGACGACGGGCCACCTCCTCTCACATAAACCTATACATACATACATATATATATATATACACACATAAAGGGGTTCATCCCCCACCCCCGTAGATCCATCCCCTTTAGGTCCCGTTTACGTGGCGGTGACATGACGGCCTATCCCCTTGGGGATGAGGCTCTCCATACCCTCCAGTCTTACACAACATGTTTTTTTAACAATCATGTGTCTATCGTATTTAAGACACATTTAATTTTAATTATTAATTAGTATAAAAATGTTAAACTTTTATAAACAAACATCGAAACTTTTTTTCCCTATTTTCTTTGACAATTTTTATTTAATACTTTATACTGATTAAATACTAATTAAACTCTTGTAATCTTTTTTTTTTGAACGTACAACAAATTTTTTAAGAGAAAAATGCAATTTGCGTCCCTGTGGTATGTGCCAAACATCAACCTGAGCCCCTAAATTCATTTTTTTGGTTTTTTGAGCCCCTGACCTTATGAATTCATAACACTTTGAGTCCCTGCCGTCAGGGTTCCGTCAGTTTGACCGTTTGACAATTGTGAAAAGTCCTTTATGCCCTTGACCCTTAACATCTACAATTAATAGAAGATATGAATGATCAGATTAGTTTCATCACACTTCTCAACCCTTAACATCCCAACTCCCAACACCCATTATCATCATCATCATCATCATCATCATCATCTTCATCTTCATCTTCCGATTATCATCATCATCTTCATTTTCATCATCTTCGTTCATCATCTTCATCAGCTTCATCTTCATCATCTTCATCTTCCTCGATAACAATCCAAGGTAAAACAGAGGTTAGATTCTTCATCATCTTCATCTTCATCGATAACAATCCACATTTTCATATTGTTTGATTCTTGTGGGTTTTTGTCTCGGATATCAAAACAGGGGTTTGGTTTTGTTTGATTCTTGTGGGTTTTTGTCTAGGGTATCAAAACAGAGGGTTATCTTCATACGGGTTAGATAACTCATATACGTTTTTGAATATGTTTTGGTTTTGTTTGATTGTTGTGGGTTTGATTCTTGTAGGTTTTTGTCTCGGGTATCAAAACAGAGGTTTTGAATGTGTTTTGGTTTTGATTCTTGTGGGTTTTTGTTTTGAGGTTTTGAATGTGTTTGAGAACTATTTATATAACAACCCTAACGTAAACCGACACCCTCAAATAATTTCCGACACCCTAATATATTTAAAAATACCCCAATATGTCTTTAAATGCACCCGTATGTGAAAACCGAGCCCAAAATACAATATAGCATTAAGAAATAAAATAAAAATCAGAATTTTAAGTTTAGGCAGGTCGCGTAAGCTTAAGCTTACACTTACGCGGGCCGCATTAACCTAAAATGTGGCGCAGCCCTGGGCCGCCACCTGGCCCAACACATGTCAAGCCTACATAGTGATCCGGATGGGCTACACGTTGACCTGGAGTCAACGCGGGCCGCGTAGGCCCTGTCTATATCTTACGCGGGCCGCGTGAAAGTCAGAATCAACTCCTATATAATAGGAGCTCGGGCTTTCAGTTTCCGTCGCTCAAACTTTTCATTTCTCTCTCAAAATTCTGATAGTAGGCTTATTATACGGGTATTATACCCCCCTAAATAGCGAGGTTCTGCTACGATGTAAGTATCATAACCCCTGGAGACGTATTAGATACTCTGTGATGTACTGCAAAGTACATTTGTTTATAGTGTATATTTTGGTCAGTTTTCAGTCGTTTTTTAGTCTAGTTTAGGTTAGAATTTCGATACTGCTGACGTTAAGCTTTGATTTCAGGTCCCATAGCTTGAAGTGATGAAAAACGAGTCAAAACGAGCAGTTTGGAAGAAAACCGGGATTCGTACGCGCGTTGGAGAAGCTGGAAATCGAAATTGAATAAAAAATTAATAAAATCAGAGTTTGGAGGCGCCGCGTGACGCCACCCCCCCCCCCCCGCGTCACGCTAAGCCTTGGATTTTGTGGAATGTGTTTCCCAGCTAGGGTTTTGAAGAGGAATTCCCAAGAAACTTAAGGGAGAACCCTAATTACGAATTTAGACTTCTTTCGGGCGATCTTGGAGCATTCTTGGCAAGCAATCGGAGATCTGAAGGCGTAGGAACCATTGGTACGAGTCGAGGGCGAAGAATCGAAGATTATATCGGGTTTTCTAATCCCTTGTTTTGTCGGTTATTTGTCTCGAAACTTTGTTACAATGAATTCTGTTCTAGATTTCTTTGGATTGATGATACGTTTTAGTATGCTTGGCTAATTTCATAAACCGCCTAGACTTGATGAATGGATTAATATAAAGTTTTTACCGGTTTTGTTAATTGCATGATTGTTGTGGGAGATTGTGTTTAGTAAGCGGTTTGATTTAATGGTTTGACGTGTATGCGTACTTTGAATTGGTTTATTGTTATTATTTGCTTCATATGATTCTTAGTGACGGTCTATATCACAACATAGAGTCATATTAGGGTTTAGGATTTCGGTGAGTGTCTATATCACGTTAGAAAACCTCCACTCTTTAGGGAGAATTGCGCAATAACCCCTAGAAGTAATTAGTGATAATTTGCTAAGTCTTAGTGTTCTACTAGTCCTAATACTTGGGAAGTGATGGGCTATTGGTAGGTCTTACCCGGCGAATTGCTTTAGATAGTCCTTGGGAAAGGTCATGTCTTGGTTTACCTGTCGGTTTTATTAGTCTATCAAGTCAAATCAATTATTCCAAACTACCCTAGATCTATGATTGGGAAAGAGTAGGTCAACATTAGGGTACTTACACAATAATTAGACAACTTGGAAGAAGTCTAATAACCGGTAGGATTAACGGCCTAGGTAGTTCCACAGGTTTCTCCTTGAGAAGGGTCGAGGGGCCTCGATGGTTCTTAATAGGCTTAGTACTTTAAGATCCCGGTTCCATAACTCGTGCACTTAACTTAATCGGTAATCTCTTAAAAACAATCCAGGATTCTTGTCTAGGTGGTCTCGTTCTCATATAAGAAAGGTCCTCGGTCTTTATTCGTCTTTAGTCTAGTTCTAGTTTAATTTAGTAGTTTAATATAGATTTCCAAGATTTTCCGTAACCCCCCCCCCCCCAAACAATTAAAACAAGTTAAGTCGTGTCTGTCAGCGTCTGTTAGAGTCTAATTTACGTGATACATAGAGTCCTGTGGTTCGATATCCGGACTTCCTAGGTTATACTACATTGATCGGTACAGTTGCCGATTGTGTGGTTTAGGTCGAGTCTAGAATTTAAAGCTTTGTCGTGTCTAGCTTAGGGAGTCTAATTTAGTTAGTTTTTATAGTCTGTTTAGCACACATCACTCTGCCCGATTGATCTAGGGTTCCGTAACGGCTGTCGTGGTTCTGCCCGACGTAGTCGTTGGAATGCCGTCTCGGGGAGGGTATTACTAATATTAAAATGGGTTATTATACTAACACACGTGCAATTGTGCAATTTATAGATTATTCCCAGGAAATCCTTACTGAAAACCCTAAAACAGCAATGTGAGTAATCCTCTTTTTGTTAACTGTTTTTACAAAACCTTAAATATCTTTCCATGCGAATAGTAGTTATTGAGTATTTGTAAGAATACAATTACAGTCGGTAAATTTGGGGCTTCGTATACAAAATTTGTTACCACCTGGTAAAGGAGTAACATGACCATAAGTCGGAACGACATTACCGTGTGGTGGTAATTGATATAACTTGGAAACAAATGTAATTGCGGATGCGCCCTCAATGCTGTTCAATGCGACTTTTTATTTAAACTTGATTAAACGGGATTCACTCACCAGTATTTCCCACTGACAAAATGTTTTTAAAACGCGTTTCAGGTAACAAAATGTAAAAGCCAAATAGAAGACAGCTGGACAGCACTAAAGGCTTGGAAAAGTGGCAATAAAGTTACTAAAAGAAATAGATGTTTTCTGAAATAAAAATAGGATTTATTCCTATGAAATTGTGTGTATTGAAAACTTGGGTTTTACCCATGTGTTTAATATAATGGAAATGTGGTATTTTACTCTGAATAAATATTTCCTAACTACGGTCCTGTTAAAAATTTCCGCTGCCAAATTAGATAATAACAAGATACCACCGAAACTGGCTCACGGCCGCCCGTTCCCGGGGATTAGGGATCGGGGGCTGTGACAGAAGGTGGTATCAGAGCTATGCCACTGATTCAGCCACAGAAGTGTTCTGCTGACATCAAAATTCAAAGTGTTAGGAAATAAATTACGAAAATACGTGCATAATTGTATTTTCTTGTTATGTGTTATCTGACTATCTGTTAGTTTACAGTATGAGCGACCAAGGACCATCTGACACGTATCGTCAATTGTCTGGTTCGCCTAGAAGCGAAGGCACCTCCTCTTCTCAGCCTGCCCTCTCGGGGTACTCTGCTGATACGGAAGAAAGAATCTTTGTGTTTAAGGCTCAATCTGAAGAGTCATTTCCTCAGAAAAAGAGGGGATGGTTCAGTAGGGGAGCACACGAGCGTAGGAAGCGTGTGAAAAAGTTACAGGAACAGAGAGTATTAGCCGCAGCGAAAAGAGAAATCGATGCCTATGCCCAGGATATGCTCAATAGGGGTATAGCTAATATCCATATTTTAGCAACCACTGCAGCTGACCCAAACCTGGAGCAAATGCTAGCACCCCAACCACAACCATCAATTCCTGATCAACCCATGGAAATAGAAAACCCTGAAAACCAAATAGAAATGCATGATTTCAACCCGGAGGAGATACCTAGGGTACCTGCACCAAATCCCCTAGACCCAAATTACGACCCCTGGTGGGATGAGGTCAGGGACTATGTGCAACGCTACCCGATTCACGAAGATGTGCCAACACCCAACCTAGGAGCCTACCCATGGTTAGATACTCTAGATCCCTATTTTAATAACGATGCATACATTAGGGAGATTCTAGAGAATCCTTACCCATACCAGGCCCCTATTCCCCCATACTAGGAACCCGCACCCCATATTCCGAACCCAGTCCTAGAACCTGCACCCCCAATGAGTGCAGAAAACGTACAAGAACTTAGGACTTTCGGTGAGGAAATTTTAGAAAGCAGTGAGAGAATGCGACAAGTGGGAGAGCGTCTCGTATGGAAATACGATGAACGCAATATGGATTTCTGGATGAATCCATATCCATGAATGTGATGGTGGGAACGGTAGAAATAATAATAATAATAATAATAATAATAATAATAATAATATAATATTATATAATATGTGTGTATGTGTTAAAAAAAAAAACTACGGATGCTTATTACTAGTAGTGTAGTTTTAAATTTCAGTCGGTATTGTAATTTTTATTTCAGTACTGGTGTGTAATAGATGCATACTATATAAATAGAGTAAGTCGCAATGATCGACGCTTTTGACCAAAAGTGTGTGATATGTGATTGGCTATATTCAAATATTATTTTGTGAGATTAATAAGTGGCAATTGTTTAAAATTCAGATGGACAACGAAGTGAATCAGGAAAACCAGATTGATAATATTCAGAACGACAACCACTCGAATAACAATAATCTGAATAATGAGAATCCGAACAAGCGGTTTGATTTAATGGGATATTGTGTTTAGTAAGCGGTTTGATTTAATGGTTTGACGTGTATGCGTACTTTGAATTGGTTTATTGTTATTATTTGCTTCATCTGATTCTTAGTGACGGTCTATATCACAACATAGAGTCATATTAGGGTTTAGGATTTCGGTGAGTGTCTATATCACGTTAGAAAACCTTCACTCTTTAGGGAGAATTGCGCAATAACCCCTAGAAGTAATTGGTAATAATTTGCTAAGTCTTAGTGTTCTACTAGTTCTAATACCAGGGAAGTGAGGGGCTATTGGTAGGTCTTACCCGGCGAATTGCTTTAGATAGTCCTTGGGAAAGGTCATGTCTTGGTTTACCTGTCGGTTTTATTAGTCTATCAAGTCAAATCAATTATTCCAAACTACCCTAGATCTATGATTGGGAAAGAGTAGGTCAACATTAGGGTACTTACACAATAATTAGACAACTGGGAAGAAGTCTAATAACCGGTAGGATTAACGGCCTAGGTAGTTCCACAGGTTTCTCCTTGAGAAGGGTCGAGGGGCCTCGATGGTTCTTAATAGGTTTAGTACTTTAAGATCCCGGTTTCATAACTCGTGCACTTAAGTTAATCGGTAATCTCTTAAAAACAATCCAGGATTCTTGTCTAGGTGGTCTCGTTCTCATATAAGAAAGGTCCTCTGTCTTTATTCGTCTTTAGTCTAGTTCTAGTTTAATTTAGTAGTTTAATATAGATTTCCTAGATTTTCCGTAACCCCCCCCCCAAAAAAAAACAATTAAAACAAGTTAAGTCGTGTCTGTCAGCGTCTGTTAGAGTCTAATTTAAGTGATACATAGAGTCCTGTGGTTCGATATCCGGACTTCCTAGGTTATACTACATTGATCGGTACACTTGCCGATTGTGTGGTTTAGGTCGAGTCTAGAATTTAAAGCTTTGTCGTGTCTAGCTTAGAGAGTCTAATTTAGTTAGTTTTTATAGTCTGTTTAGCACACATCAAGTTTTTGGCGCCGTTGCCGGGGATTCTTGGCAATCGCGTTCATTAGCTTTGATAGATTTCAGTGACAAATATGTGCTACGTGTTTATTTTGTTTTGTGTCGTGTATTTTCATCTTGAGTCTTAGTAACTAGTGTTTGATTTTCTTGTTTTCAGGTTTTTGCTTGTAGTGGATGCCACATCTACGCTCGCTCGCACGGACCACCACCACCAGTCAAGCAGTCATCATCTCAATTGGGCCAAGGCCCTCAGGTTACTTCTTCATCCTCCACTCGTTTCCCCAATTTCGATTCCACCCCATTACCCACCCCACCTCCTACACCACCACCTTCGCCAAACCGCTCACCTAGAACTTCACCCAAGGTTTCCCCACCCGATAGTCCTCCTTCTAGCACCTCTAGTAATCCAGGAAACTTAGAACCAATGGCCAACCCTAGGCAAACCGTCCATCAGCAAGCCACCCAAAATTTCACCGGCCTCGCTTCACCCATCACCGTTCCACCCATAGTCAATGACAACTCATGCCAGATTCCATCTTATGCCATGCAAGCCATCACCAATACCATTCAATTCCATGGCCGAGACGATGAGGACGCCTCGGCCCACATCAACCATTTCTCTCGTATGCTAGCTACCTTTAGCCTTCACGGTGCACCCAACGATGCCACCTACCTACAGCTTTTCCCATTCTCATTAGCCGGCCGTTCGGCTACTTGGTTGGACTCTCAACCAACCGGTACCTTCACCACATGGGCGGGGCTTCGTCAAGCCTTTTTGAATAAGTATTTCCCGCCCGCTAAAGCCTCACGCCTTAGAGACCAAATCCACTCCTTTCGCATGGAGCCCGACGAGCCTTACTACCTTGCTTGGGAGCGTTTCCAAAACCTGTGTGCTCGTTGCTCCCAGCATGGTCTTTCCGACTGGGCTTTATGTGAGAAATTTTATAACGGTCTCACCCAAGAGACTCGTGATAGGTTCGACACTAATGCGGGGGGTGGGGGGCATATGATGGGTATTCTTACAGTTGCTGAGTGTCTAGAGCGTTTTGAGGCATTTGCTCAGTCTCAATCCCAATCACGATCCGATCAGAGGTGTCAAAGTGGTAATTCCAACACGACTACTAGTGCACCCGCCCGAGGGGTGAACCATGTCACTATGGATCCTAGTTTAGCCTCTGTTTTGGAAAACATGTCTAGGGAACTTAAAGAAATCAAGGCTAAGGTAGACAAATGTGAGTATTGTCGAGGGGGTCACGACACGAATGCGTGTCCATTACTTGTTGGTGAGGAGCAGGTCGATTTCGTAGGAGGAGGGTTTGGTAGAGGTCAATCTAGCGGTTTTGGTAATAATAATTTTGGGCCGGGGTGGCGAAATAATAATAATAACTTTAATAATAACACTTTTCGCTCAAATGGACCCCCTGGCTTTCAAATGGCTCAAAACCCAAATAGGGGCCAAAATTCGCTCTTTGGTGGGGGTTCAGGTGGGCAGTTCAACAAAGGGTTCAATGGGCAGGTCAAGGATGGGAGGTCAAACAACCAAGGTCAAACAGGTCAAGGTTCAAGCTATGATCTAGGGGGTAGTTTAGAAAGGACGGAGTCCATGATGAGTCAACTAATTGTTAGGGACCAAACCACTCAAAAGACCCTTAATGAACACGATCTCATGCTTAAGAACCACCAAGCCTCCTTCCAAGATCTTCAACGAGTCGTAGGGGATATTTCTAGAAAATTAGAGGAGAGGCTACCCGGTTAGTTTGCGGGTCACACCCAACCCAATCCCAATGCCCATGCTAAAGCCATTACCACTCGTAGTGGCAAGACCGTAGGTAACCCTAGCGTCGTAGAGAGAGTAGTAGATGAAGAGGGAGATGTGATTGATGAGGAGATCGAAATGGAGGCTCCCGGCAAAGTGCAAAAGAGGCTAATCCCAGCAAGTACCGCACAGCCCGGTGAGTCCCAAAGTGAGAAGAAAGTTGAGAGAACCCCAATAGACGTTAGACCTTCACCCTTAGTGAACCATGCGTATGTTCCGTTTCCCTCACGCCTTGAAAACCAAAAATACTCTAGGGAATACAGACAGTTTTTGGACATCTTCAAGCAATTGAAGATTAACCTTCCATTTATAGAGGCACTCCAATCAATGCCCAAATACGCGAAGTTCTTGAAAGACCTCCTTAGGAACAAAGAGAAATTAGGAGAGTTGTCTAACGTCCCGTTGAATGGGAGATGTTCCGCCATTGTGTTAAATAAGCTTCCCGAAAAGCTTACCGATCCGGGTATTTTTACCATTCCTTGTCTATTCGGTAGTAATACCAACACTCGAGCCTTAGCCGACTTAGGTGCTAGCATCAATTTGATGCCCTTTTCTCTTTATGAGAAGCTAGACCTAGGAGAGCTTGCACCTACCCGAATGACATTATCCTTAGCCGATCGGTCCGTTAAGTACCCTAGGGGTATAGTTGAGAACTTGCTAGTTAAGGTAGACAAATTCGTGTTTCCCGCCGATTTCGTAATTCTAGATATGGAAGCGGATGAGAGAGTCCCCATTATCCTAGGTCGTCCTTTCTTACGTACCGCCAAAGCACTCATAGACGTCTAAGATGGTAAGATCACCCTTAGGGTCGGTGAGGAGAGAGTTACTTTTGAGATAGACCGTTCCATGAACCACCCGAGTGGTTCGGATGACTATAGTGGTCCTTGCCATTCCGTCTACTTTTTGAACTCGTTTATCTCGTGTGTCGACCATTGCTTAGAGTACATTAGTGGAGCGGACCTAGTGGTAGGAGAGAAGGTAGAAGAGGAGTTGGAGAGTGTATGTGAAGTTGAAGAGGAGGGGATTCCTTTAATCCCCGATGTGTTAGCGGTTAGTGATGACACCACCCAACCCCCACCCTTAGAACTTAAGGTACTTCCATCTCATCTAGAGTATGCTTTCTTAGGGGAGGGTTCCGAGCTACCCGTTATTATTTCATCCGAGTTAGAGGAGAGTGAGAAAGTGAGGTTGTTAGATGTGTGGAGGGCCAAAAAAGAGGCCATTGCGTGGAGGTTGTCCGACATTAAGGGCATAAGCCCTTCCTATTGCACCCACCGGATACTCATGGAGGATGATTATAAACCGGTGGTGCAACCACAAAGGAGGCTTAACCCCAACATGCAAGATGTAGTGAAGAAGGAGGTTCTTAAACTCCTAGATGCCGGGATGATCTATCCCATTTCCGATTCACCTTAGGTTAGTCCCACTCAGGTTGTCCCCAAGAAGGGGGGATGGCCTTTGTCATGAACGAAAAGAACGAGCTTATCGCTTCACGTACGGTCACGGGTTGGCGCGTGTGCATCGACTACCGAAAGTTGAATGATGCCACCCGTAAAGACCACTTCCCATTGCCTTTCATAGATCAAATGTTGGAGCGTTTAGCCGGTCAACAATTCTCTTGTTTTCTCGACGGCTTTTCCGGTTACTTCCAGATCCCCATCGCACTGGAGGATCAGGATAAGACCACCTTCACATGCCCCTATGGCACCTACGCGTACCGACACATGCCATTCGGGTTATGTAACGCTCCAGCTACTTTTCAGCGGTGCATGGTCGCCATATTTCAGGATATGATAGAGACTTCCATGGAGGTTTTCATGGATGATTTTTCAGTTTAAGGTGATTCCTTCGATGTGTGTTTGAAGAATTTGGAGAGAATGTTGAAGCGGTGTGTAGAGACGAAGCTTATGCTAAATTGGGAGAAGTGTCAGTTCATGGTGACGGAAGGTATAGTGTTAGGGCATAAGATATCGAGAGAGGGTATTGAGGTAGATCGTGCATAAATAGACACCATTAGTAGGTTACCTCCACCCACGAGTGTTAAGTCGATTAGGAGTTTTCTAGGGCATGCCGTATTCTATAGGCACTTCATTAGGGATTTCTCAAAAATCACCCGTCCCATGACCCGTTTGCTAGAGAAAGACGTTCCGTTCATCTTTGACGATGAGTGTCTTAAAGCCTTCAACTTCTTGAAGGAACAGTTGGTTAGTGCACCTATTCTTATGTCGCCCGACTGGAGCTTGCCGTTTGAGCTCATGTGCGATGCGAGTGACTATGCCGTTGGAGCGGTATTAGGACAAAGAAAGGATAAGCACTTCCACCCCATCTACTACGCGAGCAAGACGCTCAATGATGCTCAAGAAAACTACACTACCACGGAGAAAGAGCTTTTAGCCGTAGTTTTCGCTTTTGATAAGTTCCGCTCGTACCTCGTTTTATCCAAGACAATTGTTTTCACCGACCACTCCGCGCTACGTTTTCTTTTTCAAAAGAAAGACGCTAAACCCCGACTCATTCGGTGGATTCTTTTGCTTAGCGAGTTCGATATTGAGATTAGGGACAAGAGAGGGGCCGAGAATGTGGCGGCCGATCATTTATCGCGTCTAGAGGATCCCAAGAGAGAAGAGATTCGTGAGGAGGAGATTGGAGACACGTTCCCTCACGAGTCCATAGAGTTTGTTGAGGCCGAGAAAGAAGGATTGCCATGGTTTTGCGACTTAGCAAATTACCTCTCTAGTGGTAGTGTTATGAAAGGGATGTCTACTCAACAAAAGAGGCGTTTAATTAGTGAGGCGAGGAAGTATGTGTGGGACGATCCTTTTCTTTTTAGGATAGGAGGAGATAGAGTTCTTAGACGTTGTGTGTCGAGAGAGGAGGGGTGGAACATCATAAAGCATGTGCATGAGGGCCTTACGGGAGGACACCACGGTGCACACTCCACCGCTCAAAAGGTATTCGATTGTGGTTTCTATTGGCCTACCGTTCTTAGAGATGCCGAGGAGTTCGTGAAGATGTGTGATGCATGTCAACGAGCCGGAAATATTTCCGCCAAAGATGAGATGCCTCAAAACCCCATACAAGTAGTAGAGGTTTTTGACGTTTGGGGCATCGATTTCATGGGACCTTTCCCGACCTCTAAAGGAAACCGTTACATACTCGTGGCGATTGACTACGTGTATAAATGGGTTGAGGCCCAAGCTCTTCCCACAAACGAAGCCCGGGTAGTGTTGAAATTTCTCAAAAAGCTCTTTTCCCACTTCGATACTCCTAAAGCCTTAATTAGTGACCGTGGCACTCACTTTTGCAATGCATTGATGGATAAATTGCTTGCACGCTACGGTGTCACTCATTGTTTGTCTACCGCATATCATCCACAAACAAGTGGACAAGTGGAGAATGCAAATCGCGGTATTAAACGAATTTTAGAGAAAACAGTTGGTAAAAATAGGAAAGATTGGTCGGACAAGCTAGACGATGCATTGTGGGCATTTAGAACCGCCTACAAGACGCCTTTAGGAACTACAGCTTTTATGATTGTCTACGGAAAAGCTTGTCATCTCCCCGTAGAATTAGAGCATAGAGCGCTTTGGGCTTTGAAAGCCATTAATTTAGATATGACCGAAGCCGCTAGGAAGCGTTTCTTTCAAATTCATGAGCTTGAGGAGTTTAGGGATACCGCGTATGCTCGATCGTTGGGAATCAAGGAGAGAATGAAGTTGTTACATGATAGAAGGTTGCGGAAAGTGAAGGTGTTTAGCAAAGGCGATAAAGTGCTTCTTTATAACTCGAGATTGAAGCTTTTTGCGGGTAAGTTGAAATCGAAGTGGTCGGGACCTTTTATGGTTCACTATGTGTTTCCGTACGGAGCGGTGGAAATCACGGATGAGAAGGATGGCCGTACTTGGACGGTGAATGCCCATCGGTTGAAACAGTACGTTGGAGGAGCGATAAATGATGATGAGCGGGAGGAAATTCCTCTCGAAGTCCCACCTAAAGCCGCCAATTAGTGTTTCGGGTGAAAGCCCAAGTGTACATTTTGTATTCTTTGTATATGAGTCATCTTTTGAGTATTTTCGTGTTCTAACGCGTATTTTCGTAGCTTTTCGGTGTTTGTTTTGTGTCGTTGAGAATTTTGCAGGTTTCATCACCGCTATGGAACGGAAAAAGCATGAGAAAAGAGGTCCCAGGTATGTTTCTTGGACACTTAGAAAAATTTTATGGGTTTTGGATGGTAAGGGAAAATGTTGAAATTTTTTCTAAGGCATGAACATGACAAATTCTCGCAACCTTCTGTGAAAAACGGCCCTTGGCGTGACGCCAAGGGCCTTCGCGTCACGCGACCCCATAAGGTTCAAAATTAATTATTTCATAACCCGCCGTGTTACGCTAGCCCCCCCCCTGACCCTTAGCGTCGCGCGAGACCCCCTTGAACCTGTTTAACATGTTTTCTTGAACCCGATTGCTGAAACACTTTCCCTTTTCCATCCTTACAAACCCTAGTCGCGAATTTCACAAAAATCACCATAACTCACTCGTTTTTCCACCAAATCACTCCATTCTTCTTCCTAAATCACCACAATCACATTCCCCACAATCTTAACCATCAATTTACCCCGAATTCGCGCTCCATTCTCGTGTTTTCAGACAAACTCGTGCACCACAAGTTCAAGGCTTCATTTTTCTTGCTAAATCCGAATCCAAGGTATGATTTCTGTGATTTCTTGCTAGTAGGTAATTTTATTGCTTAGTTGTAGTGTCGGGTCAGTCATGTTTTAGATCTAGGGTTTTTGTAGGTTGATAAAGTTAGGATTTTTGAGCCTTTAGTCATGTTAGTGGTATGCGGGTGGTTATGTTTGGGGTGTTTACATACAATGGGCTTGCGGATGGTTCGGGTTGGTTTGTTTGGGGTTGTTTGAGAGTTGTGGGGTATGTTTGGACAACTAGACAACATGTTTGAGCTTTACGGGTTTGTTTAGCTATAACTAAAGAATTTTTGCTAAAAAATAGGTTTTTGAACTGATTTTTGCAAATGTGATTAGTTTTCTAAACGGATTTTGTGCCCAAACGTTGCGTTAAGGTTTAAAAAGTCAAACTCTCACATGTTTCGCCTCAAGTGTGGGGATATTTTGGCACTTGTGCTTAATTGAGGACAATTAAAGTGTCGGGAGGAGATAGTGTACATTGAGTCTTAGGTCGTTCGAGTCATTGAGTCTAGTAGTTTCTTTAGAGTAGTATTTCGAGTCTAGTGTCGGGTTTACTTATATGCATGTACAAGTTCACAACATTTTGCCCATACTCAATCTCCATTCGGGTAGAATGATGTGTAACTTAAGCTTTTGTAAATGGTAACCCATGTTTTCGAGAATTAGCTGCGAATGAAATGCTATACGGCTAATTCTATTGTTAAAAAAATATAAAATAAAAAGTGAGCTAGAAACTAAATGAAAGTAACGCACTCATATGTAATTGGAGCTGGGGATAGCGACTCTACAGCAAGATTACCGCTAGGGTGTGTGAAATCGACCGTGCTAAAAAAAATAAATAAATAAGTACCGAAACCTAAGTAATCTGTGGTTGGGGCGACTCTACAGCCGGATTGCCTCTTGGCTAGGGAAAGCACCGTCTAGACTCACGAAAGAAAAAAAAAGAAAAAAAAATCTGATTGTAAACTCTCTTGGTTTTGATATAAAACGGTTGGGAATTGGTCAAGTGATCGTACTTTTAGTCCTATAAGCTTGAGGCGGGAGTAGGTGGACTGTTGATTCTAGTGTGAGACCCTAGGTGGATTGACCGCACTTAAATTAAAAATCAAAAGATAAGGGCTTAGGATTGGGTTCGGGTTTAAAATGGACAAGTATATTCGCAATCGCAGCTAACGCAAGCCTTGGTTTTAATTAATTATACCTATAATTTTCGACCCGAGTGATTATTTGTCTATGATTCCGTTGCATAATTCTTTTTCGAGGACAAAAAAAGAGTAAGTGTGAGGATGTTTGATGTACTGCAAAGTACATATGTTTATAGTGTATATTTTGGTCAGTTTTCAGTCGTTTTTGAGTCTAGTTTAGGTTAGAATTTCGATACTGCTGACGTTAAGCTTTGATTTCAGGTCCCGTAGCTTGAAGTGATGAAAAACGAGTCAAAACGAGCAGTTTGGAAGAAAACCGGGATTCGTACGCGCGTCGGAGAAGCTGGAAATCGAAATTGAATAAAAAATTAATAAAATCAGAGTTTGGAGGCGCCGCGTGACGCCACCCCCCCTCGCGTCACGCTAAGCCTTGGATTTCGTGGAATGTGTTTCCCAACTAGGGTTTTGAAGAGGAATTCCCAAGAAACTTAAGGGAGAACCCTAATTACGAATTTAGACTTCTTTCGGGCGATCTTGGAGCATTCTTGGCAAGCAATCGGAGATTTGAAGGCGTAGGAATCATTGGTACGAGTCGAGGGCGAAGAATCGAAGATTATATCGGGTTTTTCTAATCCCTTGCTTTGTCGGTTATTTGTCTCGAAACTTTGTTACAATGAATTCTGTGCTAGATTTCTTTGGATTGATGATACGTTTTAGTATGCTTGGCTAATTTCATAAACCGCCTAGACTTGATGAATGGATTAATATAAAGTTTTTACCAGTTTTGTTAATTGCATGATTGTTGTGGGAGATTGTGTTTAGTAAGCGGTTTGATTTAATGGTTTGACGTGTATGCGTACTTTGAATTGGTTTATTGTTATTATTTGCTTCATATGATTCTTAGTGACGGTCTATATCACAACATAGAGTCATATTAGGGTTTAGGATTTCGGTGAGTGTCTATATCACGTTAGAAAACCTTCACTCTTTAGGGAGAATTGCGCAATAACCCCTAGAAGTAATTGGTAATAATTTGCTAAGTCTTAGTGTTCTACTAGTCCTAATACCTGGGAAGTGAGGGGCTATTGGTAGGTCTTACCCGGCGAATTGCTTTAGATAGTCCTTGGGAAAGGTCATGTCTTGGTTTACCTGTCGGTTTTATTAGTCTATCAAGTCAAATCAATTATTCCAAACTACCCTAGATCTATGATTGGGAAAGAGTAGGTCAACATTAGGGTACTTACACAATAATTAGACAACTGGGAAGAAGTCTAATAACCGGTAGGATTAACGGCCTAGGTAGTTCCATAAGTTTCTCCTTGAGAAGGGTCGAGGGGCCTCGATGGTTCTTAATAGGTTTAGTACTTTAAGATCCCGGTTCCATAACTCGTGCACTTAACTTAATCAGTAATCTCTTAAAAACAATCCAGGATTCTTGTCTAGGTGGTCTCGTTCTCATATAAGAAAGGTCCTCAGTCTTTATTCGTCTTTAGTCTAGTTCTAGTTTAATTTAGTTGTTTAATATAGATTTACTAGATTTTCCGTAACCCCCCCCCCCCCAAAAAAAACAATTAAAACAAGTTAAGTCGTGTCTGTCAGCGTCTGTTAGAGTCTAATTTACGTGATATATAGAGTCCTGTGGTTCGATATCCGGACATCCTAGGTTATACTACATTGATCAGTACAGTTGCCGATTGTGTGGTTTAGGTCGAGTCTAGAATTTAAAGCTTTGTCGTGTCTAGCTTAGAGAGTCTAATTTAGTTAGTTTTTATAGTCTGTTTAGCACACATCACTCTGCCCGATTGATCTAGGGTTCCGTAACGGCTGTCGTGGTTCTGCCCGACGTAGTCGTTGGAATGTCGTCTCGGGGAGGGTATTACTAATATTAAAATGGGTTATTATACTAACACACGTGCAATTGTGTAATTTATAGATTATTCACTGGAAATCCTTACTGAAAACCCTAAAACAGCAATGTGAGTAATCCTCTTTTTGTTAACTGTTTTTACAAAACCTTAAATATCTTTCCATGCGAATAGTAGTTATTGAGTATTTGTAAGAATACAATTATAGTCGGTAAATTTGGGGTTTCGTATACAAACTTTGTTACCATCTGGTAAAGGAGTAACATGACCATAAGTCGGAACGACATTACCGTGTGGTGGTAATTGATATAACTTGGAAACAAATGTAATTGCGGATGCGCCCTCAATACTGTTCAATGCGACCTTTTATTTAAACTTGATTAAACTGGGATTCACTCACCAGTATTTCCCACTGACAAAATGTTTTTAAAACGCGTTTCAGGTACCAAAATGTAAAAGCCAAATAGAAGCCAGCTGGACAGCACTGAAGGCTTGGAAAAGTGGCAATAAAGTTACCTAAAAGAAATAGATGTTTTTCTGAAATAAAAATAGGATTTATTCCTATGAAATTGTGTGTACTGAAAACTTGGGTTTTACCCATGTGTTTAATATAATGGAAATGTGGTATTTTACTCTGACTAAATATTTCCTAACTACGGTCCTGATGAAAATTTCCGCTGCCAAATTAGATAATAACAAGATACCACCGAAACTGGCTCACGGCCGCCCGTTCCCGGGGATTAGGGATCGGGGGCTGTGACAGAAGGTGGTATCAGAGCTATGCCACTGATTCAGCCACAGAAGTGTTCTGCTGACATCAAAATTCAAAGTGTTAGGAAATAAATTACGAAAATACGTGCATAATTTTATTTTCTTGTTATGTGTTATCTGACTATCTGTTAGTTTACAGTATGAGCGACCAAGGACCATCTGACACGTATCGTCAATTGTCTGGTTCGCCTAGAAGCGAAGGCACCTCCTCTTCTCAGCCTGCCCTCTCGGGGTACTCTGCTGATACGGAAGAAATAATCTTTGTGTTTAAGGCTCAATCTGAAGAGTCATTTCCTCAGAAAAAGAGGGGATGGTTCAGTAGGGGAGCACACGAGCGTAGGAAGCGTATGAAAAAGTTACAGGAACAGAGAGTATTAGCCGCAGCGAAAAGAGAAACCGATGCCTATGCCCAGGATATGCTCAATAGGGGTATAGCTAATATCCATATTTTAGCAACCACTGCAGCTGACCCAAACCTGGAGCAAATGCTAGCACCCCAACCACAACCATCAATTCCTGATCAACCCATGGAAATAGAAAACCCTGAAAACCAAATAGAAATGCATGATTTCAACCCGGAGGAGATACCTAGGGTACCTGCACCATATCCCCTAGACCCAAATTACGACCCCTGGTGGGATGAGGTTAGGGACTCTGTGCAACTCTACCCGATTCACGAAGATGTGCCAACACCCAACCTAGGAGCCTACCCAGGGTTAGATACTCTAGATCCCTATTTTAATAATGATGCATACATTAGGGAGATTCTAGAGAATCCTTACCCATACCAGGCCCCTATACCCCCATACCAGGAACCCGCACCCCAGATTCCGAACCCAGTCCTAGAACCTGCACCCCCAATGAGTGCAGAAAACGTACAAGAACTTAGGACTTTCGGTGAGTAAATTTTAGAAAGCAGTGAGAGAATGCGACAAGTGGGAGAGCGTCTCGTATGGAAATACGATGAACGCAATATGGATTTCTGGATGAATCCATATCCATGAATGTGATGGTGGGAACGGTAGAAATAATAATAATAATATAATATTATATAATATGTGTGTATGTGTTAAAAAAACTACGGATGCCTATTTCTAGTAGTGTAGTTTTAAATTTCAGTCGGTATTGTAATTTTTATTTCAGTACTGGGGTGTAATAGATGCATACTATATGAATAGAGTAAGTCGCAATGATCGACGCTTTTGACCAAAAGTGTGTGATATGTGATTGGCTATATTCAAATATTATTTTGTGAGATTAATAAGTGGCAATTGTTTAAAATTCAGATGGACAACGAAGTGAATCAGGAAAACCAGATTGATAATATTCAGAATGACAACCACTCGAATAACAATAATCTGAATAATGAGAATCCGAACAACAATAACAATGGAAACCAAGTGGATAATAGTGCTATCCAACATATAGTAGCACAAGGAATCATAGATGCAATGCCATTTATTATCCAAACTGTTAAGGAAACTGAAAATAAAAGCAAGCATAGCAGTAAGCGACCAACTGAACCTGAACACAGCGTGAACAATGGACCCGTACTTTAAGCGCCCATTCCCAAAAGAAGAAGAACCATGCCATATGGTTGTTCTTATAAAGAATTCTGGTCCTGCAAACCAATAGGATTCTCGGGCAATGAAGGACCCATTGCAGCTCTACGCTGGATAGAGAAAACTAAGGATGTTCTAAAATAAGCAAGTGTGCTGAAGAAGACAAGATAATATTTGCTTCGAATCTGTTTAAGAACTCAGCCCTAGAATGGTGGAACACTATCCTCCAGTCAAGGGGAAGTGATAGGGTATACAACATGGAATGGGAGGAGTTTAAAAACATGGTAGAAAGGAAATTCTGCCCTCCCAATGAAAAGGAACAGATAGCAAACAAGTTTCTGAATCTTAGAATGACCGGGGTAGATAGTAAGGGGTATACTACTACATTCTTTGAATATGCTAGAATAGTACCGACCCTTGCATCACTTGAGCCGGTATTAATCTCCCGTTACATCTGGGGATTAATTAGAGAAATTAGACATGTAGTCAAGGCGGCTAGACCCCAAACCATAGAAGAAGCTGTAGAACTAGCCAATACCTTGACTGATGAGCTAGTGCGAACTAGAGAAGAAGACCAGAGGAGAAACTTATCCCAAAGGCTTACTCAAGAATTCCGTTCTAGGAATTCCAACCGTAGGAATGTAGGTTCTACCTCTGCGCCATACTGCAAAGCCCGCAGAAAGAAGCATTCAGGAAGATGTTCCACTTACTGCAACTTCTGCAAAATACCAGGACATAAGGAAGAACAACCTGCAGAAGGAAACCAACAAATGAATTGTGCTTCAACTGTGGAGAAAAATGTCACATCAAGCCAAACTGTCCGAAATTGGCTCCAGCTGAAAACAACAAGAACCCTACAAATGCTAGAGCATTTGTTCTAACTGCAGATGAAGCCAAGATGATCCCGGACGTCATAGCTGGTACGTTTTTAGTTAATGATATTTTTGCTAAAGTATTATTTGACTCTGGTGCAAACCAAAGTTTTATCAATACTTCGTTTTGCAAACTTCTGAATCAATCATTAACTAAACTACCACAAGAATGTCTCGTAGAGACCGCAAATGGAGAAACCGTTAGGATTTCTGAAATCTTGCAGGGGGCAAGAATAGAAATTTTTAATCAAAAGTTTATTGCAAACCTTTACCCAATGAATCTAGCAGGGTTTGATGTCGTGTTAGGAATGGATTGGTTAATAGCCAATAAAGCCAGTATTTTGTGTGATCGAAAGTCAATTCAAATAAATTCGCCAAGGGGTGAAAAGATCACAATTAAAGGAGATAAATCATCTAGATCCACAAAATTCATCTCTGTGATGAAAACTACAAGTTATATAAGAAAAGGATCTATAGTGTATTTGATTTCTATAATCACTAACACTAAAGGAAAAGAACTAAAAGACATTCCAGTAGTGTCCCATTTTTCAGATGTCTTTCCAGAGGAATTGCAAGGACTGCCGCCAGACAGGGAAGTTGAATTCAGAATCCAGCTACTACCAGGGACAGCACCGATTGCCAAAGCACCTTACCGTTTGGCACCCGCTGAAATGCAGGAGCTAAAGAAACAATTAGACGAATTGTTAGAGAAAGGATTCATACAACCAAGCTCATCGCCATGGGGAGCACCGATTTTGTTTGTCAAAAAAGAAGGACGGATCAATGCGTATGTGCATTGACTACCGTGAATTGAACAAAGTCACAACTAAGAATTGGTATCCATTACCAAGGATCGATGATCTGTTCGATCAACTTGCAGGAGCTCGATTTTTTCTCTAAAATCGATTTAAGATCAGGACATCATCAATTAAACGTACAAGAAGAGGACATTCCTAAAACTGCATTCAGAACAAGGTATGGCCATTATGAATTTACTGTCATGCCATTTGGTTTAACCAATGCCCCAGCCGCATTTATGGACATGATGAACCGAAAATGTAAGCCATATTTGGATAAATTCATAATTGTCTTCATTGATGATATTCCAATTTACTCTAGAAGTAAAGAGGAACATACAAAGCACTTACATTTACTTTTAAGTCTATTAAGAAAGGAAAAGCTTTATGCTAAGTTTTCAAAGTGCGAGTTTTGGTTAGAGCAGGTACAATTTCTTGGACATTTAGTTAACCATGAAGGAATCCATATGGATCCAACAAAGATCGAGGCGATTACCAAATGGAAAACCCCTGAGTCGCCAACCGAGGTTAGAAGTTTCTTAGGATTGAGTGGTTATTATAGAAGATTTATCCGAGATTTTTCTAGAATAGCCATTCCCTTAACCAAGTTAACCTGTAAATCCATTAAGTTTGAATGGGGACCAAAACAAGAAGAAGCCTTTAGAATCCTTAAGCAAAGAATGACCCATGCACCTATACTAGCGTTACCAGAAGGAACTGAAGACTTTGTAGTCTATTGTAACGCTTCTAAGTTAGGTTATGGATGTGTGTTGATGCAACGTAAAAAGGTTATAGCTTACGCATCTAGACAACTTAAGAATCGTGAAGAGAATTATTCAACCCATGATCTAGAATTAGGAGCCATAATTTTTGCCCTAAAGATTTGGAGACATTATCTTTATGGTAGTAAGTTTACCATATTTACAGATCATAAGAGTTTAAGGTATGTTTTTGGGCAAAAAGAGCAGAACATGAGACAAAGACGTTGGATGGAATTGCTTAGTGATTATGATTGTGATATCCAGTATCATGCAGGAAAGGCCAATGTAGTGGCAGATGCTTTAAGTCGAAAGTATCACGAAAAGCCAAAAAGGGTACGTTCTCTTAAATTAAATCTACAAGTAGATTTAAATGAACAGATTAGAAAAGCACAAGAATCAGTAATCAAGGAAGATACTGAAAAATTAAAAGGAATGATTAAGGAATTAGAACAAGGAACAAATGGAATTTGGAGATTCCATAAAAAGAGAATGTGGATACCTAAATTAGGAAATTTACATCACCGTATATTAGAAGAAGCTCATAAATCTAAATATACGATGCATCCAGGAAATGATAAGATGTACCAGGATTTAAGGAAAAATTTCTGGTGGATAGGAATGAAAAAGGATATAGCGGCTTATGTTTCTAAATGTTTGACCTGTTCACAAGTCAAAGCTGAACATCAGAAACCCTCAGGTTTGTTACAGCAATTAGAAATGCCAGTTTGGAAATGGGAATTAATAACAATGGATTTTGTTACCAAATTACCCAAAACAAGAAAAGGTAATGATACAATCTGGGTGATTGTAGATAGGTTAACCAAGTCAGCTCATTTCATACCAATGAAGAAAACTTTTAGTATGGAACAATTAGCCAAATTGTATGTAAATGAAATTGTTTCATTACATGGAATACCTTTATCAATTGTTTCTGATAGGGATAGCCGTTTTACCTCTCATTTTTGGACAAGTTTCCAAAAAGAAATGGGAACCAAGTTAAATCAAAGCACAACTTATCATCCTCAAACAGACAGACAAAGCGAAAGGACAATACAAACAATGGAGGACATGCTTAGAGCTTGTGTAATTGATTTCGGAGGTAATTGGGACGATCACTTACCTTTAACAGAATTTTCTTATAATAACAGTTATCACACAAGTATCAATGCTGCACCATTCGAAACACTTTATGGACGAAAATGCAGAACCCCAGCCTGTTGGGAAGAAATTGGGGAAAAGCAACTATCTGGACCTGAGATAGTGCAAGAAACAACCGATAAAATCATTCAAGTCAAGGAACGACTAAAAGCAACACGTGATCGACAGAAGAGCTATGCTGATAACAGACGTAAGTCGTTAGAATTCCAGATAGGTGATAAGGTATTGTTAAAAGTCTCTCCTTGGAAATGAGTGGTAAGATTCATCAAAAGAGGAAAGCTAAGTCCCAGGTATATTGGACCTTTTGAAATTGTTAAAAGAATAGGACCTGTAGCCTATCAGCTACAACTGCCAGAGGAAATGGCAGGAATACATGATGTATTTCATGTGTCTAATCTCAAGAGGTAAATGAACAACTCAAGTTTGTAGAAAGGCCTCTACAAATTGAAGATAGGAAAATTAAGAATCTCAAGCATAAGAGATTAGTTCTGGTCAAAGTAAAGTGGGACTCCAAAAGAGGACCTGAGTACACATGGGAGCTTGAATCAGAAATGCGAAGGAAATATCCGCACTTGTTCCAGTAAATCTCGAGGACGAGCTCTAAAACAAGGTGGGGAGGATATAACAACGCTAACGTAAACCGACACCCTCAAATAATTTCCTACACCCTAATATATTTTAAAATACCCCCAATATGTCTTTAAATACACCCCGTATGTGAAAACCAAGCCCGAAATATAATATAGCATTAAAAAATAAAATAAAAATCAGAATTTTAAGTTTAGGCGGGCCGCGTAAGCTTAAGCTTACACTTACGCGGGCCGCGTTAACCTAAAATGTGGCGCAGCCCTGGGCCGCCACCTGGCCCAACAGATGTCAAGCCTACATAGTGATCCGGATGGGCTACACGTTGACCTGGAGTCAACGCGGGCCGCGTAGGCCCTGTCTATATCTTACGCGGGCCGCGTGAGAGTCAGAATCAGCTCCTATATAATGGGAGCTCGGGCTTTCAGTTTCCGTCGCTCAAACTTTTCATTTCTCTCTCAAAATTCTGACAGCAGGCTTATTATACGGGTATTATACCCCCCCTAAATAGCGAGGTTATGCTACGATGTAAGTATCATAACCCCTGGAGACGTATTAGATACTCTGCCCGATTGATCTAGGGTTCCGTAACGGCTGTCGTGGTTCTGCCCAACGTAGTCGTTGGAATGCCGTCTCGGGGAGGGTATTACTAATATTAAAATGGGTTATTATACTAACACACGTGCAATTGTGTAATTTATAGATTATTCTCAGGAAATCTTTACTGAAAACCCTAAAACAGCAATGTGAGTAATCCTCTTTTTGTTAACTGTTTTTACAAAACCTTAAATATCTTTCCATGCGAATAATAGTTATTGAGTATTTGTAAGAATACAATTACAGTCGGTAAATTTGGGGTTTTGTATACAAAATTTGTTACCACCTGGTAAAGGAGTAACATGACCATAAGTCGGAACGACATTACCGTGTGGTGGTAATTGATATAATTTGGAAACAAATGTAATTGCGGATGCGCCCTCAATACTGTTCAATGCGACTTTTTATTTAAACTTGATTAAACTGGGATTCACTCACCAGTATTTCCCACTGACAAAATGTTTTTAAAACGCATTTCAGGTAACAAAATGTGAAAGCCAAATAGAAGCCAGCTGGACAGCACTGAAGTCTTGGAAAAGTGGCAATAAAGTTACCTAAAAGAAATAGATGTTTTTCTGAAATAAAAATAGGATTTATTCCTATGAAATTGTGTGTACTAAAAACTTGGGTTTTACCCATTTGTTTAATATAATGGAAATGTGGTATTTTACTCTGATTAAATATTTCCTAACTACGGTCCTGATGAAAATTTCCGCTGCCAAATTAGACAATAACAAGATACCACCGAAACTGGCTCACGGCCGCCCGTTCCCGGGGATTAGGGATCGGGGGCTGTGACAGTTTAATGAACACATCAATATTGATACTTGAAATGTGAAAATTGATTTTTGGTAAATTTCGAATCGTTTTGGTTGGTTGTTTCAGTTTAGGTATTTTGGGTTTGATTCAATGATTTGAATGTGTTATTTGGGTATTTTTGGGTTTGATTCAATGATTTGAATGTGTGATTTGAATGTGTTCCTCATTTTGATTTTTGGTTTTGATGATAACAGTTATTTGGTTTTGGATTTGAATGTGTTATTTGGGTATTTTTGGGTTTGATTCAATGATTTGAATGTGTGATTTGAATGTGTTCCTCATTTTGATTTTTGGTTTTGATGATAACAGTTATTTGGTTTTGGTTTGATTCGATGATAACAGTTATTTGGTTTTGGTTTGATTCGATGTACAGAATGGCTGCGGATGTAAAGATACGCAAAACACCAACTACGAAGACGAGAACACTTGACAACCTCCTAGAAGATGGTGCGGTGCACATAAGGAGTGATTGATATGAATGAATATAACCCAACCCCAGTGTAGCTCTTCGATTTTTCTTGAAATTCCAGAGCTCGCTAATTACATATCTACCACTGGGGTTATATTCATTCATATCTGCTACATTCCGAAGTGCACCCGTCAGTAAAGATCCACAATTGCTTGTGGTGGTATGACGTTTTGTCTCTGTATTGTATGTTACGGTCTTTTGTTATCGAGTCTGTAAGTTCCGTCAAGTCTACGAAGTCGGTATGACGTTTTGTCTCTGTATTGTATGTATTAAAAGTTTACATTTAATATACAATTTAGGCTTTAATGATTTGTTATATATAATATACATTTAATTATAAGATTGCATTTATTTAAAAAGAGTTATTAATTGATTAAAAGAGTTAATTTTAATTATTAAATCAATGATTTCTTAACAAAAAACCAAGAAATGAATTTAGGGGGTCATGTTGATATTTCACTCATACCATAGGGACGCAAAGTGTTATTAATGTATGCCAAAAGACGGTCATACCCCTGGCACAAACAGTCAAACTGACGGCAGGGACTCAAAGTGTTATGAATTCATAAGGTCAGGGACTCAAAAAACCAAAAAATGAATTTAGGGGCTCAGGTTGATGTTTGGCACATACGAGAGGTATGCAAATTGCATTTTTCTCTTTTTTTAATCTTTATTGTTTGTGGGACTTGTACTCAATCTCTCCTAAGACCAAACCTAATACATCGTATTTAGAGATGCATTTGGGTGACGTGGCAAACAAAATTCAAAGTATCTTATTTTTAACCACTGGAGGAGAGCTGCATTTGGGCACCTGCCCTTCACTACGTGCGCCATATTTGGCAGAAGTAATTAAGTTAACATTGTTATTGTTTTTTTTTTTTTTTTTTTTTTCAGTTCAACTACAAATGAAATTGCAATTAAAAAAATTACAAATGAAACAATAGCATTCTCATATTAAAATAAAGTTATTCCAAAAACTTATTTCATTTTTACCTCCTAAAGTCTCAAAGTTCACATGGATTATAAATGACATATTTTATATATCTTTCAACAGGCAAACGTGATATTAGAAAAAAAAATGTTTTCTTCATCATGAACTGTCAACTTTTTTCTAAGAAACGGTTTTTTCTTTTTTCTTTCTTATTGGTAAGTAAAAGAATGTTCAAATTCAAACTAAACCATAGTAAAAAAAATTATCAATAATAGAAAATGGATTAACTATGTTTAATTATTTTCGTTATATTTAATTACTTTAGTAAATATGTAAGGGAGCAAAATTTTCAAAATAGAAGGTAAGAGTGTTGCAGTTTACTCTAGAATCAATGATATATGATCCAATTTTGTTGCAACTCACATTCAGTGATTCAGGGCAGCTAAAAATTTTTTAGGCCCAAAACATAAAACAAAATTGGGCCCTTATCGTACAAAAGAAGAGAGAAAAATTGCTTTAGACCCTATTATTCATATATCATATTGTCCGATTATCACACCTATCTAGTGTCTCTTACTAGTACAAATATTTTATACATCACATTATATACGTTGTTTCTGTTGCACACGCGTTTTTTGAAGGTCGACAAATTTAATGTACTCGTAACCATAAATATCAACAAACAAACATCCTGATTTGATCGTGAACAAAAGATATAAACCTGACATGTATTCAACAAACGTGACAACTCGACACCTATATTCAACAAATTTTCATGTCATTTGGAACCACGATTAGCATTGAATATGGCCAATAGGCCCAATACCGTATACAACTTGCTGGACTTTGACTTATAAACAGATTTGGGCTCATTTATAAAGTGCAGTCCATACAACATAAAACATAACATAGGCAATTGTTTTGATCGATTAAGTTTCAATAGTTACATGTGTGGAGCCTGCTTTGGTTTCAACTTGTAAAAATCATTAAATTATGTGGCTTGGCGCCAGTATGTTAAAATTGGTCATGCTCCCATGAAAATGAATACAACTGTAATTAGGGAGAATGGAAGTTGGAGAGAGCCATTTGCTTCAACTATTATTAAGCAGGGCCGGCTCAATATTTTTAAGGGCCTAAAAAAAATAACAAAATTGAAGCCTTTTTCTATTTCTGTTAGTATCGTTTGAGGTTGAGCAAAACTTCAAAGCATAGTAGATAACACAATTTTCTGTTTAATTAATACATCAACATAAAAATATGATATATATAGTGTTTTTTATTATTTTTTATTTTTAAAATTTTTAAACACAAAAAAAGATTTTCCATAATCCCCTTTATATCTTCCAATATATAGTTTAATATATTATTTTTCTTTTCAATAGTTATTTGTTATATGTAAGTTGAATATAACTTTATACATACTATTTATTTCATCTTATTTTTTATCTATAGTTTAATATATATTTTATTATAAACTAAGTTATATTATCGTTAACATGTAGAATTTTCTTACAAATAAGATATATAATAAACAATACTAGTGGGTTATACCCGCGTTTCGCGGGCGGGGGCGACCTGATTTTTAACATAATTTAAATGGAAACGTAGAGTATTGCCCCGGCGTTGAAACGTAAAGTATATCGAATTTATACCGTCTAATAAAAATGTATTATGTTTGACCCGACTCATTTCTGAAAGAATAAATTTACGTCAAAACATAGACCAACTTAAATGTACATAATAATAAGCATAAGAACGTATTATATTTGACCCAAGTCATTTCCAGGAAAAAATTACGTCGAAACGTATATCAACTTTTTAATTTGTACCGACACGTATATAAAAATAAACACGTAAAAATTTATGTCGAAAACGTAAATCAAATTGAATTTACAGCGACACATTCATAAATATAAATACGTAAAACTTGATTACACAATATTTAAAAAATTAAGAGATTGTAAGTAAGTTTAGGGATAATCGTATACAAAATACAAAAACAAAGAAAAAAGCCAAAACAAAAAAAGTCAAATGCACTCGACACGAAAGTTGCTAAATGTAATATAGTAAATAATAAGTTTTAGTTTTGTGTTTAAACGTTTCAAGAGAAAATAAAATATGTTAAAAATTAATTATAACAATAAAGTAATATTTAATACGGACATCATTGTTTGTAAATATTTAGAAGTTGGGAGAGTAACATTAGCCATTCAAAAAAAAAAAAAAAAACAATAAAGTAATATTTAATACGAACATCATTGAACTTGTTAATATCAAATAGTATTATATATTAAACTTTAGTCTTGAATTAAGAAAGGATAAAAACTAAAAGAGGGATTATTGACAAAATAAAAAACCCACAAAAAGTTGTGGTAAAAATAAAAACATTAAAAGTTCCTTGTAGCTAAGATGACGTTATTTAATATATATGCTAGCGTAAGACCCCGCGAGTTTCGCGGGTGGTTTAACACCAACTAAACACATAAAATAATTTAAACGTAGAACCGTTAAACTTTGATTGTTAAACCTAATATTTTGAGACACTTTAGCAGGTCCCAAAAGTACATCGACATAATGTTCGTTACACATTAAGTTTTTGTAAACAAAACATATATAGTAATAATTGTTCCAAAAATGTTATCACACATACGACATGCTTGGTAACGATATTAATTGTTTACTTCTAACGACATCTGTGAATAGATACATCCCTTAGGTGTCCGGATTAAGAATTCGCAACGTGTTTTGATCCCTATAATATCGCAGCAAGAACTGAGCTTCATTTTCCAACCCAGCCTGCAGCATGAAGTTCCGTCATCCTCTGAAAGCATACCGAGGTCTCCCACGTGTCGTTTCTTGCCGGATCTCTAGTGTCATTGAAAACCCGTCTTCAGTTTAAACTACCATCTCATCAAGGACAGACAAATCTACATTTGCTGCAAATACCTTTGGGATCCGCTGCATTACAGTCCGAAAAAATAAACAAATTAAAAAACTAATAAAAAATACAAACTTGAAAGCGTTACATAATATTAAAATAAAGCATTTAAAGTATGAAAAACTTACAAAACGAAAAGATAGACACCATGTTAGTTCGTGTACGTTGGCTTGATGAACAACGGCCAGAATCTGTGGAACGTCAAAAAAGTCTGGTTCCAACACAGGATCCGCTTCAATGACTGGCACATCATGTTCAATGTCTACAATGTCATCTTCCATGTCTCGATTTTCCCCGTCCAATAACAAATCTTCACTAACATCCATTTGTTCTGTGCCTTCCTCTTCTTCAACACCAACACTATTTGCAACCTCGGGAACAACAGACTGTATTCCATTAGGACGGAAAAGCAGAATGTTGAAAATACGTCTCGCAACCACCTCAAAAAAGATTACATCACCTGATATGAGATGAAGATCTTTGGTGATTTCTGAGAAATCTTGAATGAAGTAGTTGGATCCCCATAGCCTATTCACTTTGACATTCCACATGTATGTACCTCCAAAACGAATTGTAAAGTTATCGTCCAAAGTGTCCGTTTTGAAATACCTGTTCATAAACTCTTTCGGCAACCACTAAATAAATAATAAATGCAATCGTCAATAAAAAGCTCAGTTGGTTCTTCATCCTAAGTAGTAAAGTATAAATTACCAAGTTAGCGTTCTCGGGAAATAACATCTCTACAAAAAACTTGTTCTTAACACAGGAAAGACAATCAGCCTTAAAATGAGTGAACTTTAGCATCTGAGCATCAACAACATGGAAAACAATAACATCTTTATCCTCCAGACCAACATCACGAACCATAGCAGACCAACCATTCGAGAAACAATACCCAGTGGCAGTAGATTTCACCAAAACAATCCACTCATTACCCTCTTTATTTGTCATAACTACAGGACCAATCGGATACCCCTTCAAGTTGTCAAACTTGTTATACCATAAAGGGAGACACTGTAAATTACAAACAGGGATTACATTAGTTGATGCTCAAATGCTAGACAGATTACAAATAGCACTTCATTAAAAAACCATTACCTGTTCAGTTTTTGAGGAGTCCGCAATAACAATATAAAATCCTCGGTCTAAAACATAACCTTGCACCTCATTCTTAATGGATTCCACCACTGGTACTGCAAGGTCCGGACTAAGCGACTGAAGACCATTAGGACGGAACAGTTTAATCCTAAAAACATAATCATCAACCAACTCGAAAACAATAACATCGCCAGTTATTAAACATAGATCATTGGAAACTTGAGTAAAATCAACAAAGAAATGGTTGATATCCCAAAGTCTTCTCATAGTAACAGTCCACGTGTGGTTTTGGTCAAAAACAATAAGAAAATTGTCAAACAAATTATCACCGTTGAAATGGTCTTGCATGAACTCTCTGGATAACCACTGCAGTTGATTAAAAAACCATTGAATAAGTACAAAATGGAAATCTTTACTGAACATAACAAAAACTGTTTAAAGCATACCAGATTCCGATTCTCGGGGTGTAATATAACAATGTAGAACTTTGAACCTTGAACCGTGTGTGGATAACTCTTAAAATGAGTTATTCTAAATGTCAATGCATCCATAAGTTCAAATACAACATAGTCTCCATTGTCTACTTCAAGAACATTTATAAGAGTTGACCAACCGTTTGAAAGACAATAACCGTCCGTAGACTCTTTGATTGTAAAATCTAATATTGCTTTATCATCAGTGATTAACAAAACAGTTCCAATGGGATATCCATCTAAGTCATTCAGCTTGTTATACCAAGCTGGTAAAGGCTGCAAACATCATTTAAGTCATTAAATAATAAAAACACAAAAAATGCTAAATAGACATTTCTTAACGGTTAGGTTGTCACTTAACAATATAATAATATATAAGTCGTTATAAACAAACGTATTACCTGTTCTTCTAATTTCCTATCCTCGATGTAAACAAAAAAACCACGATCCATATCTGTCAAGAAATTTATAAACAACATTAATATAAATAGAATAAGGTTATAAATCCACGACAAACGAAAATAAAAAGGAAAAAAAATCATATAGAGTTAGGATCTTGAACACTATTCCAAAAAATGCAAATTTATTAAAACATTGCAGCCCTTTTTGTAAAATAAAAATAATAACATTTACTAATAAACGGCAATCAAAACAGTTAAAATGAGCAGGAAGCCTGTTATCTATTTTAAGAAAAAAATTTATAGAATGTGAATTTGGATACAAAAAATAAAGAACCTAGAAAACACGTATGAAAAAAGGACCAGTGAGAAACATAAATGTATATTAAAGGTTCTTTTAATCTAATACTGTAACGCCTCGCTTTTCGTAACTTTCCTTATTTAGAATGTCTATAATGTATTCCTGTTTTCGGAAACTTGTAAGCTCTTGTAATCGCTTTTTTCGTTTCGTATAATTGTAATTTGAGGCTTCGATCGTAATAAAATTAATTATTTCATACGAATTACACTTCGTTTATTACTTGCTTGAACATTTAATCCTGGCCCTCGTAAACGCATGCGTAACTTACAATCAATACGTGATTCTAGATATCCTATACGTGCAAACACTTGATTATACGTTCACAATACACAACCATTTTAATCCGTTTAATTCAACCCCATACAGTGGGTTACTATGTTTGTGTCACTTAATTTGATAAAAGTCATATTATCTAATTCTTTATTTTATCAAAAGATTAATTTGATAATGACCTAAGTTTTATCAAGATTTGATTGGACATATTTTTTAAATTTTAGCTGTTTAAGGGTTTTTTTTAATGATATTTCAAATGATAAGATAAGTGTTTAAAATTATCAATTCAACTAGATGTGATGAATATTTATACAAAAGGGTTTCTTGAAATTTCAAATAATAAGATAAGTGTTTAAAAATTATCAATTCAATTAGTTGTGATATATATTTATACGAAAATATTTATACAAAAATCATCACACTATAGTTTTTTTTATATAGAAATGTTAATGGTATATATTAATATTAATAGTATATGTTAAATGTTAATAGTATATAATACCAAACATGATGTAGCCAAAAAAAAAAAAAGAAACAAAGCGTGAAGGACTGTGCGGCCAAAACTCACTTTCCAGCCACCTTTCATAATTATTTGGTCAATATATGTTCTTTGAACATTGACTAACTTATAATAACCATTATTTTACATATGGGACATTAATGACTAAATAAAAAAGAGGTAATTAAACTAAAAATGGCCAGTATATGGCGCCAATTTTCACAGCCAAGAAGAAGGATCAGCCATTGGCTGATTACTTTTGCTCCACTTTCTTTATTGTTCAACCTCCACCCATCCTATTTAATAGTCACCTAACTAAACCCTAATTACTCCCCTATAAATACACTCCTTTCCCAACCATTTTACCACTTTACAACTCTCAAATGACACTCAAAACACTCCTAAATTCAGCCCATTTTCAGCAAAATTGGATAGCAACTTTCAGCCATTCTAAGTAAGTTTTATCTCACATCTTCTACTATTTTATTCCCATTTCTTTTTCTAAAACACTTGGATAACTTCTAGGAAGGTTTTCACAAGTTTGCTTGGGCAAACTAAGGTGAAACCTCACCATTTTTTAGGCCCAAAGTGCAACAAACTTTCTGCTCATTTTTATCTTTTTTAAACCTTCATGTTTTAATAGAAAACTTGATGGAATCTTGTTTCCACCAAGCTCATAACTTAGTCTATGGTTGTGGGTTTGTGTTTAGGGGATTTCCAACAAAGTTTTGGGTTCAAACACCCCTTTTATTTTTGTTTATACATAACAAATCAATGATGAAAACAAGCACAAGACATCATCTTTTGTATGATGAACTTGTAACTTGTGAAGTGTGAACAAAGGGAAGCTTTGGCTTTCCTAACTAAGTTCCACTCCTTCATTTGAACACTTTTATGACTTGTTATATTAGATTTATTTATTTGCTATTCATGACCCTCCCACCATCTTCAAGATGGTGTGTGTTGTGGTGAATCATATAATGAGGTTTCTAACCTCCATGCTTGACCTTACATGATGCTATATCATAATAGTTGATTGGACATAGTTTAGGTTATATTATTACCTTGTAAATATACATATTATTATATAAAAACATGGCTGAGTTTGTGGTGTAATCAAGCTATGATTAATCATCATAAACCTAAGCTAACATATCTAAGATACTAGGATACATGTTATGATTCCAATGGTCAATTTGGGACCCATGAAACGACTCGCTATGGTGTCATAAACAAGCTCTTAGGACTTAGATATTACTTTCATGTATACATACTTTTACTAATTTAATTTCTAAATTCCGAATCTTACCACTCCCTACACATCACGTAACCCAACCATTAAATCCTCATACACAAACAAACTCGTCACTCTTGGATAATCGGAAAGCATATGCAATTTTGTGAGTACACTTGACCCATTTTTCCCTTTTAAATACACTTCGGGTGTAACATGTTTTACTTGTTAAACCGCACAAATTCACAAACATGCTTTTATTCGTTCAATCCGTATACATGCCTTGTTATGCTTAGGTTCATGCTAGAATACATACTACTTGTTAACTCGGCTTAAACAATTATAGCGCTATAGGAGTAGCACACCACCCGACCGGGTTTTGTTAAGTCTTTATTCTATAACGGTCTCGTTGCTTTTGTGACGAGGGATGCTAAATACTAGTGGACACTAGAGTTGACATATTGTTATGCATGATAGTTTGACCTCGTATACCAAATGCTATGTTGGATTGAAAATACTTTTTATACACATGACACGAGTCTAAAACTTGTGTACTCGCCAATACCTTTGTATTGAACTATGCTTTTTAAAACATGTTGCAGGTTTAGCGATGATGTTGGTGATGAATGGAATCTTGTAGGATGCTTAGATACACACTTTAATTTGTATTCTTATTACATTGTATTTCATTATTCATGACGTTGTATTTACTTCAAATTCTTGCAATTTATTCTTTAGAAATGAAATGAAATTTACTATTTAAATACTTGTCAAAATTATTAGCGTTATGATGTCTCGAGCAATCTATTTCGTCTCACTCCGATGTTTCTGCCATCGGTTGGGGTGTGACAGATTGGTATCAGAGCCATAACTATATGGAATTAGGAAAAATTGCCATTCTTTTGACCTAGTCTATAGTTAAGCACCAAATTCGACCATACTTGCTTCACATGCTATTTTTATGAAACATCTTTATGTGCTATTCTTGAAATGTCTTTTACGTGTTATTTTCTTGAAATGCTTTATGTTCTTATACTTGTTGTTATTATTTTGGACTTACGTCTTTTACACGTTTATACAAAAACCGAAACCACTCGTAATACACAAACGAGACGACTTCACCAAAATAGCCGTGAAACCCACAATTTGGTGAACAACTCTCAATCGATCTACTTTTCCTTTTTACATGAAATTCACCATCAAGATAGGAGTGAAATCCTCACCTTGATGGAGAAATTCAAATTTCAAATTCTAGTGGACCCTTATCAAAGTGTTGAAATTAAATTTTGACCCGACGAGTACCAGCCACACTTAGGATACGAAATCGCCAAGTTAGGGGTGAAAGTCGCACCTTTTCGACTAGTTCCACTCCTTGATTTTCATAAATCCCGCCAAGTCTCGAAATTTCAATTAATTTTGGACATGTAGTAACCGGAAGGGTGAATACCGTTAACCGACTTGTCGGCAAGAGTATTTTACCTATTAGGCCAAAGCATGCTCCTCAAATTCAAAAGACTTTTCGACCACTTTGGTTAGTCAAAGTTCCGCTTTGGAACCATCCAAATTTTAATCAAACATGTGTTTCTATTATTTATCTTATACGATGCAATCTAATTCAAACTTATTTCCGATATTCTCTTTTCACACACAACATATTAAATCATTTCATACGTTTATACATATGCACGATTTCATAAAATTTTATTTATAATTCTTATAACAAAAAATGGAGACATATCATCAAGATAGGAGTGAATTCCTTACCTTGACGATTAGCTCCACTCCCTCTTTCTAAAAACGACCTCACCAACGAGTTAGGGGTGATTCCCTTACCTAGGTGATCGTTACCAAAATTTTTTTTTTCCTTCAAAATATTTTATTATGCAAACCCGATCATGTTTTATACCTAAATCGTTTATCATTATTCAAAATACCTACTTATACCGATTTCAAAATACATTGTTTTATCAAACGTACTTCTTATTCTACAATCTATTTTCACTCAACTCATATACACAAGATTCTTAATCATGTCTTAAAACGTTTTATTACCCAAATTTCAAAACCTTACGAGATGCTACCTATCAATTTAATTGGTCCAGTGAATCTCTTGCCCATGAACTTCATATTCGACTTAATCACTAAAACACACACTCATGTTATATCACCATACTAAAGACTTTCATTCCCAATCGGAATTCAAACCAACTTTCTCATATACTTATAAGATCCTATAGATATTATACGTTCACTTTACCAAGACGCTTTTCAACATCAACAAATCAATTGTTAAAATAAAAAAATCACTAAGTCCTTTTGCTAAATTTCTTTTCTAAGGATCGACGTTTTCACAAGAACCTTCAAAATTCAAAATTTCTTGTTTTGATGCAAATGAAACAAACCCGTTATTTTCGAAAACCTTTTTCTACACCGCTTGATTCGTCGCTCAAATTTCAAAACACGTGGGCTAGAAGACTTCATGAGGACCGACAATCTTCAACATACGTAAACTCTTTTTAAAAACAAAAGTAGCATTTCATTCATTACAAAATACGTTATGCATAACCAATGAGTACTTTATGTTCCTTTACATTTACAAACCATATTCTACCTTCCCAATCCAACTCAACCTATTTTTGATTCGATAAACTCTACGTTTCGCTTAAACAACTATACATGCATATCATCATACACGTTTTAGTCGATATCTCGCGATAATTTCATTTATATTGTTCGTATTTACATACTCAACCTTTAGAACGCTTTTATACGCTTAAATCCGTTATGTTCCAACATGTACTATATACGTAATCCTTATTAATCGTACCTACACTCATACTCATAACGATACATTTTATGTCTATACCTATACTAATACTACTCATACGTTTTATGTTTATACTCATACTTACGTGTATATTCATACTTAAACTTATATTAATGCTCATACTTTCATTCATACTCATGATTCATAATTCGTACCCGTACGCGAGCGTAATCCGAGGGATTCGCTTACGTGGGTCCCATACATACTTAAGCATGGACTTGCTTATATACTACATTCTTATACGTACACATTCTTATTTCCAAAATTTATGTATACCCTGATTCATACACAACTAGTACAAACTATGCGGATCATACGACGATCAATATAATCGCGGGTGCACACGGGATTATAGTGGTAGGCGCATGAGAACCATAGGGTGTCCTACTGTGTATGGTAAGACACGAAACGTAACATGACACCGAATAACGAAACGGACGTAACATGGTTAAGATATGGTGGATACGCTGTTGGTACTTCCTATATATAAGTGTTTTCACCATGTTACCAAACTTTCGTAAAACGTGCCATGAGAAATTCGGTGTTTTGCGGACCTTAATTAGACACGATACACAAACTTTAACGACTCACAAACGCATTGCTAAACGCATGATATCCAATTATCCATGACGAAACCTCATTCTTAACGCCTCATAATCATTTTATATCCAATACTCATAACATCTATATGCTTGCATCCATCTACTAAATCGATCATTCATTGTCATATCTCTGTTATCCCAATTTATGCTTTGACTTTTATACAAGCCTTATTTACAACCAATCGGTTTAAACATTCAGACCCTAAAATAACTCTTTATTTCTAAAACTATTTTTTTCCATCCTTTATTTATGCGAAAACATACTTAGTCGTCCGTTACATCCGAAACCATTTTATTAAATGCCCAACTCGTTTCTCACCAATAAACAATTTTCTACAACCTGAGATTTATTGATGCTCTTGAAACCAATAAAACTTTTCATACGACATACTGCGCGGCCACAATTTTCCTCGAAATACAATCCGTTTTGTACAAAATTTTCCTTGTGGGGAAACATATTTTAAAATATCTCTCCAATTCAGTTATCCAAACTTGTTTTAGCTCAATTGCCTATACACACATGCACGCTTAACTTATGCTTAATGCCTCAAGCCATCTTAGTCAAACAAACTCTTTTTACAAACACTATCCTTTCGTCCCTCCACGATTTAGTACATTTTCAACGCATCTCGTATCTCCAAATCTCAATTTTAGTCAATTCTTTCAGCCAAAATGCCTTTTTACAAGGTCTTCCTCTTGAATAAATTTCGGGACAAAATTTCCTAAAGGAGGGGAGACTGTAACGCCTCGCTTTTCGTAACTTTCCTTATTTAGAATGTCTATAATGTATTTCTGTTTTCGGAAACTTGTAAGCTCTTGTAATCGCTTTTTTCGTTTCGTATCATTGTAATTCGAGGCTTCGATCATAATAAAATTAATTATTTCATACGGATTACACTTCGTTTATTACTTGCTTGAACATTTAATCTTGGTATACATTTGATACATACTCGTGCCCTCGTAAACGCATGTGTAACTTACAATCAATACGTGATTCTAGATATCCTATACATGCAAACACTTGATTATATGTTCACAATACACAACCAATTTAATCAGTTTAATTCAACCCCATACAGTGGGTTACTATGTTTGTGTCACTTAATTTGATAAAAGTTATATTATCTAATTCTTTATTTTATCAAAAGATTAATTTGATAATGACCCAAGTTTTATCAAGATTTAATTGGACGTATGTGTTTTTTAAATTTTAGTTGTTTAAGGGTTTTTTTAATGATATTTCAAATGATAAGATAAGTGTTTAAAATTATCAATTCAACTAGATGTGATTAATATTTATACAAGAGGGTTTCTTAATGAAATTTCAAATAATAAGATAAGTGTTTAAAAATTATCAATTCAATTAGTTGTGATATATATTTATACGAAAATATTTATACAACATCACACTATAGTTTTTTATATAGCAATGTTAATGGTATATATTAATGGAAAATTGGTTTTTAATAAACCAACCTTTGCCCCATTGGTAAATAATAATCCAACCTACAGAATTGGTATATAATAATCCTACTTATCAACATGTTGGTACTCAATGAACTTCCGTTAGTTTTTTTTAACTGAAGTTAGTTTTTAAGTTTTATTTATTACACAAACAGTCCCTGTAGTTGAATTTACTAGTTTTAACTATGAGTTAATAGCCAAAATGGTCCCTGAGGTGAATAGCCACAGCACCACCACCACCACCACCGCCGCTGCCACAGCACCGCCACCACCACCACCGCCACAGCACCGCCGCCACCACCACCACCACAGCACCGCCACCACCACCACCACCACCACCACCTCACCGCCACAACACATTTTTTCATTCGATGTATATGCCGGCTGTAATGGCGGAGTTAGCCAGTCCCGGGCTAAACCCGTTTGGGAAATACGGTAAGCAATTTGAAAGTGAGGCAGAGAGAGAATTGGCTGCTGAAGAATGAGCTGCAAAACATGGGAAGGAACCTAGGCTGGCTATTGCCCTGCAAGCTTTTCAGATTTCATGGGATGAAGGTGACCATTTCTATGAGGCTGGTCCTCCTTGGTGGGCCCAATAGAATCTTCTAGAGTTTCATTTCTGTCGTGTGTGACTACTTGGTCCAAGGGAAGGGTAAAACCGTACTTTTACACAATCGCTGCACTGCGGTGCCTGTTGCAAAAAATGGTGTCGAAGAGTTTCAGAGAGCATGGTAAGTTGCCAAACAATGTGTTTCGATTTGACAACGGTGGTGGCGGTGCGGTGGTGGTGGCGGTGCTGTGGCGGCGGTGGTGGTGGCGGGTGCTGTGGCGGCGGTGGTGGTGGTGGTGGCGGTGCTGTGGCTATTAACCTCAGGGACCATTTTGGCTATTAACTCATAGTTAAAACTAGTAAATTACAACTACAGGGACTGTTTGTGTAATAAATAAAACTTAAAAACTAACTTCAGTTAACAAAAACTAACGGAAGTTCATTGAGTACCAACATGTTGATAGGTAGGATTATTATATACCAATTCTGTAGGTTGGATTATTATTTACCAATGGGGCAAAGGTTGGTTTATTAAAAACCAATTTTCCTATATTAATATTAATAGTATATGTTAAATGTTAATAGTATATAATACCAAACATGATATAGCCAAAAAAAAAGAAAAAAAAAAAAACAAAGCATGAAGGACTGTGCGGCCAAAACTCACTTTCCATCCACCTTTCATAATTATTTGGCCAATATATGTTCTTTGAATATTGACTAACTTATAATCAGTGGCGGAACTAGAACATTAACTCAGGGGTATCCTAAATTTTTTTTTTTTACCGTGCAATCATACAATATTAAAAAAACAACAATAAATAAATAAAGTAAAACAAATACCTAATTAATTTGTCCTTTTCTTTTTTCATAACTTGAAATCGTTCCATCACATCGTCGTCTTTTACTTTACGTAAAAAAATCTTTTTCGACCGCACAAACCATAGTATTGTTCAAAAATTCCGGGCCAATTCGATTGCGTAAATCCGTTTTGACAAGCTTCATTTTCGAAAAACATCTTTCAACGGTTGCATTGCGGTTGCAACCGGTAAAAGCAAAGCTAGCTTAACTACCCGATAAACCGAAGGACAAGAACTATGCGTTCCCGTTTCAACCATATCACGCTCAAGATTACTTATTCCATTCAAGTTTTCAAAGTTATAATCATCGCTTATTGTGTGACGAAATGACTCAATATCGCCCAAAAGAGTCCCGTTTTAATTCACCTTCAAGTATTTCTTTTTCCACTCTAGCCTTTTTTTCCTCCCTTAACATTCAATCTAATGTATTACTATTGGGCTATTATTTGGTTATTTGGGTTAATCTAATGTGCTATTATTTAGTTATTTGGGCTTCTAAGAGTAAAATGCACGGATAGCCCCTGTGGTTTGGTGAAATTTCACCTTTAGTCCCCAACTTTTCAGAATTACACTCTTAGTCCTTGTGGTTTGACAAGTTGTTACTCGGATAGTCCTTAAAGCGGATGAAGGTTACTCGGATAGTCCATGTGGTTTGACAAGTTGTTACTCGGATAGTCCTTGTCATTTCACACCCACTTAACCAGAAAAACTAACCTCCATCCGCTTTGGGGACTATCTGAATAACAACATGTCAAACCACAGGGACTAAGAGTGTAATTTTGAAAAGTTGGGGACTAAAGGTGAAATTTCACCAAACCACAGGGGCTATCCGTGCATTTTACTCTGCTTATAATTTGGGTTTGTATCATCATCACCAACCGGGCTTATTATTGTTTTGTAAAAAAAATTTGAGGTGTGTCCTCGTAGTTGTTTAGGGGTGTTCTTAGTATAAAAATTAAAAAAAAAAATAGAATTTTACACTACCGGAAAAAAGTTGAGCCATAGCCCATGCTACACCTGGATCTTCTTTAGGTCCGCTCCTGCTTATAATAATCATTATTTTACATATGGGACATTAATGACTAAATAAAAAAGAGGTAATTCAGCTAAAAATGGCCAGTATATGGCGCCAATCTTCACAGCCGAGAAGAAGGATCAGCCATTGGCTGATTACTTTTGCTCCACTTTCTTTATTGTTCAACCTCCACCCATCCTATTTAATACTCACCTAACTAAACCCTAATTATTCCCCTATAAATACACTCCTTTCCCAACTATTTTATCACTTTACAACTCTCAAATGACACTCAAAACACTCCTAAATTCAGCCCATTTTCACCAAAATTGGGCAGCAACTTTCAGCCATTCTAAGTGAGTTTTATCTTACATCTTCTACTATTTTATTCCCATTTCTTTTTCTAAAACACTTGGATAACCTCTAGGAAGGTTTTCACAAGTTTGCTTGGGCAAACTAAGGTGAAACCTCACCATTTTTGAGGCCCAAAGTGCAACAGACTTTCTGCTCATTGTTATCTTTTTTAAACCTTCATGTTTTGATAGAAAACTTGATGGAATCTTGTTTCCACCAAGCTCACAACTTAGTCTATGGTTGTGGGTTTGTGCTTAGGAGATTTCCAACAAAGTTTTGGGTTCAAACACCCCTTTTATTTTTATTTATACATAACAAATCAATGATGAAAACAAGCACAAGACATCATCTTTTGTATGATGAACTTGTAACTTGTGAAGTGTGAACAAAGGGAAGCTTTGGCTTTCCTTACTAAGTTCCACTCCTTTATTTGAACACTTTTATGACTTGTTAGATTAGATTTATTTATTTGCTATTCATGACCCTCCCACCATCTTCAAGATGGTGTGTGTAGTGGTGAATCATATAATGAGGTTTCTAACCTCCATGCTTGACCTTACATGATGCTATATCATAATAGTTGATTGGACATAGTTTAGGTTATATTATTACCTTGTAAATATACATATTATTATATAAAAACTGGCTGAGTTTGTGGTGTAATCAAGCTATGATTAATCATCATAAACCTAAGCTAACATATCTAAGATACTAGGATACATGTTATAATTCTAGTGGGCAATTTGGGACCCATGAAACCACTCACTATGGTGTCATAAACAAGCTCTTAGTACTTAGATATTACTTTCATGTATACATACTTTTACTAATTTAATTTCTAAATTCCGAATCTTACCACTCCCTACACATCACGTAACCCGACCATTAAATCCTCATACACAAACAAACTCGTCACTCTTGGATAATCGGAAAGCATATGCAATTTTGTGAGTATACTTGACCATAATACACTTTGGGTGCAACATGTTTTACTTGTTAAACCGCACAAATTCACAAACATGCTTTTATTCGTTCAATCCGTATACATGCCTTGTTATGCTTAGGTTCATGCTAGAATACATACTACTTGTTAACTCGGCTTAAACAATTATAGCGCTATAGGAGTAGCACACCACCCGACCGGGTTTTGTTAAGTCTTTATTCTATAACGGTCTCGTTGCTTTTGTGACGAGGGATGCTAAATACTAGTGGACACTAGAGTTGACATATTGTTATGCATGATAGTTTGACCTCGTATACCAAATGCTATGTTGGATTGAAAATACTTTTTATACACATGACACGAGTCTAAAACTTGTGTACTCGCCAATACCTTTGTATTGAACTATGCTTTTTAAAACATGTTGCAGGTTTAGCGATGATGTTGGTGATGCATGGAATCTAGTAGGATGCTTAGATACACACTTTAATTTGTATTCTTATTGCATTGTATTTCATTATTCATGACGTTGTATTTACTTCAAATTCTTGTAATTTATTCTTTAAAAATGAAATGAAATTTACTATTTAAATACTTGTCAAAATTATTAGCGTTATGATGTCTCGAGCAATCTATTTCGTCTCACTTCGATGTTTCCGCCATCGGTTAGGGTGTGACAAATACACATAACCTTAACTGATCTCATACAATGTTTAAAACGTCAAGTAATCGTAAAGTATACTTTTAACTGATCCAGTGACAAATGTTAAAACACTTAAGTGGTTGCAAAAACAAGTAATAAAATACAATCAATACAACCAAATGCAGAGTATACGAAGATATTATCCTAATTGGAAAAAAAAAACATCATCAACTAAAGTCTTAGAACATCAGGTATAGAAAACCAGAAAGATACATGTTATGGTTCATTTATTGTTCAAGAACACAAAAATTAAGTCTTTTAATATAAAGAACAGTTTGAAAAATCCGCCGGAAAATAACATTATCATAATCTGTTTAAAAATTTGAGTAAAACAGCAACACTAAATGTATACAATCTTACAATAAACATTATCACCTAAAAAATCAAGTATCGATGAGGTTAGGGTTCATAGAGTTAACCGGAAATGAGTTAAAATCATCTACAAAATGAACAATCATAGGTTCGCAAAATACAAATCGATTCATGAATAAACATACCTGAACCAAAATCGCCGAAGAAACATGTGACGATGATGAAGATGATGGTAGAAAGATCTCCGATTGCGAGAGGTTTGATGAATGAAAGTATGAAAATAGAAAAATGTCTTCATATTAAATATGTTGGAAACACCGATCTTTGTAAATTTGGAATGACTGATGTGATTAGCTATAGATTGGAGAGATGCATTGATAATTTGGAGGAAAAAAAGAGGAAAGAGGGGAATTGTAAGCGTGGTTTTTTGTAAATTGATTTCAAAAGAATAAAGGGATGTGAGGATGAAGATGAAGTTATGAAAGAGGAAACGGGAAGTAAGGTTTTCGTGATATATAAAAAAACATAAAAAAAAACTGTTACACCTATTGGAAATAATAGCGGTAATAAGACAACAAATGGCAAAACATGTTATTCTTTTCAAATTTTTTATTATAAAAGTTAACACTCAGTAAATAATCCTGTTTAAAATATACAGGATAAGTATTAATGAAAAAGTCATAAGTCATTAAATACTTCTTTATAAACAACGTTAGTTGTTTTATTTGTAGGCTTCCCATCTTTGTCCAGTATTAGCAGTTTAACACCGTCTCTTGTTTTAACTCTAGATAATGCGACATACAACTAACCATGCGTGAAAACCGGTTGTATCAGGTACAGACCTGTGACAACCCTCACAATTACAGGTACCGTACAATTAATTAATCTTAATTATGTGCTTAATGACTGTGCTTGATTTCAACTGACAATTTAAACTGCTTTATGATTTCTGTATCATACATACATATGCATCATATTTTATAATGTCACTCCATTTATTACACACAAACTTTAGTGACATACTTGATGCACAAAGCACAGTTAGCACACTGAACGGATAATTCAGAAACATGCTGACAATGCCAACACATGGACAGACTATGTTTTTAAGGCCAGTATTTTTTTTTTGAGCCAGAGATAGGGTACCACACTAGTATGGAGTGTAGGGAAGTGAGGACCATAAAACCGCGTCACTAGGTGATAGTTAAAGTGCCGGGAAGTGCCTAAAACCCACTAATAATGCAGAATTCCGCATTATTTATCAGAAATTCAGCATTTAACATGCTAGTAATGTGCAGAATTTTGGCAGAATGGTCCTGTATGCTTTCCTAAGTGCCGGGAATTAAAAGTGTTACAAAAATGTATATAAAAGACACTTTACAGAATAATTAAGCACTTTAACGGAACGGTATCTAACCGAACAACCGGACATTACCCGGAACACTAAAATTTTGCCAAACATATTGTTTTATTATTTCTTGGCTAGTCATGATCCCCGAACACCATAACACCCCCCTAAATATCAACTAACTAACATATGTAAGTTTATACTTGAAAACTAACTATCATTTACCTTTTACCATCAAATTTTTACATCTAACCCCCCCCATACCCGATTTCGGTCACAAGAGGACCCACAAACATCACCACCTTACTTCATATCTTACTTCCAAGATTTAATTGTATATTTTATTTGATTGTTACTTGTTGAGATGGACAAAATATTAAGAAGGATTATAAGTATGGCTTCCAAGATCACTCATTATTCCATATCTTCACACCCCATCCCTCACATCTCTCCCTCTCCCTCTTGGCCACACCATAACCCCCACCACCATCACCATATCAACACCATCTTCATCCATTTTTAAGCTTCATTCAAGACTAGAAGGTGATTCAAGGAAGCTTGCAACTTGTAGATCATCAAGGAGCTTCATTGCTTGCTTTTCACCATCATTTTCTTCATCTTTTTCACTAGAGATCATCCCTAGCCTTTGTGCTAGTAGTAAGTTCTTGTTAAACTCTTGTTCATCTTGTTTTTATGGTTAAAAGTTGTAGTATGATAAGTATGTTTAAAACACTAAAGAACAAGAACTAAAAACATGAGCATAAAACTTTACATGAAGATTTCATGATGAAATGTTGTAGTAGGATGATGTTATGAATGTATTGTTGACTTCTTATTTATTCTTGGTTGTGTGATGTTGATCACCATATGGATCTTGTTAGATGATGTTTAGAAATATGAATTAACAAGACTAGAAGGTGATTATGTGATATATGGAATAATCATCTTCTAAGTCTAAGCATGAGCTTGATAAAAATGAATTTCTTGAAAAAAATAAGTGAACAAAGTAAGTGATGATCATGTAGATCCGAGTTCTACAAAAGACTTTTCTAAACAAACCAAGTTTAAAAATCGATTTTTAAAAGATTATGACTTTTACATACACTTACACATTTTTGGAAATGAAATAAGTGTAAAAACCTTTTATTTACAAGAAGAGTTCAAAAGGTTAATTTTTGTAAAAATTGTTTACAAGTTGTAAACACTAAATTCTTTTAAGAAAATGATTTTTAAAGAAATAAATACGCTTTGGAAGGTAACTAAGTCCACTAAAAGCCTTACCAAGTTACTACGCGTTTTCGGAATGTATCAAGTTCATGATTAATATGTAACGCACATAGTTTTCGCTCTTGGTGATGTAAAATTGTTTAAGGATTGATTGTTGATTGATTTTGAAAAGAAAATGATATGCTTAATAGCATGGACACCCCCGTTTTTAGGGGAAACTCTGGCGAAATTTTCTAAAAATCCCAATACTTAGAAAATTATTTTCTAACACGTGTTTACAAATGTGTTTAACTTTGTTTTTCGGAAATAAACTTCGCCATAAGTTTTGTTTCAAAATTTCAAAGTGTCGGAGGTGGATTTTCATAAATAAAAGCGGATAAATATATATTTAGAATATATTTTATACTAAAACGCTTGTGTGAATATTTGTTTGATTTGTGAACTAGTTATATTATTTAGGGTAAAATAATGTAACTTAGCAAAATACCATCACATTTATAATTCCAGAATAATACCAAAAATTCCAAGGAATGAAATATTTGAGTTACACGCTTGTTATTGTGGAACCAAACGCCAAAACGTAACTTACGAAGTATTCCGGAAAATATTTTTACGAAGATATTTTTGGGTAAAGATTATTTTGGATACAAAGAGTGAAAATATATTATTTTTGGGAAAAATATATATATTTTGGGAATACATTATTTTCGACAAATGTGTTAAAAATATTTTCTAAGTCGAACTTAAAAATATATTATTTTCGGAACTACCAAAATACATGTATAAATACCCCCACCCTTGGGAAGGAAATACGCATATAAAATACTTGAGAAGTATGAATACGAAATAGTTGTCTAACTATTATTCCAAAACCCTAAAAATATAATGTAAGTTAAAATAATTATTATTATTTTAACAATAAGTTATAACTTGGAATAATATCAAAGTAACGTAACTCAAACCGTAAAAACAAAAGCAAGGCACGGCCCGTTCGTCTAATAGACATTATTACGGTGTAGGTTATCGTGTAGCTGACAAAGATTGAGTACGAGCACAGGAGACGCACTACTGTGAGTTCATGTCCCCCTTTTCTCTTAACTGTTTTCAGTTTTATACTTCGGGGTGAAATACATGTTACAATTATTACGGACATTTTTATATGGTATGGTTAGCTTAAGGAGGTATACTACTTAGATCATGTGAGTGACAGGCGCGACACTTAAGGCCATTAATCCTCGTCGTAGGACCGAGGGACATGAGTGATAGATCTATTTGGGTGTAGCGAGCCCACACCCATGAGGCCAGGGTGGCCCATAGTAGTGATTGTGTCTTACAGCCTGAAGCCCGATGCAACTCCGCTAGCTTTGAGTTTTCCTGCATCACTTCACACATAACAGTGGCTTTGCAACCCATTGGTGATCTCTTTTTCCTTAATGCTACATACCAGGGACTTTCATACATACAGACATATTTCAAAGGTTTATACAAACTCACATACACATGAACTCGCTCAACTTTTGTTGATTTTTCAAACTACATGTATTTCAGGGAATTGATCGGATCTGCCAAGTGTCTACATATGTGTCAAGCTGCGTACTAAATAAAGATGTCATCCAGGGTCGTAGGGTTTGGGAGGTGTAACTCTTTCCTGGACGGTCACATGTCTCCAAACCTCGTTTTATGACCTCGTTTTATTTAAAGTCTTTTGTTGAGTCTTTGAGAACTCATTTTAAACAAGTCATGGATGTAACTTATTTTGGGTTGATGTTTCAAGACAAACATGTTATGGTATTTCTAAACTAAATTAATGGATGAACATCTTGTATTTTATTCATATAGCATTGTTATGATTGTTGCTATGGTATTAAGAAGTCACACCAAAATAATCCACGCTTCCGCAAAAGCCAGGGTGTGACAGCTTGGTATCAGAGCCTCGATCATAGCGAACTAGGGTTCTTTCTCGAGTCTAGACTATGATCACTAGGGCTCTCACGAAAACATTTTACACTTGCATACACTAACGTCCAGATCCAGGGAACAAACATTTTTACAAGCAAAAGGCACAAATACATATTTCAAAATTTATATTCAGTCTTAGAGACTGAGGGAGTTCAGCCTTAGAGGCTGGGAGGTTCAGTCTTAAAGACTGAGGGATTCAATCCTTGAGATTGGGGAGAATTTAGTCTTAGAGACTAGGAGGTTTGGTCTTAGAGACCAGGGAGTTGGTCTTAGAGACCAGCGTGTTAGTCTGAGAGGCTAGGGAGTTCAGTCTGAGGGACTGGGAGGGATAGTCTGGGGAAGACTAGGATGATCACTTGCATACATTATCGTGACTTACATGCTTATTTGATTTCACGTTGATATATGTGCATATGTATGGTTGTGTTATAGACACTATGTCTTCTTCTTCCGATACTGGAGTATCAAACACGTTGGATCCTACGGCGATTGTGTCGGATGACGAGATTCTGTCTAAGAGCGAGGTTTATACGTCGGATACTACGAGCACTGATGAGGACGACTTCTAGCCGTTTGCCCTACCAGACGATGCGCCTTTAGCTGATGGTCCTTTCGACGGGGATCTACCTCTCATTCTGATCCCTGCTCCTATCCCCCTCGCTGCGTTTCCCTTAGAGGATTTACCTCTCGATGCGTTATCAGATGACGATATCGACCTTTTCATAGAGGGTCCCCCGGAGGGTGACCAGGATGGTGGGGCCCCTATGGAGGACGATATCCCAGTTGACGACCCTGTAGTTCCTATTGATGAGGCTCCTGTGGAGGAGGCTCCTTCTGATTCATCTGGTCCAGACTCGTTTGAGTCTGTGGCATTCGCTTCTTTTCATGACCGGGGCGTGCAGCACTACTCTCCTGACGCTGACTCAGACATGGCGATGTCAGCTACACCTGTTGTCCCCCAGGACTTTGGCCCAAAGCCCGAGGTCGAGTTTGTACCAGCTGAGCCTGCTCCAGTTGGTCCAGAGCCTGTCATTGCTCACGACCCTATTGATGTTCCAGTCGTTCCACTTTTGCCTGATCCTCTACTAGAGCCTGACCGCGTTGACCCACCAGTCGTGGCACCACCTGCTGTCGATGCACCCGTTATTGCACCACCTGTTGTCGACCATGCACCTTTTGCCACACATATTGATCCCAGGTATGTTGACACCCTTAATGGGTGGATTGATGATGATGATGATTATCCCCCGTTTGTTCTACCAGTCACTCCACCCGCTGCACCTGCTTTCGCACCGCTTGATATTCCCCAGTTCCACCCACACACATCTGATATCCATCGCACAGACTTACCCATCACCTTTCTACAGGACATACCCCCTCCCCGTCTAGGGGAAGGACCTTCCACTAGGCCACGCGATCACATGCCACCCACGACAGCAGCTTTTCCATTCATGCCCTCTTTTACTCCGGCTGCACACACTACATCTCCCTTTGTACCATCGGGCGAGCCATTTTTGTGGTCATCGCCCAATGTTATGCCTCTGTCAGACCCCTATCACCCTTTCCATGTCGGATATGCAGTTACAGCAGGATGCATTGAGCCGACGAGTTCATGAGTTGGAAAGGATTCCACGTCCTCCCCCATGTCATTGTCAGTCTCCTTTTGCTACACCACCAGCTCCTCTTCCACTACACCCGGATTCTGATGTCCGCTTCCTCACCCCGGAGCTGCAGATTGCCTACCTGCTGCGCGTTGTCCACGCACTCGAGGAGGATTGGGTGCATATGCGTCGGTTGCTTTTCTTCCCTCCTCCTCCCCCATCATCAGCTTGAGGACTTTTGGTCTATTGCAGGTAGCACTACTTTTGATGAGAAGACAACAATTGAGCCAGACCGTACAACATTTTTGAAGACCACAGGATGACACTATGACTTTTGATATTTGATTTTGGTTGTTGTATATGGCTAGACAGTGCAGACAAGGGCAATGTGACACTTAGTCTCTTTTGGGATGTATGATACCTTTGTAAAACTTGTAAACACTGTATTTGTGGTCTTGATTTTATGATAGCTCAATCGCAGTATTCTCATTACATGCATTGTTGATTTATTTGTTTATGATTATGACATGAGATGTTATGTGTTATTGAGTTGATGGATGTTATTACGTACGCATATTACTTACTTACCGTACTTACTATGACCTGACCAATATGATCTTCTTTTGGAAGATGCCTCCACGACGAGACACACGCTTGCCTACTACTGAGGCAGAACTGCGGGAATGTATTTCAAAGGCGACAGCTGACTATGAGGCCTCCCGCGCGGAGACTAGCGGAGGTTCCTCAAGAAACAACAACAACCCCCCCCCCCCCAATGGTTATGTCCAAGTCGCTTGAGGCACATTACGTTATATTTGGATACTTCTTACACATCCACTAATGCTTATTGTTAATGATATTGCCTGTACAGGCTGTACCTACAAACAATTCTTGGATTGTAAGCCCTTAAACTACGACGGCACTGGGGGTGCTGTTGCCTTCGTCAGGTGGACAGAAAAGACGGATTCGGTAATAAGGATGAGCAAGTGTGCTCCTGAAAACCAAGTTACTTACGTCTCAGGACTCTTTCTTGATGGTGCTTTATCCTGGTGGAACCTGCAATTTCAAAACCTAGAAGAGGCGGCGGCGTATGCACTGACATGGGCTGAGCTGAAGGAACTCATGAGGAAGAAATATTGTTCACGGGCAGAGATACAGAAGCTGGAGATGAAATTCTAGAACCTAAAAATGGATGGCCCAAAAATTGCTGAATATGTCCAACGGTTCCACGACTTGTCACGCGTTGTGTCGTATATGGTTGAGGCTGAATTTAAACGCACTGAGCGTTTCATCTGGGGATTGGCACCCCAGATCATGAGCATGGTAACAACGTCGAAGCCTCCAACAATTACCGAAGCCATTGATCTCAGCATGGCATTTACAGAAGAAGCCATCAGATTAAACAAGTTTTCAATTTCTGAACCAAAGAAAAAGGAGACACATGTCGAATCCTCAGGAGAAAACAAGAGAAAGTTCTCAAACTTTAAGAAAAGTACCGGCAGTGCCAGCAAGAAGAGGGATACAAACCCGCCAGCTGAAGTAAAGACTGGCAGTGAACACAAAGGGAAAGGATACATGGGCACTCTGCCCAAATGTGAATTTTGCCAGTATCATCATGCTGGCCGGTGCAGTGTTAGAAAATGTGAATCCTGTGGGAAGATTGGTCACTTAAAGGACACTTGTTGGGTTGGTACTGGCCGAGGTGGCCAAAGGGGATTTGGTAACAACAACCGTGGAGGTAACGGGAATGGGAACCGCAACGGCGGAAATGGTAATCGCGGTAACTTTGGGAATCAAGCAGGAAATGGTAACCGCAATCAAAACAACAATCAAGGCAGTAATGGAGATGGTAACGGTCGGGGACCGAGATGTTTCAACTGCGGAGACATCGGGCACTTCAAGCGTGAATGCCCAAAACTCAATCAAGCTCGTGGGAGGGTATTCAACATTGGAGCAAGGGAAGCACGCCAGGACCCGAATGTTGTCACTGGTACGTTCCCTATAAACCAACGCTTTGCATCGTGCCGACTATAGTTTTGTATCGCTAGAATTTAAGAATATGCTTGGGTTAACTGCTAGTAAGTTAGACATTCCATACTCAATTGAACTGGCTAATGGAAAGCTAGTGGAAACCAATGAAGTCATCAGAGGAGGCGTAATAGAGCTGGGAGAGCGCGAGTTTACACTGGATCTACTACCAGTCGAGTTGGGGAGCTTCGACGTGGTAGTAGGGATGGATTGGTTGTCAAGCAACAAAGCCGAAATTGTATGTCACGAGAAGACCATTCGCATCCCAATGGCGGATGGAGAAACGATTGTGGTTCATGGCGAAAAGCGTGATACGCCCTTAAGGATCATTAGCTGCCTGAAAGCTAGAAAGTGTTTGAAGAAGGGATGTGTTGCCTTCTTGGCACACATCGTGGATAAGGAGGCCGCTGAACCAAAGATAGAAGACATCCCAGTCGTAAAAGAATATCCTGAAGTCTTTCCAGAAGACTTGCCAGGATTGCCGCCACAAAGACAAGTCGAGTTTCATATTGACTTAGTTCCAGGCGCCGCGCCTGTAGCTAAGGCACCCTATCGACTTGCGCCTTTGGAAATGCAGGAGTTGCCAACGCAACTCCAGGAGCTGTTAGACAAAGGATTTATCAGGCCAAGCTTCTCACCTTAGGGAGCTCCAGTTTTGTTTGTTAAGAAGAAAGATGGTAGTTTTCGCATGTGCATCGACTACCGGGAGCTGAACAAGTTGATAATCAAGAACAGATATCCCTTGCCAAGGATCGACGACCTGTTCGACCAGTTACAAGGTTCAAGTTTTTACTCGAAGATCGATCTACAATCAGGATACCATCAGTTGAGAATTCAAGAGTAAAGCATACCAAAGACTTCTTTTAGGACTCGATATGGACATTACGAGTTCCTGGCTATGCTGTTTGGTCTGACAAACGCACCAGCTGTATTTATGGATTTGATGAACAGAGTTTGCAAGCCGTACCTCGATAAGTTCGTAATTGTGTTCATTGATGACATTCTGATCTACTCAAAGTTGAAGGAAGATCATGAGCATCATCTAAGAGCCATATTAGAGCTGCTTAAGAAGGAGAAACTGTATGCGAAGTTCTCGAAGTTCGAGTTCTGGTTACGCGAAGTCCAGTTTCTTGGTCATGTGGTTAACAGAAATGGAATTCATGTGGATCCCACAAAGATCGAGGCGATCAAGAACTGGGAAACTCCAAAGACGCCAACCGAGATTCGACAATTCTTAGGTTTGGCTGGGTATTATCGCAGGTTCATTGAGGATTTCTCAAAAATCGCTCAACCTTTGACCTCCCTTACGCAAAAGGACAAGAAGTTTGATTGGGGAGACAAACAAGAAGAAGCATTTCAGTCATTGAAGAACAAATTATGCGACGCACCAATCTTATCTCTACCCAAAGGAATGGACGACTTCGTGGTATATTGCGACGCCTCGCGTCAAGGCTTGGGATGTGTATTAATGCAACGACAGAAGGTTATAGCATGTGCTTCTCGCCAGTTAAAAGTCCATGAGAAAAACTACACCACGCATGACTTGGAGTTAGGCGCTGTGGTGTTTGCATTGAAAATCTAGCGACATTATTTGTACGGCACACGGTGCACAATCTTCACTGATCACAAGAGCCTCCAACATATCTTCGATCAAAAAGAGCTTAACATGAGACAAAGACGCTGGGTTGAATTGTTGAACGACTATGATTGCAAAATCAAGTATCACCCGGGGAACGCGAATGTGTCGCCGATGCCTCAAGTCGGAAAGAAAGGATTAAGCCCATAAGGGTTAGGGCTTTGGAAATGATTGTTCAGACGGACCTCTCGTTGCGCATTCGTGCCGCGCAAAGAGAAGCTCTCAAGGAAAGAAATATTGAGAATGAATACCTCCGTGGAATGGAGAAGTAGTTGGTACCAAACGAGGAAGGAACGCTTTGCTTCATGAAACGAATTTGGGTTCCTTCGTTTGGTGGTTTGAGAAGTGTTATTTTCGATGAAGCTCACAATTCATGGTACTCGATTCACCCGGGAGCAGATAAAATGTACCAAGATCTAAAGGAGTTTTATTGGTGGCCAAGGATGAAAGGCGATGTTGCAATATATGTTGGCAAATGTTTAAGTTGTGCCAAAGTTAAGGCCGAATACCAGAAGCCTTCAGGTCTCTTACAACAACCCGAAATACCCCAATGGAAATGGGAACATATTTCAATGGACTTCATAACAAAATTGCCAAGGACGGCCAAAGGTCACGATACAATTTGGGTAATTGTAGACCGTTTAACGAAATCGGCACACTTTTTACCAATCAAGGAGAAAGACAACACAAGCAAACTTGCTGAGATATACCTGATAGAGATTGTTGCACGTCATGGAGTGCCTCTCTCAATTATCTCTGATAGAGATGGAAGATTCGTGTCAAGGATTTGGCAATCCTTTCAAGAAGCTTTCGGTTCTCAGTTAAATCTGAGTACTGCTTTTCATCCGCAGACAGACGGACAGAGTGAGCGAACGATTCAAACATTAGAAGACATGCTGCGAGCTTGCGTAATGGATTTAGGTGGAAGTTGGGACACTCACCTACCATTGGTTGAATTTTCATACAATAATAGTTATCATGCAAGCATTCAAGCCGCGCCGTTCGAAGCTCTCTAAGGGCGTAAGTGTCGATCACCCCTATGCTGGGCAGACGCGGGAGATAGACAGTTAGTTGGACCGAATTTGGTTCAAGAGACAACGGACAAGATTTTCCAGATCCGGGAACGCATCAAAGCGGCTCGTGATCGTCAAAAGTGTTATGCGGATCGAAGAAGGAAACCTCTGGAGTTTGAGGTGGGAGACATGGTTTTGCTGAAAGTTTCACCCTGAAAGGGTGTGGCACGCTTCAGGAAGCGTGGGAAATTGAATCCCAGATACATCGGTCCATTTAAAATCCTGGAAAGGATTGGTCTCGTAGCCTACAAGTTGGATTTACCTGCGGAACTAAATGGCGTCCATGATACATTACATGTATCAAATTTGAAAAAGAGTCCAACTCAGGAGACAGTGGTCATTCCTGCCGACGAAATTCATATCGACGACACACTCCACTTTACTGAAGAACCCGTTGAGGTTACTGATTGGAAGGTTAACAAAACACGCCGGAGTAGTGTCAAGCTTGTCAAGGTTCGATGGAATGCACGACATGGCCCAGAATTCACGTGGGAGCGTGAGGATCGTATGAAGGAAAAATACCCACATTTATTTCCCAAGACCCCTGCATCTAGTAGCAAAACCAAAATTTCGGAATGAAATTTTCTTAACGGGGGGAGAATGTGAAAACCCTCACAATTACAGGTACCGTACAATTAATTAATCTTAATTATGTGCTTAATGACTGTGCTTGATTTCAACTGACAATTTAAACTGCTTTATGATTTCTGTATCATACATACATATGCATCATATTTCATACTGTCACTCCATTTATTACACACAAACTTTAGTGACATACTTGATGCACAAAGCACAATTAGCACACTGAACGGATAATTCAGAAACATGCTGACAATGCCAGCACATGGACAGAGTATGTTTTTAAGGCCAGTATAAGCCAGAGACAGGGTACCACACTAGTATGGAGTGTAGGGAAGTGAGGACCATAAAACTGCGTCACTAGGTGATAGTTAAAGTGCCGGGAAGTGCCTAAAACCCACTAATAATGCAGAATTCTACATTATTTATCAGAAATTCAGCATTTAACATGCTAGTAATGTGCAAAATTTTGGCAGAATGGTCCTGTATGCTTTCCTAAGTGCCGGGAATTAAAAGTGTTACAAAAATGTATATAAAAGACACTTTACGGAATAATTAGGCACTTTAAAGGAACGGTATCTAACCGAACAACCGGACATTACCCGGAACACTAAAATTTTGCCAAACACATTGTTTTATTATTTCTTGGCTAGTCATGATCCCCGAACACCATAACACCCCCTAAATATCAACTATCTAACATATGTAAGTTTAAACTTGAAAACTAACTATCATTTACCTTTTACCATCAAATTTTTACATCTAAACCCCCCCCCCCAATACCCGATTTCGGTCACAAGAGGACCCACAAACATCACCACCTTACTTCATATCTTACTTCCAAGATTTAATTATATATTTTATTTGATTGTTACTTGTTGAGATGGACAAAATATTAAGAAGAAGGATTATAAGTATGGCTTCCAAGATCACTCATCATTCGATATCTTCACACCCCATCCCTCACATCTCTCCCTATCCCTCTCGGCCACACCATAACCGCCACCACCATCACCATATCAACACCATATTCATCCATTTTTAAGCTTCATTCAAGACTAGAAGGTGATTCAAGGAAGCTTGCAACTTGTAGATCATCAAGGAGCTTCATTGCTTGCTTTTCACCATCATTTTCTTCATCTTTTTCGCTAGAGATCATCCCTAGCCTTTGTGCTAGTAGTAAGTTCTTGTTAAACTGTTGTTCATCTTGTTTTTATGGTTAAAAGTTGTAGTATGATAAGTATGTTTAAAACACTAAAGAACAAGAACTAAAAACATGAGCATAAAACTTTACATGAAGATTTCATGATGAAATGTTGTAGTAGGATGATGTTATGAATGTATTGTTGATTTCTTATTTATTAATGGTTGTGTGATGTTGATCACCATATGGATCTTGTTAGATGATGTTTAGAAATATGAATTAACAAGACTAGAAGGTGATTATGTGATATATGGAATAATCATCTTCTAAGTCTAAGCATGAACTTGATAAAAATGAATTTCTTGAAAAAAATAAGTGAACAAAGTAAGTGATGATCATGTAGATCCGAGTTCTACAAAAGACTTTTCTAAATAAACCAAGTTTAAAAATCGATTTTTAAAAGATTATGACTTTTACATACACTTACACATTTTTGGAAATGAAATAAGTGTAAAAACCTTTTATTTACAAGAAGAGTTCAAAAGGTTAATTTTTGTAAAAATTGTTTACAAGTTGTAAACACTAAGTTCTTTTAAGAAAATGATTTTTAAAGAAATAAATACGCTTTGGAAAGTAACTAAGTCCACTAGAAGCCTTACCAAGTTACTACGCATTTTCGGAATGTATCAAGTTCATGATTAATATGTAACGCACATAGTTTTCGCTCTTGGTGATGTAAAATTGTTTAAGGATTGATTGTTGATTGATTTTGAAAAGAAAATGATATGCTTAATAGCACGGACACCTCCGTTTTTAGGGGAAACTCTGGTGAAATTTTCTAAAAATCCCAAGACTTAGAAAATTATTTTCTAACACGTGTTTACAAATGTGTTTAACTTTGTTTTTCGGAAATAAATTTCGCCATAAGTTTTGTTACAAAATTTCAAAGTGTCGGAGGTGGATTTTCATAAATAAAAGTGGATAAATATATATTTAGAATATATTTTATACTAAAACGCTTGTGTGAATATTTGTTTGATTTGTGAACTAGTTATATTATTTAGGGCAAAATAATGTAACTTAGCAAAATACCATCACATTTATAATCCAAAATAATACCAAAAATTCAAAGGAATGAAATATTTGAGTTACACGCTTGTTATTGTGGAACCAAACGCCAAAACGTAACTTACGAAGTATTCCGGAAAATATTTTTACGAAGATATTTTTGGGTAAAGATTATTTTGGATACAAAGAGTGAAAATATATTATTTTTGGGAAAAATATATATATTTTGGGAATACATTATTTTCGACAAATGTGTTAAAAATATTTTCTAAGTGGAACTTAAAAATATATTATTTTCGGAACTACCAAAATACATGTATAAATACCCCCACCTTTGGGAAGGAAATACGCATATAAAATACTTGAGAAGTATGAATACGAAATAGTTGTCTAACTATTATTCCAAAACTCTAAAAATATAATGTAAGTTAAAATAATTATTATTATTTTAACAATAAATTATAACTTGGAATAATATCAAAGTAACGTATCTCAAACCGTAAAAACAAAAGCAAGGCATGGCCCGTTCGTCTAATAGACATTAGTACGGTGTAGGTTATCGTGTAGCTGACAAGGTTTGAGTACGAGCACAGGAGACGCACTACTGTGAGTTCATGTCCCCCTTTTCTCTTAACTGTTATCAGTTTTATACTTCGGGGGTGAAATACATGTTAAGATTATTACGGACATTTTTATATGGTATGGTTAGCTTAAGGAGGGTATACTACTTAGATCATGTGAGTGACAGGCGCGACACTTAAGGCCATTAATCCTCGTCGTAGGACCGAGGGACATGAGTGATAGATCTATTTGGGTGTAGCGAGCCCATACCCATGAGGCCAGGGTGGCCCATAGTGGTGACTTTGTCTTACAGCCGGAAGCCCGGTGCAACTCCGCTAGGTTTGAGTTTTCCTGCGTCACTTCACACATACCAGTGGCTTTGCAACCCATTGGTGATCTCTTTTTCCTTAATGCTACATACCAGGGACTTTCATACATACAGACATATTTCAAAGGTTTATACAAACTCACATACACATGAACTCGCTCAACTTTTGTTGATTTTTCAAACTACATGTATTTCAGGGAATTGATCAGATCTGCCAAGTGTCTGCATATGTGTCAAGCTGCGTACTAAATAAAGATGTCATCCAGGGTCGTAGGGTTTGGGAGGTGTAACTCTTTCCTGGACGGGTCACATGTCTCCAAACCTCGTTTTATTTAAAGTCTTTTGTTGAGTCTTTGAGAACTCATTTTAAACAAGTCATGGATGTAACTTATTTTGGGTTGATGTTTCAAGACAAACATGTTATGGTATTTCTAAACTAAATTAATGGATGAACATCTTGTATTTTATTCATATATCATTGTTATGATTGTTGATATGATATTAAGAAGTCACACCAAAATAATCCACGCTTCCGCAAAAGCCAGGGTGTGACAAGACCAACTCTAGAAAGTGATTGGCCTGGGCTTTTTTTTATAGTCATGGCAAAACAAACAACCAACGGAAATTGCCTTCTTTGAAATGAAAACGGAATTTTCTTGTCTGAACTTACTAAACTAATTCTGGGAATATAAGTTCGAGTACCAATATTAGCTCCTGATATTATTTCAGCCTCTATTACACGGTTATACAACTTTGTAACCTTCAACCTTGTCCCATTGCACAAACCATTTTTTTGGTCAATGTTACGTAAAAACATGACTGGCACACCAACTTTTACTACTAACCTGTGGTTTGGTAAGCCTGAAACTTTAAGACCATTGAGAACATCCGGTGTGTATAATCTTTCTTGTATTGAACTAACATTTTCACTTGCACAAAGACGGTCGGAGCTTAGATACTCTCTTTCTTCACCGAGAAACAACGCTAGCAACCTATCATTAATCTCGTTAACAACCTCATTCTTAGGCGCAAGTATAGCCCTATCACTAAAATAATTAGGACTGCCGAAGTTCTCGAGAATCGAAGGATAAACAAATTCGATCAGGCTCGAAATGGGATCGGAAGTATCATTAATTAGAAGATTAGATGGCACTTCAATTGTCGCTTCTCCATCATTAGGACCACCAACATTTCCCTCTCCTATATCCAAAAGCCACTTAGCTAAACTATTTATTTCCTCAATCTCGGATGGAGATCTTCCAACGGTTAACCTCATATTCCTTGACAACGTTAGCAACTTACATTTACTCCACAAATACAACGAACTTAATGATGCGTTCACTGTCTCTTGTCTTCCATCATTTCGAACAACAGGAAGGAATTGTCTAAAATCTCCACCAAAAACAATAACCTTACCACCAAATGAGATTTCAGAATTTCTTGAGGTGTCGAAATTGAAAATGTCATTCATTGTTCGGTCCAATGCTTCAAACGCATGTTTATGGACCATAGGTGCTTCATCCCATATAATAAGTTTGGTCTGATGCAACAATTTAGCGACATCACTATCTGCTTTTATATGACATACCGAATCCTCATTAAGATTCAAAGGAATACGAAATCTGGAGTGTGCAGTCTTGCCGCCTGTCAATAACAGCGATGCAATTCCACTCGAAGCAACATTTAATACAATTTCTCTTTTTGATCAAAGTGCCGCAGACAACGTCTTCCATGAAAAGGTTTTCCCGGTGCCACCATATCCGTAAACAAAAAACATACCTCAGTGTTACCATCAACAAATTTCATTATCTCTTCAAACACCGACCTTTATTCATCAGTTAATATATTCAACAGATTAAGATATTCCTTTGCGAGACTTAATACGTCGTAAGTACGCTCCTCGTTAATCAGACGATTGTCGAGATCAGATAACGAAGAAGAATCTAGAAAAGGCATTGTTGAGAAGTTCCGTAGCGATGAGCTATTCATACCTAAAAACTTTTCAATTTCCAACAAAGCGTAATTTTTCAGTTCGTCGTCTGGAATTGATAAACCTGTTACATGATGAAATACAGATACAATGAGTATGAATTTTTATTTAGACGATGTATGAAAAAAATGGAAAAAGCAAAATGGCTATTCTAAAGTTTTATAATATAATATTATATTTACATATTCATTATGGATAGGTGAGCGATATAAATATGTACCTTCAACACGATGTAATTTACTGTATCTGTAGATGATATCATCTGTCACGTATTTCCACATGCTTTCCCATACGATCTCTGGTCTTGACATAGTGTTGGACAATAGCATCATGCCAAATAAATTTCGGACATAAGAAGCTGTTGCGGTTTCGTTTGCTTCTTTGATTGCTTCGATGTACTCTTTGTCATCATCTAAAAGACCAAGTGCAAAACACGCATCTCTAAATGTATCATGTACATGACCATTAACAGTTTTGATATCGTCATATGACTTAGGTCCTTTGACTTTATTAAGCAGGATTCTTAAAAAATAAGCTTCTCCAAGTGAGGGAGCAATATTATGAATTCTGCCAGTTGAGTTACCTTTCTTACGAGGTTACCAACAACGGTCTTCAATTTTCCATACATACCAAGTTGGAAACTGAACATAAGTTAGTGTACGCGCCAAATGGTCATCGGGGTCTTTGTTACGTTCCATCCAAGACAGAAACATAGAACACTTGACAGATGGTCTGTTAAGAACATAATTGATGTCTTCGTCTGGTCCAAAGACAACCGGTTGTAGCCCTGGAAGATGGAATGGAAGCCTGATAACAGAAGGATATCTGTAATTTACATCGTAACTAAATATCCTCCATGATGCCTCACATGCTGAGATATACCTACAGTCATAATACTCTTTAATCTCATCTTTTTCAGGTTGTTCATTCTGATTATCGCTATGCAAAACAACAACTTTTGCTCTATCAGGCCCTTTGTTGATATACTTAAACAAATATTAATTGACCCAGCTTGGTTGCACCACTCAACGTTTATATGTGCCTGATACTTTTTTAATAACTTTTTATTGTATGGTACAACACTTCTATTATCTAACTCGATCCGGTTCTTCACAACTGTTGCTCCATGATCTCTCCTTCTGTATAATGGGAAACCATTGGCGTCAATTGTGGTAGTATCTTGAAATCTTTTAGGAAAACCTTTTGAACACTGTTTATCAACCATACATAGGCAGTTCATATTAGCATTACCACACGGTCCGTGAATCATAAAATCCTTCACAAGTGTATACAACTCTGGGCTATCATCTCTGTTTGGGATTTCGGCAAATATGAATGGATCAACTTGGTTAACAGTGAGAAGTTTAGCTTCAGGTTCCATGAATAAGCACAAATGCGCATGAGGAAAGCCACGTTTTTGGTGTGATCTTGACCGTCGTCTCGATTTAATTGCCTTGATTTACGAGATAGAATTTTTAAAATATATCCGTTGGATTGGTATACCAACAGATATATTTGGGGACAATTGTTATGGGCCATTTTCTGAGCCTATATATCCTGACTAATATCTTGCTTTTGATTGTTTACTTGTGATCAGGATACTGGATCGGGATATTGGTAAGATCCCGGGTGATATCCTGGTGTTAACTTAATAATTCACGTGCAGGTAAGAGGCTGCAAGTCACTAACGGTCAGATGGACTTCTTCTCCTAGAGACTCGGGCAAATCAGTTGTTTGAGAGACGTTGGACCCGAAAGACCAGGTCTACAACGTTCAAGTGGGGAATATCCGCCGGATCCCGGTTTAATAGGATAGTTTGTTCAATTTCTTTTACTATAAATAGATGGGGCGGATCAGATTAAGGCACACAATTTCTAAACTCACACTCTTTCGTACACTTTAGCTCTCTAGCTTCTAGCAAACACTTGTACTCAAATTACATTGTAACACCTAGTTGATCCGCACTACATCCTGCATTGTATCCTGACGTTTGAAGTAATAGAAGAACAAGGCAGCTGCGATTGTCAGCTTCCGAGGTTTTATGCCGGCGATCTAGATTGATCAAGGGCTTTCCTCGTACATCACGTGTCAACCTTTACTTTTTTGCTCATTGTTTGATCACAGATACATCTCTATATCCTGAGCCGCATCCTAAAACTGTTTTTGCAAACAACTTAATTAACATATTTTTGAACACATTCTCTTAGCACACTACCTCACTTAACGAATTTGATCACTAAATTGCTTAGGTAATTTTTGACCAAAACAATTTGGCGCCCACCGTGGGGCAAGTGGTGCTATTTTTGCTAAAATCTTTAGTAAAATCATTACTCGGTTTTCTATTGTCAAAACTTTTTACTACACTGTTTTCAATGGCCTCGAGAACAAGCATGAGCTCTTCCACCATGTCTGCTACAACCTCTGCAACAGTTGGTTCGGTGCTCCCACCTCCTCCTCCAAGAATGCAAGCTTCTTCACACGGAACTGGGAGTCATGTGGCTCGGGATGTTATCCCCATTCCCAGTACCCAGGGATCTGGTCCTGTTTTGGCTTCTAATGATGAAATTCTGAACTTGTTTGGTAGTGTACAGGAACAGATGAGGCAGCAGCAGGAAATTAATCGGATGCTGATGAGAGAGATACAACTCTTGAAGTCCGGCCCAAGTAGACCTGCTGAAGAGACTGTCACTCCTTTGTAGCCTAGAGCTTTGAACTTCAGTTCTGCAGTTTACACTGAAGATAATCGGGGGAATATCATGCCAAGCCATTCTCAGAATCATACTCCTGAGATACCCTCCTCGATCAGGATGTCAACTGTGAGGAGCTCAGGATATGCTTCAGGATATGGCCAGAATCCTCAGACCGGTAACATGTCAAATAATAATACTCTTGCTACTAACAATAATGGGTCTTTGGAGGATGCAGGTATGACGTCAACGTTTACTAGGGAGCTTCAGAAATTGGAGGACATGATATCCATTGTACCTGGAGTGGTCCAGCCAATTCCGGAAGTATCCCAAGACAGTCACAGGATATCCCGCTTTGCATATCCTATCTGTGATGCTGAAATCCCAAAGAGATTTCAAACCCCCAACATGAAGCTGTTGATGGGACTACGGATCCTGAACGAGCAGCATCACCACCAGCAGATGCCAAAATAATTAACTTTATTTTAGGAGGATCTGACATTTGTGGGACTTCATATTCTGCGGCCAAGAGACATGCAAAGGAGGCTAAGACTGAAAGGGGAGACAAAGCAGCCAGGATGACTACCCTTACGACTGACAAAGTGATCACTTTCGACAGTGATGACAGGGATACTGTGCAGGATCCTCACCATGATGGTCTCGTAATAACATTATATGTTGCTAACCATTTTGTACGCAGGATATTAGTGGATAATGGCAGCTCTGTCAACATAATTCAGCTGGAAACATTGAAGAGGATGAATGTATCTCTGATGGACATTACTTCGAAATCCACTGTGCCCGTTGGCTTCAGTGGGGAAGCTAGGAATACCGTAGGGGAGATAAAGTTGCCAGTATATGTTGAAGGGGTCAACTCGATACAACGCTTCTGTGTGATGGACTCCCTATCCTGCTATAACATCATACTAGGCAGGCCATGGATCCATGATATGAAGGTTGTGCCATCGACTTATCATCAGTGCATCAAGATCCCTACCCCATGGGGGGTTGTCAAGGTTGATAGTGATCAGCAGGAGGCGAAGGAATGCTACTCATCCTCAATGAAATCCTCAACCAAACCTAATGCAGCATAGCAATTAAAGATGTGGGCCCAGGATATCGTGGAAAATTATCCTAGATCAGGATAATCCGGATATCTCGGTGCTCGTAGGAACCAATATCCCTCAGGATATTGAAAATTAACTGACTAATTTTTTGAAAAGCAGGATGTCGACGTTCGCGTGGAAGCACGAGGATATGACAGGTATTTCCAAGGATATTATAACACATAAGCTTGGTATTGACAGATCATTCAAGCCTGTCCAACAAAAGAGAAGGAAATTTGCTCCGGAACGAAATGTGATCATCCAAGAGGAAGTTGAAAGGCTACTAAAGAGCAAGATGATTAGGGAAGTGAAGTTTCCCAAATGGCTGGCTAATGTGGTTGTGGTGCAAAAGAAGAACGGGAAATGGAGAGTATGTGTGGATTACACCGACTTGAATAAAGCTTGTCCCAAAGACCCGTTTCCTCTACCTCATATTGATTCAATGGTGGATGCTACCGCTGGCCACGAGATGTTGACCTTCATGGATGCATCCTCAGGATTTCAACAAATCCAAATGGAACCCTCTGATCAGGAGGATACTGCTTTCATGACACCCACGGGTATTTATTGTTATACTGCTATGCCCTTTGGTTTGAAAAATGCAGGTGCAACATATCAGAGGTTGGTAAACATGATGTTTAAAGACAAACTGGTGGACACCATGGAGGTGTATATCGACGATATGGTGGTAAAGTCCAAAAAGGTTGAGGATCATATCTAGGATATTAAGGGAGCGTTTGACATCCTGGATCAATATAACATGAAACTAAATCCTGCTAAGTGCCATTTCGGAGTGGGGGCATGAAAGTTTCTAGGATATATGGTAACCAAAAGAGGAATAGAGGCAAGCCCGGAGCAGATCAAAGCTATTGTGGATATAAAATCACCTTCAAATATGAAGGATGTTCAACGATTAACAGGCCGAGTAGCAGCGTTAAACAGATTTATTTCAAGATCTTTGGAAAAATGCAAGGAATTTTACGATATCCTTAAGAAGAATAAGAAGTTCGAATGGGGAGCAAAGCATGAAGCAGCCTTGCAGGATTTGAAGCAGTATCTCTCAACTGCGCCGCTACTAATGAAACCTGAGGATGGTGAACCATTATCCCTGTATCTTGCAGTATCAGGAAATGCAGTAAGTGCTGTCCTTGTAAAGGATCACGAAGGTCAGCAGTATCCTGTCTATTATGTTAGCAAAAGTTTATTAGATGCTGAGACTAGATACTCTCATTTAGAATAATTAATATTAGCCTTGGTTATGGCATCAACAAAGCTTAGACATTACTTTGAAACACATAGGATTCATGTTAAAACAAATTGTACTATTAAAAATGTGCTTAGGAAATCCGAGATGTCAGGTAGAATGGCTAAGTGGTCAGTGAAATTAAGTGCTTATGACTTAGTGTATGAACCTAGAAATGCCATAAAGTCTCAGGCTTTAGCTGACTTTGTGGCTGATTTCAGTAGTGACATTCAAAATGAAGTAGACTTAGAAGTTCAACAGCAAGGAGAATCCTTAGAATGCTGGACATTGTATACTGATGGTGCATCTAATGTAAGAGGTGTCGGTCTAGGTATACTACTAAAATCGCCAAAGGGGGACATATTACCCCAGGTTATTAGGTGTGAATTTCCTGCTACTAATAATGAGGCAGAATATGAAGCTTTGATTGCAAGATTAGAATTGGCTAAAAGTATGAGTATCAAGAATTTGCAAGTATACGTTGACTCTTTGTTAATCACTAATCATTTTAATGGAACCTGTTAGGGCTGGATTTTTATTATAGGTGATCCTTACACGTGATCCTAACCAGTGATCCTTGTTTCTTTGGCAGACAGTGATCCTCAGCAGGACTTCAGGATCAGGATCATGGACCATCAAAGGATCCTCATGCTAACGGTCACCTTCACTTAATGCAATGTTATTTTGCAGGAATATCTAGCAGGATACGCTCTAAGCATCATGATCAAGGGACGCGTCTTCACAATTATGGCAAGAGCTTAATCGGAGATAGACGTTGCACAGGATATGGAAACATGGCTTGATTTATGGGCGGCAATTTAGGCTAGATTGACTTTTATTTCTAAAGGGGTAATGAGCTGATAATTAGTCCTTTTACCTAAAATAGGTCACCTACACTTGTATAAATACCACTCTCCATCATTTGGAAGAAGACACACAACATACAACGCAACTCTCACACACTTAGACACTCGAAACAATAGTGATCCTTGTACTCAGCTCATTATCATCCGAAGTTGTAACTATATTTTTCTTATATTGAAGTTGGTGATCGGTAGTTGCCATCACCCGAGGTTTTTTATGCCGGAGATCATACATTGATCAAGGGCTTTTTCCTCGTATAAATCATTGTGTCTTTGCATCTTTATCACAGAAGTGATCCTTTACTTTCATAATTAACCAAGCATCATACCCCGTTTACATAAAGTTTGGTTACATTATCCTTGTGTGATTTTTGACCAAAACAGTTTGGCGCCCACCGTGGGGCAATTGGTGCTTCATTCATAAGAAAACCTCTTTGTTCGAAATCATTTCAAAGAATTACATGGCTTCATCATTGAAAAACATGTCCACGGCAATGTCTGCAGTCACCTCGTCCCAGAACATTCTGCCTCCACCACCGGCAGGATCCCAGAAGAATGCTGAGAAGAGACAAACTCCTACCACTTCTAAAACTCCATCTCCTTCTGCTATGAATTCATATATTCCCAGTACTAGTGATGTATTTACTTTGATTTTGCAGATGAAGGATCGTATGCAGCGGCAGGATGAAACTAATGAAAGGATCCTCAGGGAAATTGGAGATCTCAAAAGACAGAAGAAAACGGCAGAGGATCATTCTCCATTAATGCCCAAATCCTTGAGCTTTGATACTCCAATGATTACTTCTCAGCCATCAGGAATTCCAGACGTGCAAATCATGGGAGAATCAAGAGGATTGCACCACGGATCGACAGCAATGACTCAGGCATTAGGCTCACACTTCCAGCCGGCAGGATCCTACCCCCAGCATTTAGGATCCTTCATGAATCCGGGAGCCTATCCGGGGGCACAGCAGTTTCAAGGATCCTACTTTGTTCCAGGATCATTCCAGGGCCAAGGATCCTCCTTTGTTCCAGGATCATTCCAGGGCCAAGGATCCTCCTTTGTTCCAGGATCATCCCAGGTTCAAGGATCCTCCTTCGTTCCAGGATCATCCCAGACACCAGGATCCCTAAAAAGTTTGCAAACAGGAAGTCTGGATGTCCATCAAGGGGACTTCATTCCAATGCAGACCATTGCTTCCACTGGTCCCTCCGTTGTTCCAGAATCCCAGCAATATGGGTTCCCTAACTTGAACCCAATGGGAGGTAACACATTAAATAATTATCCTACCACTAACCATGGATTCATGCAGGATACAGGTACCAATCATGCTATGGCCAGGGAGTTGCAGAAGCTAAAAGATATGATCTCAAGTGTTCCAGGGGTAGTCAAGCCTATCCCAGAGATTGCAGATGGAAGCCACAAGGTATCTCGCTTTGCACCACCAATTTGTGATGCAGAGGTACCCAAAAGGTTCCATATCCCTACCATGAAGCTGTATGATGGCACAACGGATCCAGAGGAGCATATAGCACAATACAGGGAGAGGATGGAGATCAATCCTATCCCAGAAAAGTTGAAGGAAGCATGCCTATGTAAAGGATTTGGATCCACTCTTACTGGATCAGCTCTTAAGTGGCTGCTAAGTCTTCCCCCCTACTCTATTACTTCATTTGCTAATTTAGTTAATTTATTCAATAACCAATTCTCTTGTAGCAGAAAATTTGAAAAATTAACTAGTGATTTGTACAGGATAACTCAAAATCATAATGAATCATTAAGGGATTATATAACTAAATTTAGTAAAGAATCCTTGGACATTCCCAACTTGGATATGGCTACGGCTGTTGAAGCCTTCAAAATGGGACTGCTTAAGGATTCATTATTCTATGATGATCTTGTTATGACACCATGCAGGAATCTAGATGAAGTAAGAACTCGAGCACTCAGGTTCATCCGGCTAGAGGATGACAAGAGGATCCAGGAGAGACAAGTAGGATCCTCAAAACAGGAGAAGCAAGGATCCTCCTTCAAGAACAACAAATTCAAATCCTACCATAGAAATGAGAACAAGAATGTGCATGCTGTTGACCAAGAAGAGGATGATGAAGATTATCCTCCAATCTCAGAATATTGTTTTTCCGTTGATAATCATGAACTGATCCTTGCAATGCAGAATCTAGGTGAAAAAGCTAGGTGGCCCAGGAAGAATGACAAACCATCCGGGACTAAAGACAAGTCAAAATGGTGTGCATACCACGAGGATTTCGGGCATCTAACTGAAGATTGCATAGCCTTAAGAAAAGAAATTGGATACCTGCTAAGCAAGGGGCATCTAAAAGAATTGCTGGGGAGAAAAAAGCAAAGGACCCAGGATCCTGAAAGGATCCCCGAAAAAGCTCCAGCACCTCCGGCAAATGCACAAGTGATCAACTTTATATCCGGAGGATCAGACATCTGTGGTACATCCTTCTCGGCGGCCAAAAGACATGCAAAAGAATCAAAAATGGATAATGGTGAAAGGCCTATTAGAACATCAAGTGTCTCAGAAGGGAAGATGATAACATTTGATGAGGATGATCGCATTAACATTCAGGATCCTCACCATGATAGTTTAGTTATCACTCTCTTTATCTCTAACCATTTTGTCCGCAGGATCCTTATTGATGGAGGGAGCTCAGTGAACATTATCCAGCTTGATGTCCTGAAGAAGATGGGAATCCCAGAATCAGACATCACACCAAGATCCTCCGTGCTTGTAGGATTCAGTGGGGAAACGAAGAAAACTCTGGGGGACATCAAACTCCCAATCTACGTGGAAGGATTACATAATTACCAAAAATTTTGTGTTATTGACTGTTTATCTTGTTGCAACGTTATCCTTGGCAGGCCTTGGATACATGATATGAAAGCAGTCCCATCTACCTACCATCAATGTGTGAAGCTCCCTAGCCCATGGGGAATAATCAAGATCGACAGTGATCAGCAGGAGGCTAAGGATTGTTATACCTCATCCATGAAGCCAACCTCGAAGCCAAGGGAGCAATAGCAATTACAGTATCCTCCGAGGAATGTCTTGGAGGCAAAGGAACAAGGTGGACGAAATCCTCTTGGATCCTAGTGATCCTGAATTAAAAATCTATATCGGATCAGGGATCCTTGGCAAGATGAAAGAAGACTTAATATCCTTCCTCAAAAGAAGAAAATCTACCTTTGCTTGGAAACATGAAGATATGACAGGTATATCTAAGGATATTATTACTCACAAACTTGGCATTGACAGGTCTATCAAACCAATCCATCAAAAAAGGAGGAAATTTGCACCAGAAAGGAATGCCATTATCCAGGAAGAAGTAGAGAGACTACTTCGAGCAGGTATGATCAGAGAGGTAAAGTATCCAAAATGGTTAGCCAATGTGGTTGTTGTACAAAAGAAAAACGGAAAGTGGAGGGTATGTGTCGATTTCACTGATTTAAATAAGGCATGTCCCAAGGATCCTTTCCCATTACCCCACATTGACTCCATGGTGGATGCAACAGCGGGGCATGAACTGTTAACCTTCATGGATGCATCATCTGGATTCCAACAAATTCAGATGGAACCATCTGACCAAGAGGATACAGCCTTCATGACCCCAACAGGTTTGTATTGTTATATTGCCATGCCTTTTGGATTAAGAAATGCAGGTGCAACATACCAAAGGCTGGTGAATATGATGTTCAAAGATCAAATTGGACAAACTATGGAAGTATACATAGATGATATGGTAGTCAAATCGAAGAAAGCTGAGGATCACCTAAGGGATTTGGAGGAAGCATTTGATATCCTTGATAATTATAACATGAAGCTCAATCCTTCAAAGTGCCACTTTGGTGTTAAGGCAGGAAAATTCCTAGGATATATGGTAACTCAGAGGGGCATTGAGGCAAGTCCGGAGCAAATCAAAGCATTAGTAAACATCAAGTCCCCTGCCAATGCTAAGGATGTGCAAAGGCTAACAGGCAGGATAGCAGCTCTGAACAGGTTCATATCAAAATCCTCAGAAAAATGCAAAGAATTTTACGATATCCTAAGGAAGAACAAGAAATTTGAATGGACTAAGAAACATGAGAATGCTTTACAAGCCCTTAAAGAATATATGTCCTCAGCACCAGCATTATCAAAGCCCGAAAAAGGAGATGTGTTATCCTTATACCTGGCGGTATCCTCAACCGCTGTAAGTGCTGTCCTTGTCAAGGATCACGAAGGTACACAATATCCTGTCTACTATGTAAGTAAAAGTCTACTTGATGCCGAATCCAGGTACTCACACCTTGAAAAACTTATTCTTGCATTAATCATGGCATCCACTAAGTTAAGGCATTATTTTGAAACCCATACTATTGTTGTTAAAACTAATTTTCCAATTAAGAATGTCCTCAGGAAACCGGAAATGTCAGGGAGAATGGCTAAGTGGGCAGTGAAGCTTAGTGCCCATGATATAAGATATGAACCAAGAACAGCCATTAAATCACAAGCCTTAGCCGACTTTGTGGCTGATTTCAGTAGTGATCTACAAAAAGAAGCAGAATTGGAGGTCCAGCAGCTGGATGAAACCAAGGATCCTTGGATATTACACACTGACGGATCCTCAAATGTCAAGGGCACAGCACTCGGGATCCTACTAAAATCACCACAGGGGGACATAATACCCCACTCCATAGCCTGTGAGTTCCAAGCAACTAACAATGAGGCTGAGTATGAAGCCTTGATTGCTGGCTTGCAAATTGCTAAGGATATGGGGGTAAAATATCTTAAAGTATATGTAGACTCATTATTAATCACCAATCACTTTAATGGATCCTATGCTGTTAAAGGTGAAAAACTAACCAAATATTTAGAGATAGTCAAAGAATTGGCACTCTCTTTTGTTTCTTTCAGCTTAACACAGGTACCAAGGGAGGATAACACGGAAGCTGATGCATTGGCCAACTTAGGATCATCCTTAAAAATTCCAGGAGACATAAGTATCCCTATCACCCATATCCTGGCTCCTGCTATTGAAAATCAAGTGGCCATGGAAATAGAAGAGGATACTGCAATAATCCCTAGTGAAGAAGCTCAATCTTATTCAGGATCATGGGTCTCACCAATCATGAAATACTTGCAAAACGGAGAGATTCCAATGGGAGAAAATCCTAGAGCTTTCCGGATCAAGGTATCTCAATTTACAATCTTAAATAATGTGCTATATAAACGATCCCTTGCAGGACCATACTTAAGATGTATTGAGGATCCTGAAATTGAAGAAGTGTTGAGAGACTTCCATGAAGGAGATTGTGGAAACCACACTGGGGGCAGGGCATTATTCTCAAGGATCCTTAGAACAGGATACTACTGGCCAACCATGAAAAGGGATGCTGTAGAATATGCTAGGAAATGTGATCCTTGTCAAAGACACAGCAATATCCTTCATCAACCAGCTGAACTGCTACACCCTATACCATCCTCTTGGCCATTCATGAGATGGGGAATGGATATAGTGGGCAAGCTTCCTAAAGCACCTGGTGGAAAAGTATTTATGCTTGCCATGACTGACTATTTTTCTAAGTGGATAGAAGCTGAAGCCTTCGCCCAAGTCAGAGAAAAGGAAGTCATATCCTTCATCAAAAGAAATATTATAACTAGATTTGGCATTCCCTCTGAAATTGTAGGTGATAATGGCTCCCAATTCATTGGAAGCAGAACCACTAACTTTTGTGACAGTTGGGGAATCAAGATGATAACATCAACACCAGTTCATCCACAAGCCAATGGTCAAGCAGAATCATCCAACAAGATCATCATCAACAATCTGAAGAAGAAGCTAGGATCCAAGAAGGGGAAATGGGCAGAGGAGTTACCTTATGTGCTATGGGCTGATAGAACAACTCCCAAGAATGCCACTGGTCAAACACCTTTCTCTTTAGTATTTGGGGCAGAGGCAGTGATCCCAACAGAAATGGTGATCCCAACTGCTAGAACAAGTGCTCGTGATCCTGAAGAAAATGCTACAATTCTAGCTCAGGATTTGGATACTATTGAAGAAATCAGGGATCTAGCTAGGATAAGGATGGCAAGCTACCAACAAAGAATGGCTGGTGCCTACAACAAAAATGTCAGATTAAGGAAATTTCAAGTCGGAGATATGGTGTTGAGAAAAGCATTTCAAAACACTATCAATCCTGCTGACGGGAAGTTAGCACCAAAATGGGAAGGTCCCTACTTGATTGAAGCTGAAGCAGGAAAGGGGGCATACAGGTTGCTAACCATGGAAGGAAACTTGTTGCCAAGAGCCTGGAATGCTGTTCACTTAAAGAAATATTTCATGTGAACATGATCCTCCATGCACGTGATCCTTACATTGAAGTATCCTTAAAGGATCCCGGTGATATCAGTGATCCTTACTCTGGTAATATGCTTATCCTAGAAACTATTGTATTTTCTTACTTTTTACCTAAGGATAAGGATCATGTATCCTTCATCCTCTACTCACGAAACATTTGAGTTATGATAGTTCAGGTATCTTCAGCATATCGTCAAAGATCTTCAAAAGCACCGCAGATCCTTGGGTCCAACCCCAGTTATCCTTGGGATTATCCCCAGTTTCCGCCAGCAGCGCACGATGATCCTGATATAGTTCACGTCTTTGGGACCAGTACCCACTTCCGGGGCTGACAACCTCATCGTACTGGCTATATTTAGGATCCTACGTATAATGGTAGACGTACCATACATCCGTTCCTAAGGTTTCTAACGTTTTCACGTTAGCTAAGGTTTTGACATTTTCATGTCACTAAGTTTGGATAGTCGCCAGAAAGGGCCATACTCCAGTTTACATACGATCCTTTGGGCTTGTCCCCAGTTATCCTTTGGGCTTGTCCCCAGTTATCCTATGGGCTTGTCCCCAGTGATCCTCCAGGATCATTCTCAGTTATCCTTTGGGCATGTCCCCAGCTACTAATTTATCTCTTACATTGGCTTAGTCCCAAGATATGTTCCATCTTTCAGGTTCTCGAAGTTAAACAAATAAGGATCCTTAATCCTTATCATCCATTAAAGTTTTACTTGTGGTTATCCCGATTAAAGGTTAGGATCCTAACTTGGATCCTCAGGTATGATCTTTAACTATTTTTAATTTCATTATTCATTTGAAAAACCTTTAGACCTTGACAACTGAACCTATGATCCTTAAAATAAACTTCCTTGAAAATTTTCGATTATAGGATATTTGATCCAGGATCATATCCTATATCTCTTGAACATGGTTTGCTTAATTATTGTTACAAATATATTTCTAAAACAATTGGAAACCAAAAAGATAAACAAAGGATAACAACACAGGATAAGCCAGAAAGATTAAGGTTATATTATTAGCAAAAGGATCTTTAACCCTTGCAAAAAGTTGTCAAAATTGCCAACCCACGTTTCTACCAGCAAAACGTGGCCCGTCCACATGGGTTGGCAACAGGTGTCTGTTAGGGCTGGATTTTTATTATAGGTGATCCTTACACATGATCCTAACCAGTGATCCTTGTTTCTTTGGCAGACAGTGATCCTCAGCAGGACTTCAGGATCAGGATCATGGGACATTATGGTGATCCTCATACTAACGGCCACTTCGACTTAATACAATATTGTTTCGCAGGAACATCTAGCAGAATACGCTCTAGGCGTCATGATCCAGGGACGCGTCTTCACAATTATGGCAAGAGCTAAATCAGAGATAGACGTTGCACAGGATATGGAAACATGGCTTGATTTATGGGCGGCTATTTAGGCTAGATTGTATCTCATTTCTAAAGGGGTAATGAGCTGAATATTAGTTTAGCTACCTAAAATAGGTCACCTACACATGTATAAATATCACTTCTCCATCATTTGGAAGGGGACACACGACATACAACGCAACTCTCACACACTTAGACACCAAAAGCAATAGTGATCCTTGTACTCAGCTCATTATCATCCAAAGTTGTAATCATATTTTTGTTATATTGAAGTTGGTGATCGGTAGTTGCCATCACCCGAGGTTTTTTATGCCAGAGATCATTCATTGATCAAGGGCTTTTTCCTCGTATAAATCATTGTGTCTTTGCATCTTTATCACAGAAGTGATCCTTTACTTTCATAATTAACCAAGCATCATACCCCGTTTTCATAAAGTTTGGTTACATTATCCTTGTGTGATTTTTGACCAAAACAGTTTGGCGCCCACCGTGGGGAAATTGGTGCTTCATTCATAAGAAAATCTTTTTGTTCGAAATCATTTCAAAGAGTTACATGGCTTCATCATTGAAGAACACGTCCACGGCGATGTCTGCAGTCACCTCATCACAGATCACTTTGCCTCCTCCACCTGCAGGATCTCAGAAAAATACTGAGAAAAGATCAACTCCCACTTTCTCTAAACCTTTATCTTCTTCTGCTATGAATTCTTCTATTCCCAGTACTAGTGATGTATTTGCTTTAATTTTGCAGATGAAGGATCGTATGCAGCAACAGGATGAGACTAATGACAGGATCCTCAGGGAAATTGGAGACCTCAAAAGACAAAAGAAAGCGGCAGAGGATCATTCCCCACTGATGCCCAAATCCTTGAGTTTCGATACTCCAATGATCACTTCCAAGCCATCAGGGATCCCCGACGTGCAAATCATAGGGGAGTCAAGAGGATCACGTCTCAACTCGGCAGCAATGACTCAGACATCAGATTCACATTTTCAGCCAATAGGATCCTATCCTCAATACATGGGATCCTTCATGAATCCGGGAGCCTATCCGGGGGCACAGCAGCTTCAAGGATCCTATTTTGTCCCAGGAACATCCCAGGTTCAAGGATCCTCCTTTGTTCCAGGATCATCCCAGGTTCAAGGATCCTCCTTTGTTCCAGGATCATCTCAGATACCAGGATCCTTCCCGATGCCAGGATCCTTAAAAAGTTTGCAAACAGGAAATCCGGAAGTCCATCAAGGGGACTTCATTCCAATGCAAACCATAGCCTCCACTGGTCCCTCCATTGTCCCTGAATACCAGCAACCTGGATTCACAACCACTGTTCCTAATTTGAACCCAATGGGAGGTAACACTTTAAATAATTATCCTACCACTAACCATGGATTCATGCAGGATACAGGTACCAATCATGCTATGGCCAGGGAATTACAGAAACTAAAGGACATGATCTCAAGCGTTCCAGGGGTAGTCAAGCCTATCCCAGAGATTGCAGATGGAAGCCACAAGGTATCTCGCTTTGCACCACCAATTTGTGATGCAGAGGTACCCAAAAGGTTCCATATCCCTACCATGAAGCTGTATGATGGTACAACGGATCCAGAGGAGCATATAGCACAATACAGGGAGAGGATGGAGATCAATCCTATCCCAGAAAAATTGAAGGAAGCATGCCTATGTAAAGGATTTGGATCCACTCTTACAGGATCAGCTCTTAAATGGCTGCTAAGTCTTCCCCCCTACTCTATTACTTCATTTGCTAATTTAGTTAATTTATTCAATAACCAATTCTCTTGTAGCAGAAAATTTGAAAAATTAACTAGTGATTTGTACAGGATAACCCAAAATCATAATGAATCATTAAGGGATTATATAACTAAATTTAGTAAAGAATCCTTGGACATTCCCAACTTGGATATGGCTACGGCTGTTGAAGCCTTCAAAATGGGACTGTTTAAGGATTCATTATTCTATGATGATCTTGTTATGACACCGTGCAGGAATCTAGATGAAGTAAGAACTCGAGCACTCAGGTTCATCCGGCTAGAGGATGACAAGAGGATCCAGGAGAGACAAGTAGGATCCTCAAAACAAGATAAGCAAGGATCCTCCTTCAAGAGCAACAAGTTCAAATCCTACCATAGAAATGAGAACAAGAATGTGCATGCTGTTGACCAAGAAGAGGATGATGAAGAATATCCTCCAATCTCAGAATATTGTTTTTCCGTTGATAATCATGAACTAATCCTTGCAATGCAGAATCTAGGTGAAAAAGCTAGGTGGCCCAGGAATAATGATAAACCATCCGGGACTAAAGACAAGTCCAAATGGTGTGCATACCATGAGGATTTCGGGCATCTAACTGAAGATTGCATAGCCTTAAGAAGAGAAATTGGATACCTGCTAAGCAAGGGGCATCTAAAAGAATTGTTAGGGAGAAAAAAGCAAAGGACCCAGGATCCTGAAAGGATCCCTGAAAAGGCTCCAGCACCTCCGGCAAACGCACAAGTGATCAACTTTATATCCGGAGGATCAGACATCTGTGGTACATCCTTATCAGCGGCCAAAAGACATGCAAAAGAATCAAAAATGGATAATGGAGAAAGGCCTTTTAGAACCTCAAGTGTCTCAGAAGGGAAGATGATAACATTTGATGAGGATGATCGCATTAACATTCAGGATCCTCACCATGATAGTTTAGTTATCACTCTCTTTATCTCTAACCATTTTGTCCGCAGGATCCTTATTGATGGAGGGAGCTCAGTGAACATTATCCAGCTTGATGTCCTGAAGAAGATGGGAATCCCAGAATCAGACATCACACCGAGATCCTCCGTGCTTGTAGGATTCAGTGGGGAAACAAAGAAAACTCTAGGGGACATCAAACTCCCAATCTACGTGGAAGGATTACATAATTACCAAAAATTTTGTGTTATTGACTGTTTGTCTTGTTGCAACGTTATCCTTGGCAGGCCTTGGATACATGACATGAAAGCAGTTCCATCTACCTACCATCAATGTGTGAAGCTCCCTAGCCCATGGGGGATACTCAAGATCGACAGTGATCAGCAGGAGGCTAAGGATTGTTATACCTCATCCATGAAGCCAACCTCGAAGCCAAGGGAGCAATAGCAATTACAGTATCCTCCGAGGAATGTCTTGGAGGCAAGGGAACAAGATGTGGACGAAATCCTCTTGGATCCTAGTGATCCTGAATCAAAAATCTATATCGGATCAGGGATCCTTGGCCAGATGAAAGAAGACTTAATATCCTTCCTCAAAAGAAGAAAATCCACCTTTGCTTGGAAACATGAAGACATGACAGGTATATCTAAGGATATTATTACTCACAAACTTGGCATTGACAGGTCTATCAAACCAATCCATCAAAAAAGGAGGAAGTTTGCACCAGAAAGGAATGCCATTATCCAAGAAGAAGTAGAGAGACTACTTCGAGCAGGTATGATCAGAGAGGTAAAGTATCCAAAATGGTTAGCCAATGTGGTTGTTGTCCAAAAGAAAAACGGAAAGTGGAGGGTATGTGTCGATTTCACTGATTTGAATAAGGCATGTCCCAAGGATCCTTTCCCATTACCCCACATTGACTCCATGGTGGATGCAACAGCGGGGCATGAACTGTTAACCTTTATGGATGCATCATCTGGATTCCAACAAATTCAGATGGAACCATCTGACCAAGAGGATACAGCCTTTATGACCCCAACCGGTTTATATTGTTATATTGCCATGCCTTTTGGACTAAGAAATGCAGGTGCAACATATCAAAGGCTGGTAAATATGATGTTCAAAGATCAAATCGGAAAAACTATGGAGGTGTACATAGATGATATGGTGGTCAAGTCAAAGAAAGCTGAGGATCACCTAAGGGACTTGGAAGAAGCATTCGATATCCTTGATAATTACAACATGAAACTTAATCCTTCAAAATGCCATTTTGGTGTTAAGGCAGGAAAGTTCTTAGGATACATGGTAACCCAGAGGGGCATTGAAGCAAGCCCGGAACAAATCAAAGCATTAATAAATATCAAATCTCCTGCCAATGCCAAGGATGTTCAAAGACTGACAGGCAGGATAGCAGCTTTGAACTGGTTCATATCGAAATCCTCAGAAAAATGCAAAGAATTCTACGATATCCTAAGGAAGAATAAGAAGTTTGAATGGACTGAGAAACATGAGAACGCTTTACAAGCCCTTAAAGAATATATGTCCTCAGCACTAGCATTAGCAAAACCGGAAAAAAGGAGATGTGTTATCCTTATACCTGGCGGTATCCTCAACCGCTGTAAGTGCAGTCCTTGTCAAGGATCATGAAGGTACACAATATCCTATCTACTATGTAAGTAAAAGTTTGCTTGATGCAGAATCCAGGTACTCACACCTCGAAAAACTTATTCTTACATTAATCATGGCATCCACTAAGTTAAGGCATTATTTTGAAACCCATACTATTGTTGTTAAAACTAATTTTCCAATTAAGAATGTCCTCAGGAAACCGGAGATGTCAGGGAGGATGGCTAAGTGGGCAGTGAAGCTTAGTGCCCATGATATAAGATATGAACCAAGAACAGCCATTAAATCTCAAGCACTAGCTGACTTTGTGGCTGATTTCAGTAGTGATCTACAAAAAGAAGCGGAATTGGAGGTCCAGCAGCTGGATGAGACCAAGGATCCTTGGATACTACACACTGACGGATCCTCAAATATCAAAGGCACAGGGCTAGGGATCCTACTAAAATCGCCACAGGGGGACATAATACCCCACTCCATAGCCTGTGAGTTCCAAGCAACTAACAATGAGGCTGAGTATGAAGCCTTAATTGCTGGCTTACAGATTGCTAAGGATATGGGGGTAAAATATCTCGAAGTATATGTAGACTCATTATTGATCACCAATCACTTTAATGGATCCTATGCTGTTAAAGGTGAAAAACTAACCAAATATTTAGAGATAGTCAAAGAATTGGCACTCTCTTTTGTTTCTTTTAGCTTAACACAGGTACCAAGGGAGGATAACACGGAAGCTGATGCATTGGCCAACCTAGGATCATCCTTAAAAATTCCAGAAGACATAAGTATCCCTATCATCCATATCCTGGCTCCTGCTATTGAAAATCAAGTGGCCATGGAAATAGAAGAGGATATTGCAGTAATCCCTAGTGAAGAAGCTCAATCTTATTCAGGATCATGGATCCCACCAATCATGAAATACTTGCAAAACGGAGAGATTCCAATGGGAGAAAATCCTAGAGCTTTCAGGATCAAGGTATCTCAATTTACAATCTTGAATAATGTGCTATATAAACGATCCCTTGCAGGACCATATTTAAGATGTATTGAGGATCCTGAAATTGAAGAAGTGTTGAGGGACTTCCATGAAGGAGATTGTGGAAACCACACTGGGGGCAGGGCATTATTCTCAAGGATCCTTAGAACAGGATACTACTGGCCAACCATGAAAAGGGATGCTGTAGAGTATGCTAAGAAGTGTGATCCTTGCCAAAGACATAGCAATATCCTCCATCAGCCAGCTGAATTTTTACACCCAATACCATCCTCTTGGCCATTCATGAGATGGGGAATGGATATAGTTGGCAAGCTTCCTAAAGCACCTGGTGGAAAAGTATTTATGCTTGCCATGACTGACTATTTTTCCAAGTGGATAGAAGCTGAAGCTTTTGCTCAAGTCAGAGAAAAAGAAGTTATATCCTTTATCAAAAGAAACATTATAACCAGATTTGGCATTCCCTCTGAAATTGTATGTGATAATGGTTCTCAATTCATTGGAAGCAGAACCACTAACTTTTGTGACAGTTGGGGAATCAAGATGATAACATCAACACCTGTTCACCCACAAGCCAATGGTCAAGCAGAATCATCCAACAAGATCATCATCAACAATCTGAAGAAGAAGCTAGGATCCAAGAAGGGAAAATGGGCAGAGGAGTTACCTTATGTGCTATGGGCTGATAGGACAACTCCCAAGAATGCCACAGGTCAAACACCTTTCTCTTTAGTATTTGGGGCAGAAGCAGTGATCCCAACAGAGATGGTGATCCCAACTGCTAGAACAATTGCTCGTGATCCTGAAGAAAATGCTGCAATCCTAGCTCAGGATTTGGATACTATTGAGGAAATCAGGGATCTAGCTAGAATAAGGATGGCAAGCTACCAACAAAGAATGGCTGGTACCTACAACAAAAATGTCAGGATAAGGAAGTTCCAAGTCGGAGATATGGTGTTGAGAAAAGCATTTCAAAATACTATCAATCCTGCTGACGGGAAGCTAGCACCAAAATGGGAAGGTCCCTACTTGATTGAAGCTGAAGCAGGAAAGGGGGCATATAGGTTGCTAACCATGGAAGGAAACTTGTTACCAAGAGCCTGGAATGCTGTTCACTTAAAGAAATATTTCATGTGAACATGATCCTTCATGCATGTGATCCTTACATTGAAGTATCCTTGAAGGATCCCGGAGATATCAGTGATCCTTACTCTGGTAATATGCTTATCCTAAAACTATTGCATTTTCTTACTTTTTACCTAAGGATAAGGATCATGTATCCTTCATCCTCTACTCACAAACCATTTGAGTTATGATAGTTCAGGTATCTTCAGCAAATCGTCAAAGATCTCCAAAAGCACCACAGATCCTTGGGTCCAACCCCAGTTATCCTTGGGATTATCCCCAGTTTCCGCCAGCAGCGCACGATGACCCTGGTATAGTTCACGTCTTTGGGACCAGTACCCACTTTCGGGGCTGACAACCTCATCGTACTGGCTATATTTAGGATCCTACGTATAATGGTAGACGTACCATACATCCGTTCCTAAGGTTTCTAACGTTTTCACGTTAGCTAAGGTTTTGACATTTTCATGTCACTAAGTTTGGATAGTCGCCAGAAAGGGCCATACTCCAGTTTACATACGATCCTTTGGGCTTGTCCCCAGTTATCCTTTGGGCTTGTCCCCAGTTATCCTTTGGGCTTGTCCCCAGTTATCCTATGGGCTTGTCCCCAGTGATCCTCTGGGATCATTCTCAGTTATCCTTTGGGCATAACCCCAGTTACTAATTTACTTCTTACATTGGCTTAGTCCCAAGTTGTGCTTCGTTTTTCAGGTTTGTCAAAGGTAAAACACATAAGGATCCTTAATCCTTATTATCCATCAAAATCTTATCCACGATTGTCTCGATTGAAGGTTAGGATCCTGACTTGGATCCTCAGGTATGATCCTTGGCTATTTTAATTATATTCATTATCCTAACCGACCCTTATACTTTGACAACCAAATCTATGATCCTTGAACTAAAATACTTTGAATATTTTCAATATCAGGATATTTGATCTAGGATCATATCCTAAATTTATTAAATATATTTTCAACTCTTGCCACTTTAACAAAAATACTACAAAAACAACTAAGAAACAAGAAGATAAGGATAACAACACGAGATAAGCCAGAAAAGTTAAGTTATATTATTAAATAAAAGGATCATTAACCCTTTCGAAAAGTTGTCAAAATTGCCAACCCACATTTCTACCAGCAAAACGTGGCCCGTCCACATGGGTTGGCAAAGGGTGTCCATTGTCTATGCGGTCTTAGCATTATGCAGGAAATTAAAAAGCGGCAGGATCACAAAGGTTTCATCCCCCAAACAGAGGATCCCTCCACCTTTTGCAATCCTACCCATTGTTCAAAGGATCCAGGATCCTTAACCCTAAAAACTATTGTTCGAAGATTACAAACCATAATTGTCTCAAACCATCAACAACCACAAAAACCACTACCAAACCTAAAAAAATTGGGCTCCGGCCTAGTCACCAATATCCATCATCGCCCAATCATGCAGCCTACTCCTTTGCTGCTCCATCACCACCGGCTGCTCCACCTTGATCCTTGTCAGCATCACCTCCCTCCAGCATTGGGATATCCTCAGCCTCATCCTCGTCCTCCAGGTCTGCCAGCCTTGCCTTCCAACCTTCAACATCCCTCGAGCTTTTGTCAAAGGTAGGATCCTGAGCCTCCTCGGCCATCTGAAGTTGTATCTTATACATAGCAATTGCCGCGGAGACCTTAGCATCTTGGGTGATCTCCTGCTTCTCGTTATCCATATCGATCAACCTCTGAGCAGCCTCAGCCTTCATGACCCGGAGTTCCTTCTCAAGATCTCCTATCTTGAGATCCTTTAACACACCCATTTGCTGGAGGTCGGCAATTTGGCTCTCCTGGTCCTCAACATGGCCAAGATAGGTCTCAATCTCGGCAAGTTTCTGCAACAGGAGAAAAAAGATAAGCTTAGGATCAGATGATCCTCAAAGAAAGCAGGATACACAAACAGGATATGCGAGACGGATAACCAACAGGGGCAGTGATCCCTACCTCATTCACGTAGTCGAGGAATTGCTGACGGAGGAGGGGAAATCCCTGGAGATCATCTGAAGCCTTCCTCTTCTTCCCTTTGCCTCGGATAGGCGCTTTAGGAGCCGATGCTGAAGGACTGGCAGCAGGAGCCTTCTTCTTTGAAGACGTGACATTGGCAAGATCACTTATCCCAAATTTGGAGGCAGATTTAACAGACCTGGCAGATTTTCCAGCACCTACACAATTCAGAAACAAGATAAGTTCCCTTGTTAAATTAAATACTCTTACATAAAACTTACTTTCTATGAGGATACTTACTTGACATTGTGGCAGATGCAGAGGATATCTCTTGAGAATCTTGGATAGTGACTTGGAAGCTTCTAACTTCAGGATCAAGCTTTTTAAAAGCTAGGACTCTCTCTTTTGCAGCAGGGCTTAATTTCAAATGAGCAATGGATATAGCTGCACAAAAGATAAAAAGAGATATTAGTGATCCTCATTATATGAGACGAGGCTGATAGTGATCCTTCGAGGATCCTCTATCCTACCATGAATGGCCCATTCCTTGGGCAGATCCTCCCCATCTGGGATGGAATCCCTCCTAACAAAGAAAAAGCGACGCTTCTAGTTTGAATCGTTCTTAGTAACCTTGAAAACAGGATGATCCTCCCCGGCTTTCCGTTTCAACAAATACCGGTGAGAACCGAATGTGGTGAGATCATAAAACTCAGCTAACTCCGCCATCCCCAGATCAATCCCTTCCTGCTCGATGATCCTCTCAAAGGTATACAGAACCCTCCAGATCATCGGCATAGCTTGGATATATGAGATGCCGGTTAAGGAAAAGAAAGATTGGGTGAACGATGGGAAAGGATATGAATACCCTATGGTGAATGGAGTAGCAGGAAAAGCCACCCAGGTATTCGAAACAGAGTCACTCAGAGCGGTAGGTGTGAAGGATTTGAAAACAGCATTCGCCGGGAAACAATGACGAATTCTGTCTATGTGAACATCAGTGAAACAACACCTCTCCGTAGGAGAATCCTTGATAATCCCCTGGCTTTTTAAGGGACTATCCTTCTTGGGATCCTTGTGTGGAGAATTCCGGAGCAACATGTTTGTGACGGGACGGAAACAGAGTAGAAGCAGAAAACAGAGCAAAGAGAAAAGAAAGAGAGAAAGATACCTGATCAATCTTCGGTGCAGAATATAAAGGGAGTGTATCTTGAATTTAAATACAAACTGATCCTCACCCTATCTCCTATTTATAATCATGATTTGCAGGGATTGTCACATCCATGACGTAATGATCGTAACGGCTAGTTCAATATTAACGGCTAGTTACTCGGAGTTGCCCGTTGGAGATAAGATCAAAACAAAAGACAACTCGTTAATTTACAATCAACTCCTTATATTTTGGGGGCAATTGTTAGGGCTGGATTTTTATTATAGGTGATCCTTACACATGATCCTAACCAGTGATCCTTGTTTCTTTGGCAGACAGTGATCCTCAGCAGGACTTCAGGATCAGGATCATGGGACATTATGGTGATCCTCATACTAACAGCCACTTCGACTTAATACAATATTGTTTCGCAGGAACATCTAGCAGAATACGCTCTAGGCGTCATGATCCAGGGACGCGTCTTCACAATTATGGCAAGAGCTAAATCAGAGATAGACGTTGCACAGGATATGGAAACATGGCTTGATTTATGGGCGGCTATTTAGGCTAGATTGTATCTCATTTCTAAAGGGGTAATGAGCTGAATATTAGTTTAGCTACCTAAAATAGGTCACCTACACATGTATAAATATCACTTCTCCATCATTTGGAAGGGGACACACGACATACAACGCAACTCTCACACACTTAGACACCAAAAGCAATAGTGATCCTTGTACTCAGCTCATTATCATCCAAAGTTGTAATCATATTTTTGTTATATTGAAGTTGGTGATCGGTAGTTGCCATCACCCGAGGTTTTTTATGCCGGAGATCATTCATTGATCAAGGGCTTTTTCCTCGTATAAATCATTGTGTCTTTGCATCTTTATCACAGAAGTGATCCTTTACTTGCATAATTAACCAAGCATCATACCCCGTTTTCATAAAGTTTGGTTACATTATCCTTGTGTGATTTTTGACCAAAACAGTGTCCATTGTCTATGCGGTCTTAGCATTGTGCAGGAAATTAAAAGCGGCAGGATCACAAAGGCTTCATCCCCCAAACAGAGGATCCCTCCACCTTTTGCAATCCTACCTACTGTTCAAAGGATCCAGGATCCTTAACCCTAAAAACTATTGTTCGAAGATTACAGACCATAATTGTTCACAAACTACTATCAAAATTCAAAAAAAAAAAAACTGGGCTCCGGCTATGTCTAGAAGTTTCCATCATCGCCAAATCTTGCAGCTCAAACCTTCGCTGCACCATCACCACCAGCTCCACTTGCCTCCCCCTGATCCTTACCAGCATCTCCACCTTCGAGCATAGGGATATCCTCAGCATCATCGTCATCCTCCAACTCTGCTAGCCTTGCTTTCCAGCCTTCAACATCCCATGTGCTCTTATCAAAGGAAGGATCATGAGCCTCCGTAGCCATCTGCAGTTGTATCTTGTACATAGCTATCGCGGCAGAGACTTTAGCGTCCTGAGTAATGTCATGCTTCTCATAATCAAACTTGATCAATGCTTTGACAGCCTCATCCTTAACAGCCCGGATCTCCTTCTCAAGATCAGCGATCTTGAGATCCTTCAGCACACCCATCTGTTGAAGGTCGGCAATCTGGCGATCCTGATCTTCAACATGGCTAACATAAGATTCTATTTCAGTAAGTTTCTGCAAAAACAACAGGATATGACGTCAGACACGGGTGATCCTCAAAAACCATCAGGATAACCAACAGGGGCAGTGATCCTAACCTCGTTGACAGAATCAAGAAACTGTTGGCGAATTAGGGGAAATCCTTGAAGATCCTCAGAAACCTTCCTCTTCTTTCCCTTACCCCTAATGGGTAATTTAGGGGCTGAAGCAGAAGGACTAGCAACAGAAGTCTTCTTCTTCGAAGACTTGACGTTGGCAAGATCATCAATCCCAAACAAGGAGGCAGACTTGGCAGACTTAGCAGATTTCCCAGCACCTACACAATCAAAACAAGATAAGTCCCCTAACTTATTTAATATTTTTGCATAGAACTTACTTTTTGGTAAGGATACTTACTTGACATTGTGGCAGATGCGGAGGATACTTCTTGAGAATCTTGGATGGTGACTTGAAAACTTCTGATCTCAGGATCAAGCTTTTTAAAAGCTAACACTCTTTCTCTTGCAGCAGGGGTCAATTTTAGGTGAGCAACGAAAATAGCTGCACAAAAGACAAAGGAAAAAAGACATAAGTGATCTTCATCATATGAGACAAGACTGATAGTGATCCTTCGAGGATCCTCTACCCTACCATGAGTGGCCCACTCCTTGGGCAGATCATTCCCATTAGGGAGGGAATCCCTTCTCACAAAGAAGAAACGACGCTTCCAATTTGCGTCATTTTTGGTAACTTTCATAACAGGGTGATCCTCCCCGGCCTTCTGTTTCAACAAATATCGATGAGAACCAAACGTGGTAAGATCATAAAGCGCGGCCAGTTCTGCCATCCCTAAATCAATCCCCTCCTGCTCGATGATCCTCTCGAAGGTATACAAGACCCTCCAGATCATCGGCATAGCTTGGATATAAGATATGCCGGTCAGAGAAAAGAAAGATTGGGTGAAGGCCGGAAAAGGATACGAATATCCTATGGTAAATGGAGTTGCAGGAAAGATCACCCAGGTGTCTGAAACAAAGTCACTCAAAGCAGTGGATGTGAAGGATTTGAAAACAGCATCCGCCGGGAAACAATGACGAATCCTATCTACATGAGCATCGGTAAAGCAACATCTCTCCGTAGGAGAATCCTTAATGATCCCTTGGCTTTTCAGGGGACTGCTCTTCTCATGATCCTTATGGGGAGAGTTTCGTAGCAACATTCTCACAGCAGAAAAACAGAGCAAGAGAAGGAAGAATGAAAAGAGAAGAAAAGAGAATACCTGATCGATCTTCGGCAGCGATTATAAAGGGAAGATATCTCGAATTTAAATGCAGAGTGATCCCAACCCTCTCTCCTATTTATAATCATGATTTGCAGGGATTGTCACATCTATGACGTAATGATCGCAACGGCTAGTTCGATATTAACGGCTAGTTATTCGGAGTTACCCGTTGGAGATAAGATCAAAATACAACTCATTAATTTACAATAAACTCCTTATATTTTGGGGGCAATTGTTAGGGCTGGATTTTTATTATAGGTGATCCTTACACGTGATCCTAACCAGTGATCCTTGTTTCTTTGGCAGACAGTGATCCTCAGCAGGACTTCAGGATCAGGATCATGGACCATCAAAGGATCCTCATGCTAACGGTCACCTTCACTTAATGCAATGTTATTTTGCAGGAATATCTAGCAGGATACGCTCTAAGCATCATGATCAAGGGACGCGTCTTCACAATTATGGCAAGAGCTTAATCGGAGATAGACGTTGCACAGGATATGGAAACATGGCTTGATTTATGGGCGGCAATTTAGGCTAGATTGACTTTTATTTCTAAAGGGGTAATGAGCTGATAATTAGTCCTTTTACCTAAAATAGGTCACCTACACTTGTATAAATACCACTCTCCATCATTTGGAAGAGACACACAACATACAACGCAACTCTCACACACTTAGACACTCGAAACAATAGTGATCCTTGTACTCAGCTCATTATCATCCGAAGTTGTAACTATATTTTTCTTATATTGAAGTTGGTGATCGGTAGTTGCCATCACCCGAGGTTTTTTATGCCGGAGATCATACATTGATCAAGGGCTTTTTCCTCGTATAAATCATTGTGTCTTTGCATCTTTATCACAGAAGTGATCCTTTACTTTCATAATTAACCAAGCATCATACCCCGTTTACATAAAGTTTGGTTACATTATCCTTGTGTGATTTTTGACCAAAACAGAACCTATGCAGTTAAAGGAGAGAAGTTAATCGAGTACCTCGATATTCTCAAAAAATTAGCAGGATATTTCGATATTTTTACACTTGAACAGGTACCAAGAGAGGAAAATGCTGAAGCTGATGCCTTGGCAAATCTGGGATCATCGGTGAGGATACCGGAAAGAACCCGAATACCTGTATTACATATCCTGTATCCTGCGACGAATCCTCAGGATAAGGAAGTAATTAGTATTCAGGATCCTGATGATGGATATCCCGAGCAGGATCCTAAGTCCTGGACGGCACCAATCATGAGATATCTCAAGGAAGGACACATCCCAAAGAATGAGAATCCTAAGGCCTTTAGAATGAAGGTATCACGATTCACTATTATAAACGACGTTTTGTATAAGAAATCTCTTGCAGGACCATATCTGAGGTGCTTAGAGGATCCCGAAACCAAAGAAGTGCTTCAGGATATACACGAAGGGGATTGTGGTAATCATACTGGGGGCAGGTCGTTATTCTCAAAAGTATTAAGGACAGGATATTATTGGCCGACGATGAGAAAAGATACCACAGAATATGCTCGAAGATGTGACGCGTGTCAAAGACATAGTAACATATTACATCAGCCTGCTGAACCGTTGTATCCTATTGTTTCCCCTTGGCCGTTCATGAAATGGGGTATGGACATAGTGGGAAAGCTTCCAAAGGCTTCAGGAGGAAAGGTTTTCATGTTGGCAATGGCGGATTATTTCTCCAAATGGGTTGAAGCAGAAGCATTTGTTCAGGTTAGAGATCAAGAAGTGGTATCTTTCATAAAAAGGAATATCCTGACTAGGTTTGGAGTACCAGCTGAGATAATTTGTGATAATGGATCTCAATTTATAACTAAAAGGACTACTGACTTTTGCAAGAGTTGGGGAATTAAAATGATCACGTCTACTCCGGTGCATCCTCAAGCAAATGGACAAGCAGATTCCTCGAACAAGATAATTGTCAACAACCTAAAAAAGAGACTAGGGGCTAAGAAAGGAAGATGGGCAGAAGAACTACCCTTTGTTTTGTGGGCTGACCGGACAACGGTGAAGAGTGCAACTGGCCAAACCCCGTTTTCTTTGGTGTTTGGAGCAGAAGCGGTGATCCCGACAGAAATGGTGATACCTACAGCGAGATCCAGCCTCAGGGATCCTGAGCAGAATCCTGAAATCTTGTGCAAGGAACTAGATACTATTGATGAGACAAGAGACGCAGCAAGGCTAAGGATGGCAGCATATCAACAGAGGATATCTAGAGCATATAACAAGAATATAAGGACTAGAAGATTTCAAGTTGGAGATTGGGTATTGAGAAAGGCTTTTCAGAATACTACTAATCCTGCTGATGGAAAGTTGGCTCCAAAATGGGAAGGACCCTATGAGGTTGAATCAGAATCAGGAAAAGGGGCATACCGGCTCAAGAATATGGAGGGGGATATGCTACCAAGATCCTGGAATGCTATACATCTAAATAGGGATAGCAATGGGACGAGTATGGGGCGGGTATAGCTAATCCCAACCCCATACCCGGTTACAAAAATTGGTCCCATACCCGGCCCAAAACCCATCGGGTATGGGATGGGTAATTACCCATCGGGTGTCGGGCATACCCACGGGTTTCGGGTATGCTTGCGGGTTTCGGGTAACGGGCATAACCATCGGATATCAACGAGTAAAAATCAATGTATGCCGAGTTTGAAACCAATAGAAAAGGCTGGAACGTGATAAAAATCATAGGCTAGTAGGCTACTATCAATTAGAGTTCATTTTTAAACCAATACATATTCAAAAGAAGCTACGGTAATACTTTAACCAATACACATTCAAAAGAACAAAAACAGTTATATGTAATTCTAATATAAATGCCTAATATATATTCAAGTCAAATAGGTGCATCCTTTATCCTCCATTTCAGTTTCAGTAGTTTGTTTTCACCAAAAAAAGACCACATCCAGCCAAAAACTTTGTCCACATGCTGATTCTCTTTTGGGATTTAAGGGTAACTATTAACTAAGGTAAGTAATTTATATCTATAATTGGGCGGGAATTACTTTTTTAGGATTTGGGACTAAATATATAATACATTATAACTTATAAAAAATTACATATTTATATGGAGTATGTTAACGGGTTAACGGGTATATAGAATCGGGTAAACGGGTATATATAATCGGGTAATCGAGTCGGGTAAACGGGTATAACACCAAATCCCATACCCGTCCCAAATTTTTAAAACAAATCCCATACCCGGTCCCATACCCGATTACCCGACCCCATACCCGCCCCGTATGCTTCGGGTATCGGGTTTTCCCATCGGGTTCGGGTTTTGTTGCCATCCCTACATCTAAAACTATATTTCAAGTGAGTATGGAATTTAAATTCTAACTCGGGATGGTATGGATTCTATCTCTTTTATTAAATTTTGATATTATTTATTGTTTTAAACCCATTACTAACTTAAGCATTGGATGGGTGTTAGCCAGGCTAACACCCACCTTAGTTTACTAATGTTTTGCAGTATATGCTTCGGGATATAGCTCCAGGATATACATTCAGGATACTTCGAAAGATTAGAGGATTGGCCCCCTCTCTCACGTTTAAGGGATCCTGGTACCTTCACAGGTTTAAAGGTATTCACCTTTCTTCCGAATTGGGTTTAGACACCCCGCCTGGAGCGCAAGTTATTCGGGGATAGTTCAAGGTAGCGGAACCAGTTCATGTAAAAGTGGCTGACAATTTCGTTACTATTAGCTATACCCTGAATCCTAAAGGTATATGAGGATTGATCACCCTCTCTCACGAAAGGGTATTTTCATACTCTCTAAGGTTTAAAGGTTTTCACCTTTCTAAGTCTTGGAGTTTATACACTCCTGCCTGTAGCGCATGAAAATTTGGGATTTTCCCCAGAATAGTAAGGATTTATCTCCAGTGTATTTTTGGGTTTTACCCCTGTAACTCAAGAATCGTCTATACAGTTGGAACTAATGTTCAATAATTTTCTAAGTATTCGAGGACATTATGCACAGGGGACATTCCTTCTAAAGCACTTGTGTGAAGTTCAAAAGATCAAAAGAAGGGCTAAGTGTCTCGGACTGGGGACATCTTGGTAGGAGAAGTTGCAAAAGGGGTTGGTGTTTAATACTAGGGTTACACTCAATTCCTGGTATGATCTTTCCTTTGTGAATCTTACATGAATTGTTTAACTCTGATTGAGACTTAAAATATCCTGATAAGGATATATCCTTAAGATATGTCTTCAAAGTGTGTTTTTGGAATACGTTTCGGGATGTTTGATTGGAGTATTTGGGAAATGATACTTGAATTGGAAAATTAAAACTCTGATCGAACATGTATTATCAAAACAGGTTTTATAAATGGACTATCTTTTAGATGTTTTGTCTAGAGCTAATTGAATTTTTCCTAATATATCACTGAGTATATTGATCAGGATATGAGAGCAATAGCAAGCCAATTGAAAGAATAAATTATTTGAGATAAGTAGTACCAGTTGATAACCGAAGGTTTCATCCTAAAACCTAGGACCCATCCACCTTCGGCTATCAAGTTATTTTAATACGAGAATAGAAACTGTTCATAAGACGAGAAATAAAATTGTTCGAACATAAACATAACTCTTAAATTTAAAGAAATTAAGTTTTAGGAGGCAGCGCCTTCTTCGTTCATGGTATTTTCAGCAGCATCTGTCTCGGGATCAGCCTCAGCATCCCTCTCAGCACCAGTTGGTTTTTCGATTGCTTTTGAAGATCCTTCAGCTGCAGGTTTAGTAAAAGTTCTGCCGAGGCTCCTTAACTTTGTTTCCCATGCATTGACGTCCCAAGAAGGACATTCGAAGCCCAGTGCTTTAGCTTCATGGGCCATCTTTAGCCTGGCCTGGAGGAGGGAAGTGACGACGGAACTTTTGAGGCTTTCCCGGTAGCTGACCATATCCCGTTCATGTTGGGCCTGGGCAGCATCAAGATCGGCTTGGGCCTGGAGAGAAGCTTTGTTGAGAGCGGTCTGGTGTTCTTGGGTCATCGCCTTGAACTTCTCCTCGTAATGCCGAGATTTGGCGGCTGCAATTATGCCCTGATCAGAGATGGTAACCTCGGCTTTCTTCAATTTGGATTCAAGCGTTTTGTTAAGCCCACAGGATTCTTGGTATAGATAAACCAGACGTTCAAGACCCTGCAAAAATAAGAGGACTGGTATTGATAAATACTTCTAAGTGGTATAAGCTACAGGATCTAGCTCAAGGATACTAACCTGGTTGAGAAAAGAGGCCATAAACCCGCTTGCTTTGATGAACCCGTGGTTCTCATAGGGGAATATATCAGAAATAATAGGGGAATCGGGCTCTTTCCTTTTACGAGAGCTTGAACTCCGAGGCTTGGTGGCTGGTGAAGGTTTGGGAATAACGATGGCCTTGGAATTGCTGGGCTTGGATGAGGCCGTAGCCTTGGGACTAGGTTCCTTCTTGATCTGGATCTGATCGGAATAACTGTCCAGCTCGTCGAGGTCAAAGACTTCAGGGATCTTGGCTGGTGCTGCATAAAGAAAAGTTTTACATCTTTATTACCCTTCATTATATTGCGCTAATTAATTATTTCAAAAGTAATTCTTACCAGACATTTCGGACGATGAGTATTGACTGGAACTCGGGATATGTGTGACAAAACTCCTGTCACTCGCAGGTAACTGGTAAACTGTTTTGATTCTTTCTTCTGATTTCGCAGTAGGGGGAGCTACTTCCTTAAAATTCACTGCAAAAGGATCAAATAAGAGGATATTAGCAAAAGATAAAAGTCTAGAGGTACGTGGGGACATTCATGATCCTACCGGTGGTTAACCACTCCACCGGAAGGCTAGCACCCTCATCAATGGAGTCTCGTTTGACGAAGAAGAACTTGCGTTGCCATCCGTCTTCATTCTTAGTGGCTTTAAGAATAAGGGGTTTGTTGGAAGTTGAAAAAAGCAAAAACCGGCTAGAGCCGTGGGATCGGAGGTGGTATGCAATTGGCATATCTTCAATACAAAGATCGGGACAGTGAAGGTTTTTAATTTGGTTGAGTACAATTAATACCCTCCAGACCATGGGCATGGTTTGGGCAAAGGAAATACCGGTAGTCTAGAAGAATTGCATTATAAATTTGGGAAAAGGGTACCGAAGACCTAGCGAGAAAGGGTATGCCGGGAAGCAGACACAATCAGTAGAAGAAACGTCCGATCGAATTGACCGATCAAATGGTCTAAAGACCGTGCCATCGGGGAAAGCGCCGGAAGCTCTCAAAGTCGCAATGTCTGCATTATCGAAAGCACAGACCTCCTTCTCGGGATTTTTAAGCAGATTCTGCTGAATGAAGGTCTCGGATGATTCGCCGGTCTGAGAATAAGTTCTGGTAGCCATAGCAAGTGAAGGAAAAGAGATCGATAGGAAATGAATAAGAAGTAGGGAATTACCTAGAGACTCCATTGGAGATATCTGCTTTTCAAACAAGAAGAGGGAAGATATAGGAGCGTTGTGAATCTCCATCGAGTTAAAAGCGCGTTGGAAGTTATGGTGTGATCTTGGCCGTCGTCTCGATTTAATTGCCTTGATTTACGAGATAGAATTTTTAAAATATATCCGTTGGATTGGTATACCAACAGATATATTTGGGGACAATTGTTATGGGCCATTTTCTGAGCCTATATATCCTGACTAATATCTTGCTTTTGACTGTTTGCTTGTGATCAGGATACTGGATCGGGATATTGGTAACATCCCGGGCGATATCTTGGTGTTAACTTAATAATTCACGTGCAGGTAAGAGGCTGCAAGTCACTAACGGTCAGATGGACTTCTTCTCCTAGAGACTCGGGCAAATTAGTTGTTTGAGAGACGTTGGACCCGAAAGACCAGGTCTATAACGTTCAAGTGGAGAATATCCGCCGGATCCCGGTTTAATAGGATAGTTTGTTCAATTTCTTTTACTATAAATAGATGGGGCGGATCAGATTAAGGCACACAATTTCTACACTCACACTCTTTCGTACACTTTAGCTCTCTAGCTTCTAGCAAACACTTGTACTCAAATTACATTGTAACACCTAGTTGATCCACACTACATCCTGCACTGTATCCTGACGTTTGAAGTAATAGAAGAACGAGGCAGCTGTGATTGTCAGCTCCCGAGGTTTTGTGCTGGCGATCTAGATTGATCAAGGGCTTTCCTCGTACATCACGTGTCAACCTTTACTTTTTTGCTCATTGTTTGATCACAGATACAGCTCTATATCCTGAGCCGTATCCTGAAACTGTTTTTGCAAACAACTTAATTAACATATTTTTGAACACATTCTCTTAGCACACTACCTCACTTAACGAATTTGATCACTAAATTGCTTAGGTAATTTTTGACCGAAACACGAACCATTTACATAAAGCCATAGCATCTAAATAATTTTGCATCATATATCTAGCTCCATCGGTAAACGAAGAAGGCAATATAAGAGGTGTACCAACATTAGACATATCTTGCTGACCATTATTTCTCAATTTCGGGAGACTTTCATAGATTTCAGATCTTAGATTTTTTTTGTTGAAAACGTATATAGTTAAGTCTCTCGCTCTCAATCATCGTATAAGCATCAACCAAAAATTGTTGGAAAAGTCTCCTTGAATTTAGAATCAGCGAAAAATGGTTTACTCTATCTTGAATACGATACGAAAAGAACTCTCTCACAATTTGGACGCTTCTTGTTGGTTACATCTATCACATCTCTATGAGGGATGTCAACTCTCTAACCATTATCTCCATATGGGAACAGAATTGGGTATTGTAGAGCAAGGTAAGAAGGATGTAATTCACTTATGCATTTAAGAGTCCCTGATTTAGTTTCAACAACAATATCTCTGTTCTCAATTGCGTTTTCAACATCTCCAACAATTAGAGTAGCAACCTCGCCACATGTTGGTAAGTTATACATTCGACCATCCTTCTCCCTTTTTCCAATAAGACGTACCTTAAGACTAAGTTGAGGATCGTCATGAAAACAATCTCTAACCATCCTGTAAACTTTAACCAATACATTATCGGAGTCTAACACAGACTTTATATGTTGGATCAACTGACGATCAAGAGAAGCAGAAGAGGATGCAGGTGACTCCTTAGATCGACTGTTTGGACACATAAATATATCAATGAATTATTAATAAATAATTTAGAAAGAATTTAAACAATTTATATTGTACGATACTTACCTAAATATCGATTCTCTGTTTGAAACCTCGTTTTCTGTATCGTATATGTACAGCTGGCAAAACTTTGGTTTATTGGCATTCTCCGGCAACAGACTTCCAATACTATGATAGTTTTCACCGCTAATCCTGTAGCAAAATGGGCCATTACCTCTATTAACAGTCGGATCCACCTTACCACCCATTGAAGTGAATGCGAACATAGAATTATAACGACGAATGTTTTTCAAAAAATGCTTGCTTTCGTTATCCAAAGATGTAAAGAGTTTCTGGTAATTTGGTTGTGCATCTTTATAATCGGGTAGCTCTACTTTGGCATAACCACAACATAAAAAATAACTTGTTTTCCCATTATCGGTTCTGCATCTCCCCTTCTCTACATCCCATAACTTTTCCATGCATACTTGACACGTAATACACTGGTCACCATGATCTAAGTAATCTGTAGATTAAAATGGAAATAAAATAAATGAAATTAATCCATGTATTTCAATATAAAACAATGCCATACAAAATAATGACGAAAAAATACTACTTAAGCGACTACCTGATGAAACACCTTTGTAAGGATCTTGATCTAACGCTGTCTCTGTAGTCAAATCAACCATTAGAATAGGAGATGTAATTCGTGGTCTGCCTAATAACTTAGATTTTCCAGGAGATAGCTTTGGAGACGTTTTGCGTAAAATAGGAGTTGTAGTCGCTGATGTTATGTTTGGAGAAATAGAAAAGCGACGGATACTTGTTGAAGGTGTTTGGTTGTTTGAAGCAGAAGTGACATCACCTAAATAATACAACAGAAATAAGATAATTCATATGTTTTTTAGTTGTCGCTATTGATGAAAAATATGACTTTCGAAAGTAGGGTATAGTATTACTTGTAAGTATTAACAAAAGGATAGAATTACCATTTTGTGTGTTCCAGTGAAAGGATCTTGTATTAGAAGAGGATTGTAAAGTGTTCATAGCCATGGATTTGCCTCGTAAGATAGCATATTTTTTACTATCTAAATAAAGTCTCCTTAATCTACGTCTCTCTTTAGTGTAACTTTCATAACTTTGCGTGAAAACAACTGATAAAAGAAACACGTTATATAAATATTTTTAGACATATATATGTATCAACATATTTAAGTATGTAAGTTTAAAAAGTATGCAAAGTTTAAAATAAATAAATAAATAAACCTGGTGAAATAGTAGACGCATATTGTGAAATAGTCGGAGTGTGCAACAAATTGGAAGACGAATTAGAAGTCGACGATTCTTTTGTTTTAGAAACCGGTAAGCCGTGTGATACATTAAATCTTTTACTATCCGAATACAATTTCCGTAGCTTACGGCTTTCTCTGCACTCGTCTTGTGTAACTGCTGGAGTTAAAACTGTATTAACATGAAAAACCAAATAAACGATATAATAGCATTAGTTGTCTAAAAAAATTGGTAAAACTTAAATCCATTAGTACAAAAATAAGTTAGTTAATATTGTAAGATTATATAAATATGTTATGATTATGAAATTTGATCTATGTAATTTAGGTAAAAAAGAATAAGTTAATTGTAAACTTTGATACTAAAAGATCAATATCAATCAATAACAATATATAAAATAAGAAAATAAACCAAGCGGGACAAATCGGCGGCTAAGGCTAAATCAGATTGCATGGCATCTTGTTGAAAGCCCTATTTGTGATATTGAAAGGTGTATGAAATAGTCAACATACACTCATTACTTGTCCATCATACTTCATCACCTTTATATCTATCCTTCAATCAGATCATAACTTCATTTATTGGATTTCACTAAGGGTTTCAAGATTGCTCTTGTCACACCCCCAAATTACCACCTAGGGAGTGTCCCGGTTAGGCGTGTGACGACTAGCAATGAGCCACCAATTACATTGAATCACAAGTTTGAAATAAAGTTCCATCATTTAGTAATACCGAAATCTCAACATAAGTTGTTCAAAAACCATAAGTTCAGCGGAAGCATTAACGTATCACAAAGTATAAGTTTCACACAACCAAAGTAAATAAATGTTTGTTAAATAACTCAGCAATGCAACCATGACCACTCGCACCCTCCAGCCAGCAAGTTCCTGTGTTCCAAGTACCTAAGGACCTGCGAGCATGTAACACGTGTATCAGACAAAGCTGGCGAGTTCACAGTTTTAGAAAACGTTTGTTACCCGTTGTATGTAAAACAGTTCAATAACCAATGCAAGTAATATTGTTAATATCTCATTTCCAAACACGGACGGCTCCTGAAATACATGACTGCCCTTCCCACGTACTCCTATCTAGTACTGGGCCAGACTGGGTCATTAGTTCACCTCCGTCCTCTACAGGCACGGGGTGAGGGTGCCAAACCTAAGTAGCGCTACTAACTAATACCCGATGAGGGACTTACAAAAGATGATAGGTGAGAATATTAACCAATATACTCGTTTTTACCCAAAGACTCATCCCCCCCCATGGGATACCCACTGACTGTCCCCAACCACTGGGACGCATGCTCGAATGTAGTGAACTCACCTTGGTTTGCTCGGTAGAATTAGTTACTCGTTTAACAACAGTGATTAACCAAGCCCTATGATAGTTACACATAACAGTCAGTTTGCATACAAGCACATCACGTATCATTTCTCATTTAATCATGTACACAATCACCAATGTTCTCACATTCATCACTAAGCATGTTAGGAAACTAAATCAGGTACAACATCTTTCGACACATTATCTTTCGGTTCACAGTTATCATCTTTCGATTCATAGTTATCGTTCGACACATCAGTTATGTTTCGACACATCTTTCGACACATCAACAATGTTTCGGTCAACAGTTATCTTTCGGTCAACAACAATGTTTCGGTCAACAGTTATCTTTCGGTCAACAACAATGTTTCGGTCAACAGTTATCTTTCGGTCAACAATAACTATCTTTCGACCTACAGTTATCTTTCGATCCTATGGTTATGTTTCGGTCAACAACAGTTATCGTTCAGTCAATACGGTTATCATTCGATCACAGCGGTTTTCACTCATCAAACAGTTACAGCATCTTTCGGTTACAGTAACCCTAATCATACAATCCGACAATTACGTTTTGTGTTTTCACCAAAAGTCAGTCCGTGAACGTGTGTGAATGAGTGCATACTTGTGCTCTAATGTACGATATGGTATTCAAACAAATCACGATAACCGAACAACAATAATCAATAGCCTATCCGATGGGCTAGAATACAACCGATTAACATTAATCCAACCGATTAACCCTAGTCCGGTTCTACAACAACCCGAAACCATTCATCAAATTAACCCTAATCGGTTGAAATAGGAACGTGGAACAATAACATCAATCAACATTATATCACAGAAATCGTCAATCAATCACCTACTTGTTAAACCCTAGTTTCATGCATGAACTATCTATCAAACAAGATCATGTAATTGAGAGCATCACATAGGAACAATATGCAAAAGATTATACTAACCAAATGACGGATGAGAATATGATGATGATCACAACAGGAGGTTCTTGATTACTGCCGTCGCCCAAAAGGTTTCTAGGGTTTGGAATATGATTAAGTGTTTTGTGCTAGACATCTACGTAATGTTTTATAACATTGATGGGGGTTTGGGCCGGTACCGAGTTGGGCCGAAGGTTAAGGCCTTTCATCGAAGGATCCTTCTGAGTCCGAAAGATTGTCGAAGGATCTTATCCTGGGTCGAAGGATAGGTCTTTCGGTTCCGTGATCCTTCGAAGGTTGGCCTTTCAGTCGAAGGATCCCAACTTGGAAGATGTCTTAGCATAAATCAAGTATCCCAATACGTTACTCATTAACAAGTTTGCAACATAATCCTACTAGCACAATGATCTAGGACATGTAAATACAACAAAGGAGTCGGGGAATAGGATAATACTAACCTCAAGAAGTCGGGTTGTCACATCATCCCCAACTTGAAAGAAATTTCGTCCCGAAATTTAGCAAATAGGTACAAGAGAGTGAAGCGACAATTCAAGATCGTTGCGGAATTTCCTCAGGTGTTACATCATCCCCAACTTGAAGGGGAATCTCGTCCCGAGATTCACTAGTTTTGCTTGACTCTGCTTTGTCTTTGGGAAAGAGGTGAGGGTACTTTAGTTTCATCTGATCCTCGCGTTCCCACGTGAACTCCGGTCCACGCCTTGAATTCCACCGGACCCTAACAATCGGAATTCGACTGTGTTTACGCACCTTGACCTCCCGGTCCATGATTTCAATAGGTTCTTCAACAAACTGCAGCTTGTCATCCAGCTTGAGCTCTTGAAATGGCACAACTAGTGTCTCATCAACCAGACACTTCTTTAGTTGAGAAACGTGAAACACATCGTGAACATTGCCTAATTCCGCAGGTAACTCGAGTCTGTAAGCGACTTTACCGATCCGCTCAATAATTTTGAATGGCCCAATGTAACGTGGATTAAGCTTGCCACGCTTCCCAAAGCGTACAACGCCCTTCCACGGTGAAACTTTCAACATAACCCGATCATTAACTTCGAACTCTAAAGGCTTTCTACGCTTGTTAGCATAACTTTTCTGACGATCACGCGCTGCTGCCATACGATCCCTTATCCGAGCTATATTTTGCGAAGTTTCCAGAATGAGTTCAGGACCTGTGAGTTGACTGTCACCTACTTCCGCCCAACAGAGAGGAGAACGACATTTCCGCCCATACAATGCTTCGAACGGAGCTGCCTGAATACTTGTGTGGTAGCTGTTGTTGTAGGAGAACTCTATTAACGGCAAGTGTCTTTCCCATCCCTTCCCAAAATCGATCACACATGCCCGCAGCATGTCTTCAAGTGTCTGAATAGTGCGCTCACTCTGACCATCCGTCTGTGGGTGGTAAGCGGTGCTCATATCAAGTTTCGAACCGAACAATTTGTGCATAGAATGCCATAATTCAGAAGTGAAATGCGGATCTCGATCTGAGATGATAGAAGTTGGCACTCCGTGCCGAGCAACTACCTCCTTAAGATACACTGCTGCAAGCTGCGAAAACTTATCTGTTTCCTTGATTGCTAGAAAATGTGCCGATTTCGTGAGTCGATCAACAATCACCCATATAGTGTCGTTTCCAGCCTGAGTTCTTGGTAATCCAGTAACGAAATCCATAGCGATCTGTTCCCACTTCCATTTGGGTATTTCTGGCTGCTGCAGTAGACCCGAAGGCTTCTGATGTTCCGCTTTAACTCTAGCACAAGTTAAGCATTTACCCACGTATGTGGCGATGAGGGCTTTCATATTCGGCCACCAATACATAATCTTAAGATCGTGATACATCTTGTCCGATCCCGGGTGAATAGAATAGCGTGACTTGTGTGCTTCATCCATCACAAGTTCTCTAAGATCACCAAGCAGAGGAACCCATACTCTTCCCATAATGTAGTAGATGCCATCAGATCTCTGTTCAAGCTGCTTTTCCATACCGCGTAAACCCCCAGCTTCGATGTTTTCTTCCTTCAATGCCTCAGTCTGAGCCGTACGAATCTTATCAGGAAGGTTGGAATGTATAGTGAGTTGTAATGCGCGAACACGTTTAGGCTTCGTTTCTTTGCGGCTAAGTGCGTCCGCCACAACGTTAGCTTTACCTGGGTGGTATTTGATGGCACACTCGTAATCATTGAACAACTCCACCCAGCGACGCTGACGCATATTCAATTCTTTTTGGTCAAAGATATGCTGGAGGCTCTTGTGGTCGGTATAGATAACGCACTTCGTACCGTATAAATAGTGCCTCCAAATCTTCAGCGCAAACACCACTGCTCCTAACTCCAAGTCATGTGTCGTATAGTTCTTCTCGTGAACCTTCAACTGTCGAGAAGCGTAAGCTATCACCTTCTCGCGTTGCATCAACACGCAACCGAGACCCTGAATCGAAGCATCACAATAAACTACAAAATCCTCAGTGCCATCCGGTAGAGATAAGATTGGTGCGCTGCATAACCTTTGTTTCAAAAGCTGGAAAGCATCCTCCTGTTTCGTCCCCCAAGAGTAAACTACTTTCTTCTGTGTTAACGAGGTGAGTGGCTGTGCAATCTTTGAGAAGTTCTGAATGAAACGGCGATAATACCCTGCTAGACCGAGAAATTGCCGCACCTCCGAAGGGTTCTTTGGTGCCGCCCAATTTCTAATGGCGTCAACTTTGGCAGGATCCACATGTATGCCTACCTCATTGACTATATGCCCCAGAAAATGTACCTCCCGTATCCAAAAATCACACTTAGAAAACTTTGCGTACAACTGCTCCCTCCTCAGGAGTTCTAGGATAAGGCGTAGGTGCCGCTCGTGATCCTCCTTGTTCTTGGAGTAAATTAGAATGTCGTCAATAAAAACGATAACGAAGTCGTCAAGGTATGGCTTGCACACGCGGTTCATGAGGTCCATGAAAACCGCTGGTGCGTTGGCTAACTCGAATGGCATAACCAAGAACTCATAGTGACCGTATCGCGTCCGAAACGCGGTTTTGGGAACGTCTTCCTCTCTGACTCGCACTTGATGATAACCAGACCTTAAGTCGATCTTAGAGTAAAAGCTCGACCCTTGTAACTGGTCAAACAGGTCGTCAATACGAGGCAAAGGATAACGGTTTTTGATCGTCATCTTGTTGAGCTCGCGATAATCTATACACATTCGTAAGGACCCGTCCTTCTTCTTCACAAATAAGACTGGGGCTCCCCAGGGGGAAGAGCTAGGTCGGATGAAACCCCTATCCAACAGCTCTTGGAGTTGGTTTGATAATTCCTGCAGTTCTCCTGGCGCAAGATGATAAGGAGCACGAGCAACTGGGGCTGCCGCTGGGGCGAGGTCAATCTGGAATTCCACCTGACGATGTGGAGGTAAACCAGGGAGTTCCTCAGGAAATACGTCAGGATATTCCCGAACAACTGGAAGATCCTCGATCTTCCTTTCATCAGACGATGAATCGGTAACAAGAGCTAATATAGCAGGATAGCCCTTACGCAAATACTTCTGAGCCTTCATTGCCGAAACAATGCTAACTGGGGTCCCGCTGCGATGACCTTGAACTGATAGAAATTCCCCACTGGGAAGGGGAACACGTATGATCTTCTCCTTACAGAGAATCTCTGCTTGATACTTGGACAACCAGTCCATACCAACGATCACGTCGAAGCTTCCAAGAGTAATAGGAATCAAGTCAATGTCGAAAACTTGACCCAGAAGATCGATTTTACACCCAAATAGAACATGTGTAGCTTCGATTGTTTTACCATTTGCGATTTCTACTATGTGTTTCATTACAAGAAGTGTAGGACTTAACCCTAATTGGGAGCTAAACTCCAAAGACACGTAACTCCAGTCGGCACCAGAATCAAATAAAATAGAAGCAATAACACCGTTTACTGAAAACGTACCGGTAACCACGTTGCCGTCGTTCCGCGCTTCCCCAGCTCCCAGCACAAACCCGCGCCCACGCGCAACATTACCCCCGTTGTTCCCTGTATTGTTATTCCCGTTACCACCCCCTGTGTTCTGTCTCAGCTGAGGGCAGTCTCGCTTGAAGTGCCCCTCGGCCCCACACTGATAACACCCTTTCTGATTACCCTGAGTTTGCTGAGGCTGTTGCCTACCCGCCTGCTGCGCTGGCTGCTGCTGAGCTGGAAGTGTGGTCCTACAATCCCTGGCCTTGTGCCCCGGTCGATTACACCGATAACAAACTCGAGTACACTGCCCCTTGTGATGAAGATCACACTTGCTGCACAAGGGTAGCTTCCCCGCATATGATCCCTGCCCTGATCTGTTACTCGAGTTCTGATTTACTGATGCTGTCTGGCTGAAACTGCGGGTGCTGCCAGTATCCGTCTTCTTCTGAGGCTGTGTAGAGTTGGACCCCTTGTCCGTATCGTTCCACTTACGTTTGCCATCTGCAGCAGATGCAGTGGAAGTAGTGGCAGCTGTGGTAGTGCTAGAAATACGAGGTGGCAATGAGTCGCTCTCCACCTCCTGGTCAACGATTTTATGTGCCAATCTAACAATCTGGGTTAGGTTATTGAGGTTCGCTGCTGTAACTAAACCCTTCACCCGTGGAGGTAACCCCTTAATAAACAACTCGATTCTTCGGGGCATGGGTCGGGACAAGTTCGGACACAAATCAGCTAACTCATACGACCGCTTCACATACGCCTCGATTTCAGACCCCACCATTGTCAGATGATAGTACTCATTCTCTAACTTCGCTATTTCATCTCGAGGACAGTATTCCTCTCTCATCAGTTCCTTGAAATCATCCCACGTAGTGGCGTTCGCCGCCTCAATACCTAGCAGTTGGACCTGGGCATTCCACCAGGTCAAGGCACCATCCTGAAGCGTGCCTGCTGCAAACTTTACCCTATCCCCAACTGGGCAGTTACATATCGCAAACACTGACTCCGCCTTTTCGAACCAGCGTATGAGTCCTACAGCCCCTTCAGTGCCACTGAAGGTCTGTGGCTTGCAATCCATGAAAGTTTTAAAAGTGCAGACCGGTGGGTGAGGCTGGTTTTGTGGCGCCGGCTGACCTATTAACGAAAGGAAAATAAACCAACAAGTAAGACTCAAGTTCACGATTCAAAGGAAAGAATGTCTGGTACATGTCATACCAGCCTGATAAGCTGCCAAGGCTGCAGCCACCTGGGCGTTGAGTAATGCCTCTAGCTCAGCTTGAGTCATATGGATTTCGCCTTGTCCGCCACCGCGGCCTCCACCACGCCCACCGCGTCCACCACGACGACCTCCACCACGTCCGTTCATGATTCTATAAGTATGGGAAGAAGTAACAAATTAACAGACCATTTCAGGCGAATGTCGAGTATTGCTATAGTATTCACAGTTTTCGAGGTTCTAATACAACATTGACTAACAACGCAGGATTCCTTTTTCACACTAGTCGAGATTTACTGGGACTCACATGCACCTCACGTTGTTATTATGTGTGCACCCATAATAATAACCTGATTTGCATGCTTATCTCAGTTCCTCCCTACTCATGTTAGAAGGTTTCCCCTAATTCATACAGTACGACCGTCGATATCACAACATAGATCATGTAAACACAAGAAGAGTCCTACTCTTAAAAACACGTAGTATGGACAGGTAGCATAGTAATTCGTATTGTAATGGCATGTGTGCGTTCGAGTGTGATATCAATCATGAGTATGTACTAACTATATTATACAATAGTAAACAAGAGACGAACCTTGCTGCCTGGAGCTGAGTGTCATGGTCAATGTCGTATCAGTATGTCGTATCAGTTCAGTTATAGTCTGGTTTTATAAAACATTTTTAAAACCAAATTCACTATAACCAGTGGCTCTGATACCAAACTGTCACACCCCCAAATTACCACCTAGGGAGTGTCCCGGTTAGGCGTGTGACGACTAGCAATGAGCCACCAATTACATTGAATCACAAGTTTGAAATAAAGTTCCATCATTTAGTAATACCGAAATCTCAACATAAGTTGTTCAAAAACCATAAGTTCAGCGGAAGCATTAACGTATCACAAAGTATAAGTTTCACACAACCAAAGTAAATAAATGTTTGTTAAATAACTCAGCAATGCAACCATGACTACTCGCACCCTCCAGCCAGCAAGTTCCTGTGTTCCAAGTACCTAAGGACCTGCGAGCATGTAACACGTGTATCAGACAAAGCTGGCGAGTTCACAGTTTTAGAAAACGTTTGTTACCCGTTGTATGTAAAACAGTTCAATAACCAATGCAAGTAATATTGTTAATATCTCATTTCCAAACACGGACGGCTCCTGAAATACATGACTGCCCTTCCCACGTACTCCTATCTAGTACTGGGCCAGACTGGGTCATTAGTTCACCTCCGTCCTCTACAGGCACGGGGTGAGGGTGCCAAACCTAAGTAGCGCTACTAACTAATACCCGATGAGGGACTTACAAAAGATGATAGGTGAGAATATTAACCAATATACTCGTTTTTACCCAAAGACTCATCCCCCCCATGGGATACCCACTGACTGTCCCCAACCACTGGGACGCATGCTCGAATGTAGTGAACTCACCTTGGTTTGCTCGGTAGAATTAGTTACTCGTTTAACAACAGTGATTAACCAAGCCCTATGATAGTTACACATAACAGTCAGTTTGCATACAAGCACATCACGTATCATTTCTCATTTAATCATGTACACAATCACCAATGTTCTCACATTCATCACTAAGCATGTTAGGAAACTAAATCAGGTACAACATCTTTCGACACATTATCTTTCGGTTCACAGTTATCATCTTTCGATTCATAGTTATCGTTCGACACATCAGTTATGTTTCGACACATCTTTCGACACATCAACAATGTTTCGGTCAACAGTTATCTTTCGGTCAACAACAATGTTTCGGTCAACAGTTATCTTTCGGTCAACAACAATGTTTCGGTCAACAGTTATCTTTCGGTCAACAATAACTATCTTTCGACCTACAGTTATCTTTCGATCCTATGGTTATGTTTCGGTCAACAACAGTTATCGTTCAGTCAATACGGTTATCATTCGATCACAGCGGTTTTCACTCATCAAACAGTTACAGCATCTTTCGGTTACAGTAACCCTAATCATACAATCCGACAATTACGTTTTGTGTTTTCACCAAAAGTCAGTCCGTGAACGTGTGTGAATGAGTGCATACTTGTGCTCTAATGTACGATATGGTATTCAAACAAATCACGATAACCGAACAACAATAATCAATAGCCTATCCGATGGGCTAGAATACAACCGATTAACATTAATCCAACCGATTAACCCTAGTCCGGTTCTACAACAACCCGAAACCATTCATCAAATTAACCCTAATCGGTTGAAATAGGAACGTGGAACAATAACATCAATCAACATTATATCACAGAAATCGTCAATCAATCACCTACTTGTTAAACCCTAGTTTCATGCATGAACTATCTATCAAACAAGATCATGTAATTGAGAGCATCACATAGGAACAATATGCAAAAGATTATACTAACCAAATGACGGATGAGAATATGATGATGATCACAACAGGAGGTTCTTGATTACTGCCGTCGCCCAAAAGGTTTCTAGGGTTTGGAATATGATTAAGTGTTTTGTGCTAGACATCTACGTAACGTTTTATAACATTGATGGGGGTTTGGGCCGGTACCGAGTTGGGCCGAAGGTTAAGGCCTTTCATCGAAGGATCCTTCTGAGTCCGAAAGATTGTCGAAGGATCTTATCCTGGGTCGAAGGATAGGTCTTTCGGTTCCATGATCCTTCGAAGGTTGGCCTTTCAGTCGAAGGATCCCAACTTGGAAGATGTCTTAGCATAAATCAAGTATCCCAATACGTTACTCATTAACAAGTTTGCAACATAATCCTACTAGCACAATGATCTAGGACATGTAAATACAACAAAGGAGTCGGGGAATAGGATAATACTAACCTCAAGAAGTCGGGTTGTCACAGCTCTCATCTGCATTCCTAATTTGTCCATCATACGGTTCATAAGTCTACGAAAATCTGGTAAACTAATTCCTTTTTTTCAATGTTGATGTTCATCTGCCATGTCTTGCTTGGATTTCTTGAATGAAAAACAAAATCTGTATACAGTTACCAAAATGTAACTTGTTTCGTTGACAGATTTACCTTCATTCAGTTAGGTAACATACATGATGTTCTAGGTGTATTTACGGCATACATGTCTTCGGGTATGAAAAAAACAGATTTAGGTAGTGATTTTAATACACTAACATGCTCGAAGACGTTAAGTATACGATGCACACCAGGTGTTCGAACAAATGACTTTATGAAAAATGTTATACTTAACGAAAGTATCATTATGTTAAAGTAGAACAACAAATAATAATGAGGTGTTTTATACGATTAAGTTGTAAAGTTAAGTTTTTTCGCTTGTGCATTTATTGGGTAAGATGAAATGCAACAACAAAGATTGTTTGTCTAAAAGGAATTAATTTCTGTTATGGATGTCAACAGAAATGGGTTTGTGTAATTTAGATTGATTAAAAAGGCTTACAAATATAGGATATGTTTATGTAATAAAAGAAAGTTACTCAAGTAACATCAACAGGAATGCAGCTATTTAACGTATGTATGTTTGTCATTCCTTTAAACTACAACAAAAAGATTGTATTATATGTTAAGAGTTGATGTTTTATTTAAAATGGGTCAACGTTTTAAATGTTTGTTAGAATGGCTGGAGCTGAAAACGATGTTGTCGTCATATCGGATTCTGAAGACTCTTCGGCTGAATCAGAGGAGTTTGATGATGATGAAACTGGTCCGCTGATATTTATTGTGCCATACACCAAACGCTTTGTAAGATCCGACAAAATTATATGTTAATAGGCGTCTAATATGTTTACATAATTTGGTTAAGTTTTGTATTTTTTAAAATATTTGACATCATTAATGGAAATTATTATTACGTTTTGTAACTTATAGCGCATACCAGTTGCAGTAGCACGGATTACAGGAATTGACGAAACCTTGAAAGTTAAGATCGCAAATAGGCAGAATGTGGAGACAAAACATTATGTTATGGCGGAGCCAAATAAAAACAGTACCAAGTATGTGGTCAAAGGCTGGGCGAAATGGCTAAAAGATAACAACATAAAAGAAGGTGATCATTGCAAGTTCCAGTACTTTCCAGATATTGGTGTTTTGTTCCTTGCGAATGTTTTCCGCTAGTGGTGATGTTTGAAACTTTGAAACAGGGTTGAAGCATAACATATGGTTGTTTTGGCTAATGAAGAAACCTAGCGTAACTTATGTAGTGTTAAAAGTTGTTTTGTAGTAGCTTAACATGTTTGACAGTGTTTATAAATATCTACCTATTCTAGTTTTAGTTTATATGTTATATTTAATACATAGTTTAGGCCTTCAAATCAATTGACAACTATAAAATCGATATACTTTTTTAACGGAAATTTAAATATTCGGAACATAAGTTAGTAAATGAGAGTAGTTCAATACCATTGGTAATGTCTGAAAAAGGACTTCTTGAGATGCCAGCCGCAACATCTAAATAAAAGACACAAAAAATAAATATCGCATATCTAGATTGTTATTGTAGATATACAAATTAGACTAACATCACAAGAATCCAAAAAGTGTTACCTGTTGAGCTGTTTATATTAAATGCATTATTGGACGTACATGAAGATCCACGCTTGGATTTTTCTTGAAGTGGCTATCATTGTAATAAAGAAAAATGAATTACATTATAATTATAATTATAATTCTAATCATATATAAACAAATAAACAATGTAAAAGATAAATCAAAACTCACAACCTGAAGTGTTTTCCTGGTTTGATTGATTTAACAAAGAATTGGAATCATGCTTTGACCGTTTATACATTGCGGAATACGTTTTTGGAATAACAAAGTAATCGATTGTTCAAACTGGCTTACAATTCCCTTGTAGTGAAAGGGATGTATTGGTTGAACTAAAAACTACAAATGACATGAAACGAGATGAAGAGATTTATATGTTGTAAATTCTGTTTTTAAGGAAACATTAGTAATGTAAACATTTAATTATATTCATTATGATATTAATGATTAATTTCTTAATATTGGAAAGTCAACACTTTAAATAATATTTTTTAATTTAAATTTAAAAAACCGAAAAAGTTTCTATATATAAATGACTTTCCAACATTCCAACTTTAATATAAATATTATGCTTAATTTCAACATTGAAAGGATCTTATATTTTAGAATTTAGCAAATTTAAAATTCGTTTATATGGCTTTTTTTTAATTTTTTTGAATAATGGAAACGGATTAACATTTGACATCAAACTTTAATATTCTAAGAATGTTATTAGGATAGTAGATTTAATAAAGTTGGAAAAAGTAATACTAATATAAATATAACGTTTCGGTTTTTCTAACAAAGGATAATTAAAGAATATCTCTTTACTGATATAAAGATAACAAACTACAATAAATATAAACGTACGTATATATAAAAAAAGGTTTTTTCTATACTATCATCTATTATTGATATATATATATGACAGACCACAATAAAGTGATTAGTAATATTATATTCAATTGATATAACAATGGAAAACCACAATAAACATAAAACATAATACATAATCGGTAAAAAAGTAAGATCATGTCATAGCATAGAAAAAAAACCCAACATAAATAGAAATCGACGTACATACAAATATGAAACATCTGATTAATAATGTCATCTCTTATTAATATAACGATAAAAAAGATAAACCGCCAAACATAGTGGGTAAAAAACCAACATCAGGTAATCCCATAAAAAGTTCTGAATATGATTAAACACAAAAAAAAAAACATAGAAAAGTTTTGTAAAACACTGAGATGACTATTAGTTTCCATTAACTACTTTTCAAGCTTTGGCTTCAAAAGCCCTGCATTCACATTCGCATCTTCATCTTTATCACCATCACTCTTACGCGGTTTAGTTGACGACTGCGAAGAACATAAATCCACACCATAGACGGCATCCAAATTACGCTTAAGTTCATTCTCAACCATCTCCACAGAACAGTTCATCTCAAGTGCAGAGGGTGTGCTAAACATGCTTTTGTTCACATTAGACAACGGAGTGTCTTCATCACCAGTACGGGATACAGAATCCTGTAAATAAAAACAAAAAGGTTAAAAAATTGATAAAGTAAGGTGAGTGACAAAATATTGAACCAATGGTGAATTACATAATTTGTAAGACATACCTTAACATCAAAGTTAACAGTTGCATTTGAATCAGACGGAACAACATTTAAAGGTTCATCATCAGCAGGCTGTATTTATCTCGTATATTTCAATTAACATTGTAATGTGCTATAAGTTTTTATAACAAAAAAGTATAACTAACGTATAAAACGTATGTCGAACCTGGAATTCATCAAAATGCCTATCAAGATCAGTGATGATTGCAGGATTTTCAGTCAACTTCGACACCGAGTAGCCATCTGATTTGTTTTTTATGTTAAACGAAGCTATGGTTATCTTAAACGCAAACCGCCGATTTAACAATGCCTTCAGCTTTGTGGGAAAGTTACCATCACTGGCTAACTGTTCGATAAACATTAAGAGTGTCATATTGCATAACTTTGAGACATAATTTATAAAAAATACCAGTTTAAAATATAAACACTAAAATGTAAAAAGGAAGTAATATGAAATTTTATTACCACGATATAACTTACGTCAATGTTTTTATCTAAAAGCTGGTTTGCGTTAACCTTTAACAGTTTAACAACTTCACGTTCAAACAACGTCAAAGTGACAATCCCGGTACAATCCTGAACACATATTAGAACTTTTATCCTGCCAAAATTTTAAATAAGATTTTGTTAACAATCATGTAATAGGTTTAGGACAATAAATGAATCAAGTAAATTAACCTGGGAACAGACACAACAGTCCTTTTATTGCAATGATCAAGCTGACATTTCAAGACAGTTACTTCATCATATCCTTCACTTCCATCTTGCTTGTCCTTGCAAATAGTGTTGAAAAGAACCTTTTTGTTGCAATTCTTACATGCATTGTAAAACCAGGAGTCTTCTGAAGCAAAGCTCTTAATTGTTCCCAGGATAATAACAAACTTTTGTTGTATACATAGTAGATAATTTAGAACATTCTGAAAGGAAAAAAATACGTATAAAAAATAAAACAATAAATAATTGTAACAATACTTCAGAGATTTCGCTTAATGCTCAAATGTACTAAAGGAAACATCAGATAGATATTCCTCAGTCATTGACTTGATAGTAGAAGAACTCAATCCAGAATAACCGGAAGACGTTGAAACAGTAAGCTGAGCAAGGAAACTGTATAGGAAAAATAATGAATGTTACAAAAGTAATACGTATTCAAAAGATGTTATAAAAAAAGGTAATAAGATTACAAACCTTTTCTTGAAATCCAAAATCTCTTTTACTTCAGAGTTTATGAAGACTCGAGTTACATTATACAAATTGGAGACAAACAAATTACCTGCTTGATTATAGCAACATGTAAATAAAAAGACAACTTGAATAAATTACATATGTAGTTGAATGAAAAGTGATAGTGTCGGTATAGAATATACCTCCCCAAAATCTGTACTTCCCAAACTGAACAACGACCACAACATTCTTTTCATCCTTATGGTTCTTCTCAAATTCTAAAATCTGATCAGCATAACAACCCCATAACGTCACGTAAATCTGATGGTTTCTACAAAATAAAATTTAAATACGTAAGTTGGTAGTTGTAAAATATATAAAATGGGAGAAATATATAAGTAAATGTAGGTATATATAAGAAGGGTAGGGTTCCAGCGTGAACAACCTCCCAAGAGTGAACTGCGTGAACAGATATGGACCCTTGATTTCCTTTTTAGTTGTTAAGGGTAGGATTGTAATTATATAAAAAATTAGATTTAAATCATTATTTTAATAATTGAATTAAGTCACATCTTTCCTAATTTAAATTCATTATCCACATTATGTTTATTTATTAATAAGATAATTATCAAGACAAACAACAAATCACCAGATTTCAATTTTAATTTTTATTTCAAATTTCATCACCAGAATTCAAATTTTGATTTTTAAGATCCACGTAACCTTCATATTTCAACGGTATACACATGTGTACTTGGATATAAATAGAACAGTACACATGTGTACTCAGCATCGTACATATGTGTATAGTAATTCACAGGTGTACATCAACATTCAATACAAAAAAAATTATGAGATATCACAAAAACAGACGATATACACATGTGTACATCGCATTAAAAAGAGGGCAAAATCAGAATACACATGTGTACATCGCATTTAAACAAATAATTATTTTAATAATTGAATTAAGTTACAACTTTCCTAATCCTTGATTTGATTTGTGAGAGATTTATGCAATCAATTTAAGAGGATAATTGATTACTTGATTTGTGAGAGATTTATGCAATCAATTTAAGATTGAAATTACACATATACCCTTTTTGTATTTAATTAAATGGAAAAAGTTAACCAAATAATTACAATCATGCCACTCACTTTAATCTCAAGATCATAAAAATCAAGGGACCAGATCAGTTCACGCAGTTCACTCTTGGGATTTTGTTCACGTTTGAACCTAATCCTATATAAGAATGTACTGCAAATCTTCCAAAATAAAGTAGTCTTCTTCTCGTCTTTGCCGTTATTATGTTCACTTTTATCCTCTGACGGAAGACACTTAACCACAAAACCAATAACATCTAAAAAAATACAAAATAATGAAATTAAAATTGCATAAAATATATAATATTAAATTAATAAAATTGAAGATAAAATTTTTAAATAAAGTACCAATCGGGCTTTTGAAAGACTTGCCATCATCATGAGGGTCATCCACAACAGAATCAAATGGAGAAAAATCAAATCCCCATTCAGCACCAACAGGCTCGTTGCATTCTTCGACAGTAGTGTTGTCATTTAGATTGATCTTCAAGGAACTCTGAACATATTTAACTTTCTGACGATTTTCACCCATTGAAGGGTTACGAATAGTTAAACATTGATTTTCTGTCAGCAAATGCTCATAAGTAGTAGTGTTTTTTTTTTTTTTTGTAAAACAAATGCCTGCATTTTGGTGCCCTATAAAACAACGTTTTATAATTAATTATAAACAGTAACACATTAATTTGAAATAAAAAAAACGTATGCATTGGCCTAAAAAAACCTCTTGGTCATGAAAATCATATCGTAGTAATAAATCTTCCTAGGATTGTTGAAGGTAGGTCTTGTCCATAGCCGGACTATTCGGATTCTGATAGTATAGTCATCAACATTAAGATCAACATTATTAAGAAGTGTGATAGCAGCCTGTTCCATCTCTGCAATTCATACAAAAAATTAAGATAAGTTACTTGATGATGATATACAACAATCTATGAACAAAAGTATATGAAAAACATCATATGTTAACTCAAGAATAAAATAACTATATGATTTACAATGAAACTCGCATAAGTCATACCAGAAGATATGTATATCGAAATATACAAAGTCAGTAGATGTGATGTGTATGAAACATAAAAAATTACGTCTTATTTATAAAAGAAAGTGAGCACATAATTTTGGTAGAGATATTTTTGAATTTAATTATAATTGTCAGCCTTTACAAAAATATAAAAATTAGGTTAATATAAATTTTAATGATTAGTTAGTTTCCATAATTTTCAGTCTTCCAAAGTAAGCACGAATATTTGAAATCGCAACCTATTAAGTGAGAGTTGACTTTCTATAATTAAAATGACTATAAATAGGTTATAGGTTAATTCTTATATAAAAAGCATAATAACATAAGTGGTCAAAACTATAATGCAAGGTTTACAATGACAATCATAGTCTTCATACAACTATTCTTCTAATAATAACAACACTATATTAGCTGTGCAGCAAAGAGGAAGGTAAAAGAAAGAATGACATACTGATTATTTTCAATCATGTTAAATGGTTAATTGATTAAGAGACGATAAAATAAAAATATACTTTTTGAAGAAATTATTAACATCATTAGCATCATTTACAGATGTTATAAAATTATAAAAAACACTCAAATAAATTTGAAATACTTTAAATATTATTTAAATAAATATATCAACTTCTTTTAGGTTAATTTATTTACTTAAAGGAATAATATCAATCAGACGTAAATATGATTAACTTCCCTGTTTAATCTTTAAATTTTGTATGTTTTTTTTAAACAACCATGATAATATATTTCTTAAAAATAAACAACAATATTAACCTCTGATATATTAATTTGTTTGTATCTTTAAAAGTTGTTTGTATATCGTTTTTTATCTATCATATGTGTAATTTTATTATATATAACACATACAACAGAGAGTTATATAAACACTAATTTTTTTACATAAACAGGCATGGTAATATATTTATAAAAAATAAACATCAATGTAAATGTAAAAATATGAATATATTAATTTCTTTATATCTTTAGAAGTTGTTTTTATATCTTTTTTGATCTATCATATGTGTAATGGGAATAAAAACTACTTAACAAATATATTAAACTTTTTAGACATGGCATATTTAATAATCTGATATTATCTTATAGATTGTCATTATAGTGGTTCAAAGCACAGTTAAGATGTGCAAAAATGTAATGACTTGAAATTCAAAACCATAAGAAATGTTAAAAACCAATAACCATATAAAAAGTTAATATCTACCATATGAAAAGGAAAAACGGAAACCTAAATGTCAAATAACTATTCAATATGCGGAACCTAAGGTACAACTTTTTCAACACTCAACACCTGGTCATTTTCATCAAAAGAAAAGTGAACGGTGTCACCGACCTTAATTCGAGCGGATTTCATGAACTTCGACCAACGGGTTAACGCATATCGAAAACCCGTTTCGTTATTTCTTTCACGTCTGGTACCATTGGTAAACTGCTGTGGCGGATCCAGATGCATAAGTCTGACGGTGATATCCTTTAAATCTTCATCAAGTCTAGCCATCCGTGAAACAGGATCAGGAAGCCTCTGTATTGTTGTAAAAAATAAAATTATTAATAATTATGAAACTAAAAAGAATAATCTTTATTAAGTTAAGTAAAAAAAATTGTAACACTTATTTTTTAGCAGTTTGTAAAATGATATTAAAACTTAGAGTAAACTTTCGTTTTGCTCCCTGTGGTTTGGTCACTTTAACGGTTTTGCCCCAAACCTTTAAAAATAGCCATTTTACTCCCTGATGTTTTGGTTTTGTTGCCAGTTTGCTCCCTGTGGGGAGCAAAATGGAAAAACAAACAATTTGGATGGAGTTTGAGGCGGGGAGCAAACTGGCAAAAAAAACCGAAACATCAGGGAGTAAAATGGCTATTTTTAAAGGTTTGGAGCAAAACCGTTAAAGTGACCAAACCACAGGGAGCAAAATAGAAGTTTACTCTAAAACTTACAAAGTAATGTTGACCAGCCATACGAACAAACTGAAGAACACCACCGCCTGGTTGTTCATCAACATCATTTACAGCATCGATAGGTGCAACATCAGCCTGCAAATTAAATATAACATGTATTAGATTAACAATATATAAAATATATAAATAAGTAGCAAAATGTATACTTACCTCATCGACGTCTACATCAGGAAAATTCATTTCAACACCGTTTTTCCAACAATTTTTAAATGGAAAAAATTACCAAAATATTTTGTAAATAACAAAAAAGAACCCGCCTCCAACTGTAATTGACTAACAATTACGTCAAGTCCTACGGTAAAACTGACTTTACCGTCAGCTGTTTCAATAATAACGTGAAATGTTTTGTTGTCTATCATTACAGTGAATATTACATCATTTGACGAATAATCATTATTTTTTACCAGGATACATTCAGGAATGACCTGTGGGAATGATAAAAAAAATTTACAAGGGTTAGTTTTTGTATAAATAAAGAAATACGTAAATACATTAACAAAAAAAAGTAAAAATTATCTTACATAAAACTGAGATGATGGATGGAGCAGATATGTCCAGAAACAGCTACCACTAACCCCATCAAGAAAATATGTTACTTTGAAAGTAGTAGAATCTACTGGATTGAATACCACCAAACTTCCTCTGGTTAGTCGCAAATGTTTCACAACGTTGGACCAACCATGGAAAAAGAATAACAATCCTTTTGATTCGCTTAAAGAAACATTAAACATGCTGCCATCCTCAGTCTGTATCATAACATTTGTAGGGCCTTTATCAACACCCCATAGTTTGCGCGCAGCGTCAGTTGGAATCGACTAATAAAACAAACAATGAAAAATGAATTATAATTATAGTCAAAAGATCAACATATACTATAATTAATGATAAGAAGAAAAAAAAGAACACAAATGACTAATGTAATAATTGATCATTTACCAGAATAACTTCATCTGCTACATTCATCTGCCTACAGAAGCAGGGTCCGCTGATACTGATTATAAAAATACGATAATAATAAACATTAAAATGTTAATGTTATTGTGATAAAAAAATGATGAGATGAAAAAAAAACACATATTCTACAAATGACAGATTACATAAACAAACCAATTGAACAAAAAATATCTTGATGAACTTTCAGCCATTTTAAAAACCTACAAACAAAGGTTACATAAGCAAACCAAATTAAATGAAATACATGAAATGAAAGCAGCTATCTACAATAACATAATACACACATAATGCATATATTAGAGCCGGACTTGGTTTTAAATTGTGTCACGAAATGATTTGCACCGAGATATAAAACAAACAGATTTCATCTTTGAGGCATATTACCAAAATCAGTATCAACATATAAAACAAAAAGATTAGTACTAATGAACAAACATTACAGATTTGTTTCACATTACAGATTGAATAAAAAATTGAATTAGTAACAACGGATACACAATAACACATCGTATCCAAGAATTAAAACTCCTTAAATTATAAAAACCAATTATCCTATCATCATATCCAACAAAAGTGACCTAAAAATATAAAATAACATTAACAACAACAATTTCATCCTTGAATCAGATTACCAAAAGCATACCAACATAGATAAGAAACAGATTAGTACCAATGAAGGAAAATTACATTTATTCAAACAGATTAAAAAATCATCAAACAGATTAAAAATTCGAATAAAAGAAAAAAAATATTACTTAACACTGGAATAGAACATATATTCATCACAAATAGGAGTTAGGCATTTGCATAACCATAACCATCAATTTATATAAGAAAACCATAATGTTAATAGACAAAATCAACAGATTTTCGATTAAAACGGATTTATCAAGGGTTTATATAACATAAACCGATTTAAGCATTTGCATAACCATAACCATAACCATCAATTTATATAAGAAAACCATAATGTTAATAGACAAAATCAACAGATTTTAGATTACAAACGGATTTAGGGTTTATATAACATAAACCTAAAGATCTGGAGATTAAACAAACGCACCTTAAAGATGAAGTGAAGATGAAGTGGGTGGAGGAGGGTGATGGAGGGTGGAGGGTGGAGGAGGGTGATGGTGGGTGGAGGTTGAAGATGAAGTGTGGTGGTGGGGTTTTATAAATAAAAATGAAGAAGATGCCCGGATAGTCCCTATGGTTTGGCTTTTTAAGGAAGGGGTATTTTTGTCATTTCACACCCTCTTAACAGAGAAAACAAACTGAAGTTAGACGCAGGGACTATCCGGGAAAAAAAATGAAAAGTTGGGGACTATTCAGGTAATTTTAAAAAGTTGGGGACTATAGGTGAAAAAAGGCGAAACCACAAAGACTATCCGGACATTTTTCTCTAATATATATAATAATATATGAATATCACACTAGATACAACATGTAAATAAATAAAATTGAGTCTATATAAATTGTTATATATCCTAAATACAAGACAGTAGAAAAAAGACAAAAGTACAATAACTTTTCTTCATGCATGATTAATTTTTTCACATATCTCGAGATTTTCAATGTTCATGTACTCCACCTTCTCCAACCACAAAAATAATCTTTCTCAACCAAATAAAAACACAGAGCAAATGTAAACCTTTTGTTTTAAAATTTTCTTCTCATCTCTCTCTAGAAACGTATATTATATCATCATGGAAATATTTACCTATGAGAATAGATAATATTAGCTTTTTAAAATTTGAGTTCCTTTGAAATGTGAGGCTTAAAGCTAGTGCTTCATTTCACTTATGCAAGAGCCGGCCTTGTTATTAAGTATATTATAGTATGGGTCAAACACTTGGATCAGAATTGTAACTATCAAACTTAGTATGGGTTGTAGGTTTAGGGTGTGGAAAGCGGTTATAATCCTATATGTTCTTTGCAATGTTTTACAATTTACATTGTATAAGTAGGGTTGGGTTAGAAGCCAGGGTTGGACCCATAGCTTAATGAAATTAGGCTATCGTTTATGTCTCTCATAAGCCTTGGGCCCTTCAAATTCTAACAAAACTTTTTCTATATAACTCTGTATTATAGAAGATCAAGCCATACAACCCACTCACTCCTTAATATGATTTAATTTTAAAGAAATCTTGCCATCTTGAAAGGTCAAACTTTAGTATCACACATTTAAGGAAAAGACTGATAACTAACCAATTATACATATACACATTTTTTTCAAAAAAGAGAAATCTACATATCTCGTTAAACACTTAACCCGTTAACATTTTATTTATTTTAATTACGTTAAACACTAAAACCATTTTGAATTAAGCTTATTACTCTTTTACTCATCAACACATATTAGTAAAATTTAAACATATTTAAAATTCGCCCAAACAGCCGGACCCATTTTTCTTCTTTATTTTTCCTTTTTTTTTTTTTTTTTGAAAATTCTCAAGGTCTGCCGTATATTGAATGGTGTGTCTTTTACGTAAATTCCCGTAATATATCAATAAGTTTGTGTTTATGTCCTATTCTAAATTCAAATTCCTGGTGGTGGGGGCCGGGAAGAGGATTTGGGTATGTAACAGTATAAAAGTGCATAAAAAAATTAGCAATATATTGCACGTTTCATATTTTTTACATCATTAAAAAGGAGGATATTGGTGGTGGTGTATACATACATGGTCAACCATTATGAGATGCAGTTTTTATTTTAATGACAATAAAAATTTATGAATACGTGATACAAATGCTAAATAGAATTATTTGTAGGTTCATATCCTACATTCTTCGATTATGAACAACAATGTCCAAATTAAATATCAATAAAAGAAACAAGTTAATCAAAAAATACTAGACAAAAGCCTCACAGTAAGTAATAAAGTTGAGCTATGGATCAACCGTGAAGGTGTTAAAAAAATGCTCAAGTCATCTTCGATCTCTCAATTCCACAACAAGCCAACAAATCCTTGGGAATTCAAATACATGAGTTTAAAGATAAGTGACATATGTTTAAATTAAGCACCAATGGGGTGATGGTCTAGACAAAGATAAAGCCATTAAACACTTGGGTTTGAGAGGGGGAAACTCTTGGCTTCAAGTCACACAGACGACAAAGATTAAAAGAAAATAGTCGTTATTCTGTAAACGAACCAAAGTTTTATAAGATAATTTAAGGTTTATAAAAGATCTGGTCAACGATGAAATGGCTTGAAAATCTAAGTTGAAAATGTAAGATTAAATATATTTTTATATTATATTTAATCTAGTAGCCATTATAATCATTTACATTATATGGATCAAAATATATAACAATCCTATTAAATAATTAGTTGGTAATTGTTGATGGGCCAAATTACCCTTATTAACTAATTAGGGTTTCCTCTTGGGTGCATATATAAGGAGATAATTAGAGGGTTAAAGGGTTAGACTCTAATTACAATAACATCACTTATGAAATCGCGCCTCTCTCCATAACCGAACTCCCTTATTCGGTTTTCATCATCACCATCATTAGATTGCACCCTAAGGAGGAACCCGACCAAGATGACAATCATGTCAAACCTTATTGCTGCGTCTCCATCTGGACTTTCTGCTGGCCTGTACTGCTGCAATCAGGTATGTTTACATGTTTTCCATTATGTCTAAACAGAACTGATCAACATGTGGTATCAGAGCATATGTTGATTAATCAGTTCTGTTTTCGTATCCATTATTCTGGGATTGAAATCCGGAAAACATAAATTTTCAAAGTTTAATAAAATTCGAAACTCTGTTCTCGAGTTACTGTTTCGAGTCAGTGTTTCCGAATTCATGATAATAGAAATTCTGAACAACTTCATAATCACTATCAGCCGATTTCGAGTCTGATGAGCCGAAATCAGTGTTTTCGGAAAAAGGATAGTTAAATGTTTACTCGAAATCAAATGGGTTATTTTTAATGTCTGAAATCTGTTTATGAAACCTTAATATTCAGGTTTCGGGTTCCAGAATCATGTTTTTATTTTTTAGGGTTCATCATGTGTTCTTAGGAAAATTCGATATTCCTTTATGTTTTGGAATATAATTTGAATTGTTGAATGTTTTCCTAATTTTGAGCTGTTTTGTCTAATGAGAATTTTCGAAATCTGTTAAAAGGATAAACATATTATGATTTTCGAAATATTCTGTTAAAATTAGATCAATGTTAAAAACAGGAAATTCTATCACAATTCCTAAGAATTCGAATTTTCAGTTATGCTTTTACATTAACAGCTGATAACAGGAAGTTTCGAGATCCCTTAGCCGAGACCAAGATCTCGACTCGAGACCATAAGGTCTTTACTCGAAATAATAAGTGTTCTCAAATCTCCATAACTCGAGACAACGATTTCGACTCGAGACCACAGGGTCTCGACTCGAGACCACTAAGGTTTCGACCAAGGGCTTCAATCTTCATCACTCGAGACCATGGTTGCAACTCGAGATCTCATCAAGCACTCGAGATCTCATAAAACACAGTAGTCGAGACCATGATTACGACTCGAGACTGAGGTTGCGACTCGAGACCTTAATGGGTCAAGACCTCATAATTTTTACAAGTTGAGTCGAGACTTGACTCGAGATCTCACTCGAGACCTCATAACTAAGTCGAGATGTCACTCGAAACCTTATTATTTTAGGTTGTTTAATGTGAACTAAGACTTAGCTCGGGGCTCCGCCCCGAACCCCGTGCGGGGGCACGCTGTCCCCCTGCAAACCCCAACGAACTCACCACGGAGTTCGATCCGCGCTAATAGGTGGTTTGCTACTAAATGATTGGTTTTTGTAATTACTTAGTTAATTAATAAGGATCAAATAATGTTTTACAAAACCAAAATGGCTTAACTTGAATGAGCTTCTGATGTATCATTTCTGGCCAAAGCTGATTTGATGCATCTACTTATCGTTCAAGTATTACGAAAGCTATGTTAAGTGTGCATCATAAACATGAATGTCTTAATATCTGGCCAAAGCTGATTTAATTCCTTCATAGATGGCATACTTAACGAGTGCATAACTAAAGTGATTGTTTCAATTCTGGCCAAAGCTAATTTGTCACAAATACTTTGCACACATGCTTAAATGATTACACTTCTGGCCAAAGCTGATTTGTTTTCGTTTAAGTAGAACTTTAAATAAGTCTATTTTTTTTATGTTAGTAATAGACATATCACAACCTCTTCACATAATGATCCTTATATTGATGATCCTTAATTAATTTTTATGATCATTTCGTCTGCCTTATTCTTAGTACCCATAATTTTACTCACTGTAATTTTCTTCTATAAATCTACATCTCATCCACTCTAGTTCCTAAACCTAAAATGTTTTGTTTTATTTAAAGTTTCTATAAGAATTAGCTCTTAAATTAAATCCTTGATTATCTCTCAAGACACAATAATCCTATTGCTCTCTTCTGATAAAGCACTACAGAAAAAAAGTAGAGCATGATGATTAGGATAGATCGAACATGATGTCTCTTATGATAATCAAGAACTCTCTAACATAAGTGCTGTCACTAAAGTTATTCCAGATTAAGTCTTTTCTAAGACTAAGCTATTATATATGGAATAATTACAAGAATTCCTGAAATGCATGCCTTCATTTAAATTTCTAAACTATAAAGTTAAGTGGTATATGTGAATACATTATAATGTACAATACCATGACCCATAAAGTTAAGGGCTTACGTATGGAAATAAGTACATTTTTCCAGTACATTACATACTAAGATTTTCACTTATACAATTTGATGCCTTATAAATCAACTATAACACTCAAAAGTACCAAAGTATAACGAGTATGTTGATAAGCAACATATGTACAAAGAAATAAATGTTTGAAGCTGGAAAATAAGTTGTTACTCACCTTACAACCACTTAAAACTTTAAAAGAATATTGTTCTAACTTCTAAGGTCCATAGACAAATTACAAGTAAAAGATTCCAACTCTAAGGTTCTTCAAGGGAGAATCTCACAGCATAAGTATGCCATTAGACTAGGCATAAGCAACGAGACTATCCATTATTCAGAAGAACAGTTGGATAAGTTAATTAGGTAGTCACTTACTAAAGATATTTAGGTCTGCTAATTTTAATATTCCAATTAACACATGATTAGTTGACTCTAGTTCCATACGTTTCCTTACCAGAACTCAACAAATAACTAACATGAGAGTTAGTGGCAAAATTAAATGTTAAGACTATAAGAACCATAATAAGCAGTCTTTTAACAACGTTTTCGATACCTTATATATTCTGAAGATTAATCAGAATATAGTATCATAATTAAGCAATGTTATGAAGATTGTGAGGTTTGCATAGTCAACATAAAGTCACACTTACCTTAAACTCTCATTTTATTTGTTCTAAATATCTGGATTGAAACATTACTAAGATAAAACTAGATGATACCTTACATTTTCACAACTTTTGTTATCATGCAAATGAGAATTTGACAAAAGGAAAATGAGACTTATAAATTTCATCCATTATAACCAAAATTCATGAGAAATCATGACATGGTTAATGAGGATGATTTTTTCATTTAATCTCATTCTAAGTGATTTTAAATCATGATGTTACAGCCCTAAATATTACTTGGCTTAAGGAATAAGTATGGGTCCATCATAAGTCATTCATTGACATTCGTGGAACTTATTCCAAACGGAATATTCAGACATAAATCATTTTTCATTTAAAAGACTATCAACTTGTATCTAAATTTTGTCGCATATGGCCCACGGTCTTAGATGAAATCTATTCATATATATATACTTAATAAGATTTCTATTAGATATATCCCTAAATTTTCTTATGATATTTGGACATTAAAGAAATAAAATAAAGTCTAACATATATGTGATAGGTTCCCACATCACGTAGCTCATTGAAACTTCTCTTGTAGCATTCTAGAGATATTAAAGATCAGTGGGAGCATTAAGTGTCTTAATAATAAGTTGCAAAAGTTGCAAGAGGTGGGGGAGTGAAAATTTTACATTACCTAAATTTACACCTCTTGTACAAGACACTGCTCCATTTTAACACTGTTCTATCATAACTTGTCTCCTTAAAATTTAATGCTATTATTACAAAAGTTTCATTGTTGCTTAATTGTGGGCACACTTAGATTTTTTACCCAAACTAACTTAATCCTCAACAAGAGAAATCACAACGACTAACGTTATTAACTTGTTTCTCTATTAGAATTTGTTGGTCGTTAAATGTTGACCCTAAGCATGCTGAGTTCCTAAAGATTTCTAAGGTCAATGGGAGTAGTCAAAGTCCTTATCATGACTTGCAAGGAATACAAGAGGCGGGGGGAAGAGTGTCATTAAATTTCACTCCAAATTTAACTCCGATTACACCTCTTGTACACCATACTACACCAACTCTTATAAACTTAGAATCCTGAAAATGATAGCAACCTAACCAAGAGCTAATCCATAAAACTGAAACTTCTAACAAACCCAATAATCAACTCAGGGAGTCATCTAGGTTTAAAAGCCTACTAACTTTGATGATTACATAACCTCCCTAACTGAAGTTGAAATGGATTTTGGAAAAGTTTACTGGTCCTATCTCTTCAAATTAAGCCATTAGCGTCAATCAATCTTCTGAATGGAATAACACTGTTTTCTAGTAAAACTGATTTTATGTGTTCGTATAACGTTTGGGATTTGATTGAATTACCTAAGAGTGTTCATAACTAATCCTAATATAAGCGTTAAGACACAAAGAAGCATGATTGATTGTCAAAAGGTTACACTCAAGAAGAGATAAATTATCAAAGATTTCTTTGAGGATCATCACTATTCTAGTAGCTTATAATAGTTTAAAGCTACATTAGATGAATATTAAAACAATTTTCCCTAATAACTGGCTGACATATTTACATGTTCATAAAACAACCTGAAAGTTCCAAACTGAAAGTTAAAGAACACGTTATTTGTAAGCCAATAAAATCCATGTATGGGTTAATGCAAACATCATAACGTGATGAAATCTTAACGTAATTATTTTCATCAACAATCAAGTGGACTAATGTACCTACCTCAAGATGAGTGGGAGTAACTAAATTAAACTTGTCTATATAGATGATATTCTTTTGACAAGTATATGTTACATAAGTCAAAGCATTGTTAACACAAACTTTGATATAATAGATCTCAGAGATATCTCTTACGTGATTGATATCATTACAAATCGAGATAGACTCAATGGTACATTAGTTTCGTTCCATAAGTTTAACCTTAAATGGGTCCTTACATATGTAACAAACAATACTGCTCTCCTTTAGAGAATAATAGGATGAATGAGATTATTTCCTTACACTTCATTAATTAGAAGCCTTATGTAAGTTTAAGTCTATACTCGTTTAGATATTACTCACATGCAACACACTAGATTTGTCTAGATTAATGTGAAGCATCTAATGGAGTATTACAATATCTTTAAAAGAAACGAGAAGCTAAAATTTGAAGAAAAGTGAGAACTAAAAACCGGTTTATTACTCTAACTTTGTGATATTCAAATATGACAAAATGTAAGTTCGGGTATATCCTTATGTCAGCAGACAAAACCTATCTCATGGAGGAGTCATAATAAACTGATAATAACAACCTAAGTTATAACGACATAATATAGTCACTAAATGTTGTTGGAAATATATCAGTGGACTCATAAGTTTATTAACTCCATATAATTAATGTTTTGAAGACTTAGTGTGATAAAGTCAGCTACCATGACTCCTTGAACAATAACAGTTCAGGAGGTGCTGCATTAAATTTCGATATGCAATTAATTATTCGTTTATGAACGAATTGAGGAAACTAAGTTTTGTATCGAATACATTCATGATATGCTTAAGGATCCTATAACTGAAGGGCTATTACCCAAAAGTCTTATTAAGAGAGCTCATAGACGGATATTAATTAATGGTCGTGCGCAATTGCATATCGTACTATGAATGACTAAGTATTAGTTAATTTTCCTCATCAGTTTGATTTTGTATGTCTCTAAGAATATGTTAAGTCGACATAATGGCATATAGACAAATAAAGTTACAAATCAAACAAAGGGCTTATGCATATTTTGATCATGACGATTAGGTTTTAAATTAAGGCTATAGTATGACTAATGGGGGTCCTGAGTCGCATAATGATTCAACGGCTGTATTTCTCTGCTATAGTACTTGTTTAAGGCTAAAATGAGTGTTAACCCCTGATCAGGCTTATCTAATACTCATAGTAAATGATTACTCGGCTAAGTGGGAGAATGTAAGATTAAATATATTTTTATATTATATTTAATCTAGTAGTCATTATAATCATTTACATTATATGGATCAAAATATATAACAATCCTATTAAATAATTAGTTGGTAATTGTTGATGGGCTAAATTACCCTTATTAACTAATTAGGGTTTCCTCTTGGGTGCATATATAAGGAGATAATTAGAGGGTTAAAGGGTTATACTCTAATTACAATAACATCACTTATGAAATCGCCCCTCTCTCCATAACCGAACTCCCTTATTCGGTTTTCATCATCACCATCATTAGATTGCACCCTAAGGAGGAACCCGACCAAGATGACAATCATGTCAAACCTTATTGCTGGGTCTCCATCTGGACTTTCTGTTGGCCTGTACTGCTGCAATCAGGTATGTTTACATATTTTCCATTATGTCTAAACAGAACTAATCAACAGAAAATAATCACTAAATTATTAAGTTTTATAAGACCAAAAGTATTTTACAAAAGTGGAAGTATAAAAATGAGGAAAAGTGGAGCTTGTTAATAAAATTTATAAAAAAATATCATCTTTTGTAAAACTAAGTATAAAATTGTGTTTAAAGAATATGATGAAGAAGTCTTTTGGCATGTTTTATTGCCTTCATTTTGTAGCAACACATTTTGATACAAGAGTTTACCGTTCGGGTATTGACAAGGGCAGGCTTAATCGCCTGGGGCCCAAAACGGATGATAGAACTGAAGCCTTTTTTGGATGTAGATAATTATTTTCTTTCAAACTTATATTGTGGTCAATTAATTCTAAAAATAAAAAAAGCCAAGTTAATTTCTCTATCAACATGAGTTACATTATCTTACAACATCTGTATAATAAGGAGATATTATTCAATGATTATTCTTTAAACAATTCTATAAACACCTCTCTTCCTCTAATTTTCTATATAAGTCATATACCCATAATTGTTATAGGTAAAGGAAAAGGCATATTAAAAATAACCGATATAGTCATATAGACATAGGTAGATATAATGAAAACAAAAGAAAGAACAACTTTTACTAGGGTGAAAACTCATCCCAAAAGTCATGGTATTTTTTAGTTGGGAAATTGGTCTGTAATAATCTCATCTACATCTTATTGGCCATTAATAATCTCACCTCAGAATATTCCCCCCATCAGTCCCACCTTTCACCTATTTTTCCTACAATGGTCCCCCGTTAAAAAACTTAACGAAAGTTAAGCTTTTTTACAAATTACAAACAGATTTTTTAGGGCTTTTGATTATAACGACGATACGAGTCCATTGATGTAAAACTTGCCTCGAAACGGTGCTCCAAATGATGAAAATGACACTTCAATTCAGGTGTTTAAATTTCCAATTAACCAAAATCAAGTCACTTGGAGCACCATTTCGAAGTAAGTTTTACACCCGTTCTGATCAAAAGGCCTAAAAAATATGTTTGTAATTTGGAAAAAAAGCTTAATTCCGTTAAGTTTTTTTAACGGGGGACCATTGTAGGAAAAAAATAGGTAAAGGTGGGACTAGTGGGGGGAATATTCTAAGGTGTGATTATTAATGGCCAATAAGGTGTAGGTAGGATTATTACATGCCAATTCCCCTTTTTAGTTAGATCACATTTAACCCCTTATTTTTTATCCCCCACCCCACCTCCAAAAACCAAAAAAAAAAAAAAAAAAAAAACCTGACCCCCACCTCCCAAAAACCTAAACCCCCCCTTCAACCCGAAGCTAAATGCTAAAAACTAAACCTCCAAAAAAACCTAAAAAAAACTAAACCCCCCACCTCCCAAAAACCTAAATCCCCCCACTCCCACCCAAGCTAAATGTTAAAAACTAAACCATAAAGCTAAACCTCCTAAATCTAAAAACACACAATTTTTTTTATATTTTTTTAATAAAAAGCGCTAATTTTAGTTTCCAATTTTTTATATTTTTTTATTGACGAAAAGTAGAGATTTTTATTAAAAATTATTAAAAAAAAATTTTGTGTGTGTGTGTGTGTGTTTTTTTTTTTACATTTTTTAGGTATTTTGGTTTTGTTTACATTGGTTCTCGCGGTTCTCGCAATAAATGGTGGTTCCTAACGAATCCTTCTCCTATATATATATATATATATATATATATATATATATATATATATATATATATATATATATATATATATATATATGGGGATGCTTATTTTGAGAACGCTAAATATTGCGAGAACCGTGAAACGAATGAAAAAAAAAACATAAGAACTTAATAAAAAACAATTCAAATTCAATTTTTTTTACACTCATCATCATCATCATCATCATCATCATCATCATCATCATCATCATCATCATCATCATCATCATCATCATCATCATCATCATCATCATCATCATCATCATCATCATCATCATCATCATCATCATCATCATCATCATCATCATCATCATCATCATCATCATCATCATCATCATCATCATCATCATCATCATCATCATCATCATCATCATCATCATCATCATCATCATCATCATCATCATCATCATCATCATCATCATCATCATCATCATCATCATCATCATCATCATCATCATCATCATCATCATCATCATCATCATCATCATCATCATCATCATCATCATCATCATCATCATCATCATCATCATCATCATCATCATCATCATCATCATCATCATCAATCATCATCATCATCATCATCATCATCATCATCATCATCAATCATCATCATCATCATCATCATCATCATCATCATCATCATCATCATCATCATCATCATCATCATCATCATCATCATCATCATCATCATCATCATCATCATCATCATCATCATCATCATCATCATCATCATCATCATCAATCATCATCATCATCATCATCAATCATCATCATCATCATCATCATCATCATCATCATCATCATCATCATCATCATCATCATCATCATCATCATCATCAATCATCATCATCATCATCATCATCATCATCATCATCATCATCATCATCATCATCATCATCATCATCATCATCATCATCATTATTCGATAAAATATTAGAAATTAAATTACATGTTTAAATTTACATGGATTCGTAGATAAAGAAAATTTACATATGTGTAATTTTTTTTATTTACACATGTGTAAAGAATTTAATATAGTGAAGTCAATATTAAAAAAAGTAATTTTGATTGATTTTTTCATTCGTTCTTACGTTTCTCACAATATTAATCAAGAATAGTGTTTGTAACAAGTTTTAATAAACAGAATAATTCATACAATCTAATTAAATTACAAGAATTGTTCTTTATGAAACCCTCATGTGCTTAATCACAAGACATGAGTTAACTCTGATTTTCTAACAGAGTTACTAGAAAGAACAAGAGTTATAACAAACTACTGAAATAAAAGATAAAAAGTGAAAGTGTTTTTAAAAGAACTAATCTATAGTTATCTATTACTTATATTAAAACAAAACAATTTTGGCCACTTGGCATTTGCTTAAACCACTTATTGCCACCTGGCATCTTATCGCTCCTTCTTGAATCAATATGAGCGGCAAAACCACACACCTCCGCTCTTTTTCCTTCTCCGTTCCAAACCCTAAATGCCACACATTATTTCTTCCTCTCCTCTTTACACTGTTGCTGCTTCTTCTACATTCCTTTTTTTCGCCAATGTCTTTCATCGGTCTCACACTCAGAATGAAATTCCTTCTCCTTCGATCTCCTTTCCTATTTCACTATAAACTAACCCTATAAATCTTTCAAGCAACACAACATTCTCCGCATTCGATCTCTAATCACATCGATGGAAATTTTTATCCTCAGGTAACCTTACATGGCGAGTTGAATCAAGTAAGCAACAGGTATTCAAGAACCCTTGATCTTTAGTACTCTAAATGTAACTTTCTTTGATTAGGGTTTTTTTTTGTTTAAATCTCCAGGTATCAAAGAACCTTTGACCTCTCATCCAATTTCTCCTCTCACCCAATTTCTAAAGTCGATCTCTATATGTAACTTTCTTTGATTAGGGTTTTTTTCGTTTCCTTTCAGAAACCCTAAATTGGAACCAGGTGAACTCTCATCCAGGTATGCATCTTTGCTGATTTTAGGGGCTCTTTGTATGATAGGCTTTGTTCAACTGGTTATGTAATTCTTCGGAGATTTGACTGATTCTTACTAATTATCCTTGAAAAAAAAATATTAGATATTTATTATGTTTGCACATGTAAAAGATGGCATTTTAGCATTGTTCGTTGTGGATTTAGGTTAATTCACATGATTTAGGTTTATCTCCATTTCAAGTTGTAAAGTTATTTAGCAAATCAAATTGATCTTTCCCTTCAGGTAGTATTTTTCATTATAACATGGGACATATAATTTTCTCAACTTAGTTTATAACCATTCAGTTACCTCATATTACAGATTTTGGTTGTTAGGGTTTAAATATCTTTTCAACTTAGTATTGTTTTGGTCAAAAATCACACAAGGATAATGTAACCAAACTTTATGTAAACGGGGTATGATGCTTGGTTAGCTATGAAAGTAAAGGATCACTTCTGTGATAAAGATACAAAGACACAATGATTTAGACGAGGAAAAAGCCCTTGATCAATGTATGATCTCCGGCATAAAAAACCTCGGGTGATGGCAACTACCGATCACCAACTTCAATATAATAAAAATGTAGTTACAACTTCGGATAGTAATGAGCTGAGTACAAGGATCACTGAGTGTCTAAGTGTTTGAGAGTTGTGTCGTATGTTGTGTGTGTTCTTCCGAATGAGGAAGATGGGTATTTATACATGTGTAGGTAACTTATTTTAGGTAGATAGACCACTAATCAGCTCATTACCCCTTTAGAAATAAAGATAATCTAGCCTAAATTGCTGCCCATTAATCAAGCTAAGTTTCCATATCCGGTACAACGTCTATCTCCAATTTAGCTCTTGCCATATTTGTGAAAACGCGTCCCTGGATCATGATGTGTAGGGCATATCCTGCTAGGTGTTCCTGCAAAACAATTTTGTAACAAGTGGAAGTGACCGTTAGTGTAAGGATCACCATATCGTCCCATGATCCTGATCCTGAAGTCTGGCTGAGGATCACTATCTGCCAAAGAAACAAGGATCACTGGTCAGGATCACGTATAAGGATCATTTATAGTAAAATCCAGCCCCAACAATTGCCCCCAAAATATAAGGAGTTAAATGTAAATAGATGAGTTATATTTTGCTTTGAGCTTATCTCTAACGGACGATTCCGATTTACTAGCCGTTGCATATGGACTAGCCGTTATGATATTTACGTCACTGATGTGACAATCCCTGCGAATCATCATTATAAATAGGAGATAGGGTTAGGATCATTTTGTATTTAAATTCGAAGTATCTCCCTTTATAATCGTCACCGAAGGCTTGATCAGGTATCATCTTCTTCTTTCTCTTCTTTGCTCTGTTCTTTCGTGCTTTTACTCTGTTTTTTGTTCATAATATGCTGCTCCGTAATTCTCCGCACAAGAGTCCCAAGAAGGATAGTCCCTTAAAGAGCCAGGGAATTATCAAGGATTCTCACGTGGAGAGATGCTGCTTTACTGATGTCCACATAGACAAGATTCGCCATTGTTTCCCAGCGAATGTTGTTTTTAAACCCTTTGATCCTACTGCTTTGAGCGATCTTGTCTCAGATGTCTGGGTGGCTTTTCCTGCTACTCCCTTCCTCATTGGGTATTCATATCCTTTTCCGATGTTTACCCAATCTTTCTTTTCTCTTACCGGCATCTCATATATCCAAGCTATGCCGATGATCTGGAGGGTTCTATATACCTTCGAGAGGATCATCGAGCAAGAAGGGATTGATCTGGGGATGGCAGAGCTGGCCGAGCTCTATGATCTTACTACGTTTGGTTCCCACCGGTATCTGCTGAAACGGAAAGCTGGGGAGGATCACCCTATTTTCAAAGTGACCAAGAATGATACCAACTGGAAACGTCGATTCTTCTTTGTTAAGAGGGATTCCATCCCGGATGGGAAGGATCTGCCCAAGGAATGGGCCACTCATGGTAGGATAGAGGATCCTCGAAGGATCACTATCAGTTCTGTCTCATATGATGAGGATCACTGATGTCTTTTCTTTTTTGTCTTTTTATGCAGCTATCTCCGTTGCTCACTTAAGGTTGACCCCTGCTGCCAAAGAGAGAGTGTTAGCTTTCAAGAAGCTTGATCCTGAAGTTCGAAGCTTCTAGATTATTATCCAAGATTCTCAAGAGATATCCTCTGCGTCTGCCACGATGTCAAGTAAGTATCCTCATAGAAAGTTAGTTTTATGTAAAAATATTTAATTTTAGAAGGGAACTTATCTTGTTTTTTGAATTGTGTAGGTGCTGGAAAATCTGCCAGGTCCGTTAAATCTGCCTCCAAGTTTGGGATCAGTGATCTTGCCAATGTCACGTCCTCGAAGAAGAAGGCTCCTGCTGCCAGCCCTTCAGTCTCAGCTCCTAAAGCGTCCATTCGGGGTAAGGGAAAAAAGAGGAAAGCCTCTGATGAACTCCAAGGATTCCCTCTCCTTCGTCAGCAATTTCTTGACTATGTGAACGAGGTGAGGATCACTGCCCCTGTTGGTTATCTGGTATCTTTCGATGATCACCTGATTCCGAGCTTGTCTTTGTTTCTTTTGTTTGCAGAAACTTGCTGAGATTGAAACTTATCTTGGCAATGTTGAGGACCAGGAGAGCCAGATTGCCGATCTTCAGCAAATGGGTGTGTTGAAGGATCTCAAGATAGCGGATCTTGAGAAGGAACTCCAGGCTACCAAGGATGAAGCTGCTCAGAGGCTGATTGACATGGATAACGAGAAGCAGGAGATCATCCAGGATGCCAAGGTCTCTGCCGCAACTGCTATGTACAAGATACAACTACAAATGGCTGCGGAGGCTCAGGATCCTGCCTTTAACAAGAGCTCATGGGACGTGGAGGGTTGGAAGGCAAGGTTGGCGGACCTGGAGGATGAGGATGAGACTGAGGAGATCCCCATGCTGGAAGGCGGTGATGCTGATAAGGATCAGGGTGGAGAAGCTGGTGGTGATGGAGCAGTGAAGAAGTAAGCTGCATGATTGGGCGATGATGGATATTGTTGACTAGGCCGGAGCCCAATTTTTTAGGATTGGTAGTGGTCTTTTGTGGTTGTTGATGTTTGAAACAATTATGGTTTGTAATCTCTGGACAATAGTTTCTTAGGGTTAAGGATCCTGGATCCTTTGAACAATAGGTAGGATTACACATGGTGGAGGGATCCTCTGTTTGGGGGATGAAGCCGTTGTGATCCTGCCGCCTTTTAATTTCCCTGCAATACTTTTGAACCTATTATCATGGACACCCTTTACCTACCCCAGCGGACGGGCCACGTATTGCTGGTAGAAGCTTTGGGTAGGTAATTTTGACAACTTTTTGAAAGGGTTAAAGATCCTTTTGTTTAATAAATAAAATCTTAAACTTTTGTCGCTTATCTTGTGTTATTATCCTTTTTGATTTTCAATTGTTTTGACACATGTTTGTTTGAAAAGTTGAGCAAATTATGTTTAAGAAATTTAGGATATGATCCTGGATCAAATATCCTATAATCGAAAGTTTTCAAGATAGTTTATTTTAAGGATCATAGGTTCAGTTGCCAAGGTCTAAAGGTTATTCAAATGAATAATGAAATTAAAAGTAGTTAAGGATCATACCTGAGGATCCAAGTTAGGATCCTAACCTTTAATCGGAATTACCATAGGTAAAACTTTAATGGATAATAAGGATTAAGGATCCTTAATTGTTTAACTTCGAAAACCTGAAAAAATGGAATACAACTTGGGACTAAGCCAATATAAAGGATAAGTTAGTAACTGGGGACAAGCCCAAAGGATAACTGAGAATGATCCCAGAGGATCACTGGGGACGAGCCCAAAGGATAACTGGGGATGATCCCGGAGGATCACTGGGGATAAGCCCATAGGACAACTGAGGATGATCCCGGAGGATCACTGGGGACAAGCCCATAGGATAACTGGGGACAAGCCCAAAGGATCGTATGCAAACTGGAGTATGGCCCTTTCTGGCAACTATCCAAACTTAGTGACATGAAAATGTCAAAACCTTAGCTAACGTGAAAACGTTAGAAACCTTAGGAACGGATGTATGGTGCGTCCACCATTATACGTAGGATCCTGGGTATAGCCAGTACGATGAGGTCGCCAGCCCCGAAAGTGGGTACTGATCCCAAGGACGTGAACTATATCAGGATCATCGTGCGCTGCTGGCGGAAACTGGGGATAATCCCAAGGATAACTGGGGTTGGACCCAAGGATCTGTGGTGCTTTTGAAGATCTTTGATGATATGCTGAAGATACCTGAACTTATCATAACTCAAATGGTTTGTGAGTAGGGGATGAAGGATACATGATCCTTATCCTTAAAAAATAAGAAAATGCAATAGTTTTAGGATAAGCATATTACCTGAGTAAGGATCACCGATATCTCCAGGATCCTTCAAGGATACTTCAATGTAAGGATCACATGCAGGAAGGATCATGTTCACATGAAATATTTCTTTAAGTGAACAGCATTCCAGGCTCTTGGTAACAAGTTTCCTTCCATGGTTAGCAACCTGTATGCCCCCTTTCCTGCTTCAGCTTCAATTAAGTAGGGACCTTCCCATTTTGGTGCTAGCTTCCCGTCAGCAGGATTGATGGTATTTTGAAATGCTTTTCTCAACACCATATCTCCGACTTGGAACTTCCTTATCCTGACATTCTTGTTGTAGGCACCAGCCATCCTTTGTTGGTAGCTTGCCATCCTTATCCTAGCTAGATCCCTGTTTTCCTCAATAGTATCCAAATCCTGAGCTAGGATCGTAGCATTTTCTTCAGGATCACGAGCACTTGTTCTAGCAGTTGGGATCACCATCTCTGTTGGGATCACTGCTTCTGCCCCAAATACTAAAGAGAAGGGTGTCTGACCGGTGGCATTTTTGGGAGTTGTCCTATCAGCCCATAGCACATAAGGTAATTCTTCTGCCCATTTCCCTTTCTTGGATCCTGGCTTCTTCTTCAGATTGTTGATGATGATCTTGTTGGATGATTCTGCTTGACCATTGGCTTGTGGGTGAACTGGTGTTGATGTGATCATCTTGATTCCCCAACTGTCACAAAAGTTAGTGGTTCTCCTTCCAATGAATTGAGAACCATTATCACATACAATTTCAGAGGGAATGCCAAATCTGGTTATAATGTTTCTTTTGATAAAGGATATAACTTCCTTCTCTCTGACTTGAGCAAAGGCTTCAGCTTCTATCCACTTGGAGAAATAGTCAGTCATGGCGAGCATAAATACTTTTCCACCAGGTGCTTTAGGAAGCTTGCCAACTATATCCATTCCCCATCTCATGAATGGCCAAGAGGATGGTATTGGGTGTAAGAATTCAGCTGGTTGATGAAGGATATTGCTATGTCTTTGGCAAGGATCACACTTTTTAGCATATTCTACAGCATCCCTTTTCATGGTTGGCCAGTAGTATCCTGTTCTAAGGATCCTTGAGAATAATGCCCTGCCCCCAGTGTGGTTTCCACAATCTCCTTCGTGGAAGTCTCTCAATACTTCTTCTATTTCAGGATCTTCAATACATCTTAAATATGGTCCTGCAAGGGATCGTTTATATAGCACATTATTTAAGATTGCAAATTGAGATACCTTAATCCCGAAAGCTCTAGGATTTTCTCCCGTTGGAATCTCCCCATGTTGCAAGTATCTCATGATCGGTGAGATCCATGATCCTGAATAAGATCGAGCTTCTTCACTAGGGATTATTGCAGTATCCTCTTCTATTTCCATGGCTACTTGATTTTCGATAGCAGGATCCAGGATATGGATGATAGGGATACTTATATCTTCTGGAATTTTTAAGGATGATCCTAGGTTGGCCAATGCATCAGCTTCCGTGTTATCCTCCCTTGGTACCTGTGTTAAGCTAAAAGAAACAAAAGAGAGTGCCAATTCTTTGACTATCTCTAAATATTTGGTTAGTTTTTCACCTTTAACAGCATAGGATCCGTTAAAGTGATTAGTGATCAATAATGAATCTACATATACGTTAAGATACTTTACCCCCATATCCTTAGCGATTTGTAAGCCAGCAATTAGGGCTTCATACTCAGCCTCATTGTTAGTTGCTTGGAACTCACAGGCTATGGAGTGGGGTATTATGTCCCCCTGTGGCGATTTTAGGAGGATCCCTAGCCCTGTGCCTTTGATGTTTGAGGATCCGTCAGTGTGTAGGATCCAAGGATCCTTGGTCTCATCCAGCTGCTGGACCTCCAATTCTGCTTCCTTTTGTAGATCACTACTGAAATCAGCCACAAAGTCAGCTAGTGCTTGAGATTTAATGGCTGTTCTTGGTTCGTATCTTATATCATGGGCACTAAGCTTCACTGCCCACTTAGCCATTCTCCCTGACATATCCGGTTTCCTGAGGACGTTCTTAATTGGAAAATTAGTTTTAACAATAATAGTATGGGTTTCAAAATAATGCCTTAACTTCGTGGATGCCATGATTAATGCAAGGATGAGTTTTTCGAGGTGTGAGTACCTGGATTCGGCATCAAGTAGACTTTTACTTACATAGTAGATAGGATATTGTGTACCTTCGTGATCCTTAACAAGGACAGCACTTACAGCGGTTGAGGATACCGCCAGATATAAGGATAACACATCTCCTTTTTCCGGTTTTGCTAATGCTGGTGCTGAGGACATATATTCTTTTAGGGCTTGTAAAGCATTCTCATGCTTCTCAGTCCATTCGAACTTCTTATTCTTCCTTAGGATATCGTAGAATTCTTTGCACTTTTCTGAGGATTTCGATATGAACCTGTTCAAAGCTGCTATCCTGCCTGTTAGTCTTTGAACATCCTTGGCATTGGCAGGAGATTTGATATTTATTAATGCTTTGATTTGTTCCGGGCTTGCTTCAATGCCCCTCTGGGTTACCATGTATCCTAAGAACTTTCCTGCCTTAACACCAAAATGGCATTTTGAAGGATTAAGTTTCATGTTGTAACTATCAAGGATATCGAATGCTTCTTCCAAGTCCCTTAGGTGATCCTCAGCTTTCTTTGACTTGACCACCATATCATCTATGTACACCTCCATAGTTTTTCCAATTTGATCTTTGAACATCATATTTACCAGCCTTTGATATGTTGCACCTGCATTTCTTAGTCCAAAAGGCATGGCAATATAACAATATAAACCGGTTGGGGTCATAAAGGCTGTATCCTCTTGGTCAGATGGTTCCATCTGGATTTGTTGGAATCCAGATGATGCATCCATAAAAGTTAACAGTTCATGCCCCGCTGTTGCATCCACCATGGAGTCAATGTGGGGTAATGGGAAAGGATCCTTGGGACATGCCTTATTCAAATCAGTGAAATCGACACATACCCTCCACTTTCCGTTTTTCTTTTGGACAACAACCACATTGGCTAACCATTTAGGATACTTTACCTCTCTGATCATACCTGCTCGGAGTAGTCTCTCTACTTCTTCTTGGATAATGGCATTCCTTTCTGGTGCAAACTTCCTCCTTTTTTGATGGATTGGCTTGATAGACCTGTCAATGCCAAGTTTGTGAGTAATAATATCCTTAGATATGTTGGGGCTGGATTTTACTATAAATGATCCTTATACGTGATCCTGACCAGTGATCCTTGTTTCTTTGGCAGATAGTGATCCTCAGCCAGACTTCAGGATCAGGATCATGGGACGATATGGTGATCCTTACACTAACGGTCACTTCAACTTGTTACAAAATTGTTTTGCAGGAACACCTAGCAGGATATGCCCTATACATCATGATCCAGGGACGCGTTTTCACAGATATGGCAAGAGCTAAATTGGAGATAGACGTTGTACCGGATATGGAAACTTAGCTTGATTAATGGGCAGCAATTTAGGCTAGATTATCTTTATTTCTAAAGGGGTAATGAGCTGATTAGTGGTCTATCTACCTAAAATAAGTTACCTACACATATATAAATACCCATCTTCCTCATTCGGAAGAACACACACGACATACGACACAACTCTCAAACACTTAGACACTCAGTGATCCTTGTACTCAGCTCATTACTATCCGAAGTTGTAACTACATTTTTGTTATATTGAAGTTGGTGATCGGTAGTTGCCATCACCCGAGGTTTTTTATGCCGGAGATCATTCATTGATCAAGGGCTTTTTCCTCGTATAAATCATTGTGTCTTTGCATCTTTATCACAGAAGTGATCTTTTACTTTCATAGTTAACCAAGCATCATTCCCCGTTTACGTAAAGTTTGGTTACATTATCCTTGTGTGATTTTTGACCAAAACAGTTTGGCGCCCACCGTGGGGCAATTGGTGCTTCATTCATAAGAAAATCTTTTGTTCGAAATCATTTCAAAGAGTTACATGGCTTCATCATTGGAGAACACCTCCACGGCAATGTCTGCAGTCACCTCAACACAAACCACTCTACCTCCTCCACCGGCAGGATCCCAGAGAAATGCTGAGAAGAGACCAACCCCTTCTTTCTCTAAACCTCCATCTTCTTCTGCTATGAATTCTTCTATTCCCAGTACTAGTGATGTGTTTGCTTTAATTTTGCAGATGAAGGATCGTATGCAGCGGCAGGATGAAACTAATGACAGGATCCTCAGGGAGATTGGAGATCTCAAAAGACAAAAGAAAGCGGCAGAGGATCATTCCCCACTGATGCCAAAATCCTTGAGTTTTGAGACTCCAATGGTCACCTCTCAGCCATCAGGGATCCCAGACGTACAGATCACAGGGGAGACGAGAGGATCACATCTCAAGTCAGCAGCAATGACTCAGACATCCGGCTCGTATTTTCAGCCAGCAGGATCCTATCCTCAGTATATGGGATCCTTCATGAATCCGGGAGCCTATCCGGGGGCACAGCAGTTTCAAGGATCCTACTTTATCCCAGGATCATCCCAGGTTCAAGGATCCTCCTTCGTTCCAGGATCATCCCAGATACCAGGATCCTTACAGATGCCAGGATCCCTAAAAAGCTTGCAAACAGGGAGTTTAGATGTCCATCAAGGGGACTTCATTCCAATGCAGACCATTGCTTCCACTGGTCCCTCCGTTGTTCCAGAATCCCAGCAATATGGATTCCCTAACTTGAACCCAATGGGAGGTAACACTTTAAATAATTATCCTATCACTAACATGCAGGATACAGGTACCAATCACGCTATGGCCAGGGAATTACAGAAACTAAAGGACATGATCTCAAGTGTTCCAGGGGTAGTCAAGCCTATCCCAGAGATTGCAGATGGAAGCCACAAGGTATCACGCTTTGCACCACCAATTTGTGATGCAGAGGTGCCCAAAAGGTTCCATATCCCTACCATGAAGCTGTATGATGGCACAACGGATCCAGAGGAGCATATAGCACAATACAGGGAAAGGATGGAAATCAATCCTATCCCAGAAAAGTTGAAGGAAGCATGCCTATGTAAAGGATTTGGTTCCACTCTAACTGGATCAGCTCTTAAGTGGCTGCTAAGTCTTCCCCCTTACTCTATTACTTCATTTGCTAATTTAGTTAATTTATTCAATAACCAATTCTCTTGTAGTAGAAAATTTGAAAAATTAACTAGTGATTTGTACAGGATAACTCAAAATCATAACGAATCATTAAGAGATTATATAACTAAATTTAGTAAAGAATCCTTGGATATTCCCAACTTGGATATGGCTACGGCTGTTGAAGCCTTCAAAATGGGACTTCTTAAGGATTCATTATTCTATGATGATCTTGTTATGACACCTTGCAGGAACTTAGATGAAGTAAGAACTCGAGCACTCAGGTTTATCCGGCTAGAGGATGACAAGAGGATCCAGGAGAGACAAGCGGGATCCTCAAAACCGGAGAAGCAAGGATCCTCCTTCAAAAGCAACAAGTTCAAATCCTACCAGAGGAATGAGAACAAGAATGTGCATGCTGTTGACCAAGAAGAGGATGATGAAGAATATCCTCCAATCTCAGAATATTGTTTTTCCGTTGATAATCATGAACTAATCCTTGCAATGCAGAATCTAGGTGAAAAAGCTAGGTGGCCCAGGAAGAATGACAAACCATCCGGGACTAAAGACAAGTCCAAATGGTGTGCATACCATGAGGATTTCGGGCATCTAACTGAAGATTGCATAGCCTTAAGAAAAGAAATTGGATACCTGCTAAGCAAGGGGCATCTAAAGGAATTGTTGGGAAGAAAAAAGCAAAGGACCCAGGATCCTGAAAGGATCCCTGAAAAGGCTCCAGCACCTCCGGCAAACGCACAAGTGATTAACTTCATATCCGGAGGATCAGACATTTGTGGAACATCCTTCTCAGCGGCCAAAAGACATGCAAAAGAATCAAAAATGGATAATGGAGAAAGGCCTATTAGAACCTCAAGCGTCTCAGAAGGAAAGATGATAACATTTGATGAGGATGATCGCATTAATGTTCAGGATCCTCACCATGATAGCTTAGTTATCACTCTCTTTATCTCTAACCATTTTGTCCGCAGGATCCTTATTGACGGAGGGAGCTCAGTGAACATTATCCAGTTTGATGTCTTGAAGAAGATGGGAATCCCAGAATCAGACATCACACCAAGATCCTCCGTGCTTGTGGGATTCAGTGGAGAAACGAAGAAAACTCTGGGGGACATCAAACTCCCAATCTACGTGGAAGGATTACATAATTACCAAAAATTTTGTGTTATTGACTGTTTATCTTGTTGCAACGTTATCCTTGGCAGGCCTTGGATACATGACATGAAAGCAGTTCCATCTACCTACCATCAATGTGTGAAGCTCCCTAGCCCATGGGGGATAATCAAGATCGACAGTGACCAGCAAGAAGCTAAGGATTGCTATACCTCATCCATGAAGCCAACCTCGAGGCCAAGGGAGCAATAGCAATTACAGTATCCTCCGAGGAACGTCTTGGAGGCAAGGGAACAAGATGTAGATGAAATCCTCTTGGATCCTAGTGATCCTGAATCGAAAATCTATATCGGATCAGGGATCCTTGGCAAGATGAAAGAAGACATGATATCCTTCCTCAAAAGAAGAAAATCTACCTTTGCTTGGAAACATGAAGATATGACAGGTATATCTAAGGATATTATTACTCACAAACTTGGCATTGACAGGTCTATCAAGCCAATCCATCAAAAAAGGAGGAAGTTTGCACCAGAAAGGAATGCCATTATCCAAGAAGAAGTAGAGAGACTACTTCGAGCAGGTATGATCAGAGAGGTAAAGTATCCTAAATGGTTAGCCAATGTGGTTGTTGTCCAAAAGAAAAACGGAAAGTGGAGGGTATGTGTCGATTTCACTGATTTGAATAAGGCATGTCCCAAGGATCCTTTCCCATTACCCCACATTGACTCCATGGTGGATGCAACAGCGGGGCATGAACTGTTAACTTTTATGGATGCATCATCTGGATTCCAACAAATCCAGATGGAACCATCTGACCAAGATGATACAGCCTTTATGACCCCAACCGGTTTATATTGTTATATTGCCATGCCTTTTGGACTAAGAAATGCAGGTGCAACATATCAAAGGCTGGTAAATATGATGTTCAAAGATCAAATTGGAAAAACTATGGAGGTGTACATAGATGATATGGTGGTCAAGTCAAAGAAAGCTGAGGATCACCTAAGGGACTTGGAAGAAGCATTCGATATCCTTGATAGTTACAACATGAAACTTAATCCTTCAAAATGCCATTTTGGTGTTAAGGCAGGAAAGTTCTTAGGATACATGGTAACCCAGAGGGGCATTGAAGCAAGCCCGGAACAAATCAAAGCATTAATAAATATCAAATCTCCTGCCAATGCCAAGGATGTTCAAAGACTAACAGGCAGGATAGCAGCTTTGAACAGGTTCATATCGAAATCCTCAGAAAAGTGCAAAGAATTCTACGATATCCTAAGGAAGAATAAGAAGTTCGAATGGACTGAGAAGCATGAGAATGCTTTACAAGCCCTAAAATAATATATGTCCTCAGCACCAGCATTAGCAAAACCGGAAAAAGGAGATGTGTTATCCTTATATCTGGCGGTATCCTCAACCGCTGTAAGTGCTGTCCTTGTTAAGGATCACGAAGGTACACAATATCCTATCTACTATGTAAGTAAAAGTCTACTTGATGCCGAATCCAGGTACTCACACCTCGAAAAACTCATCCTTGCATTAATCATGGCATCCACGAAGTTAAGGCATTATTTTGAAACCCATACTATTATTGTCAAAACTAATTTTCCAATTAAGAATGTCCTCAGGAAACCGGATATGTCAGGGAGAATGGCTAAGTGGGCAGTGAAGCTTAGTGCCCATGATATAAGATACGAACCAAGAACAGCCATTAAATCTCAAGCACTAGCTGACTTTGTGGCTGATTTCAGTAGTGATCTACAAAAGGAAGCAGAATTGGAGGTCCAGCAGCTGGATGAGACCAAGGATCCTTGGATCCTACACACTGACGGATCCTCAAACATCAAAGGCACAGGGCTAGGGATCCTCCTAAAATCGCCACAGGGGGACATAATACCCCACTCCATAGCCTGTGAGTTCCAAGCAACTAACAATGAGGCTGAGTATGAAGCCCTAATCGCTGGCTTACAAATCGCTAAGGATATGGGGGTAAAGTATCTTAACGTATATGTAGATTCATTATTGATCACTAATCACTTTAACGGATCCTATGCTGTTAAAGGTGAAAAACTAACCAAATATTTAGAGATAGTCAAAGAATTGGCACTCTCTTTTGTTTCTTTTAGCTTAACACAGGTACCAAGGGAGGATAACACGGAAGCTGATGCATTGGCCAACCTAGGATCATCCTTAAAAATTCCAGAAGATATAAGTATCCCTATCATCCATATCCTGGCTCCTGCTATCGAAAATCAAGTAGCCATGGAAATAGAAGAGGATACTGCAATAATCCCTAGTGAAGAAGCTCGATCTTATTCAGGATCATGGATCTCACCGATCATGAGATACTTGCAACATGGGGAGATTCCAACGGGAGAAAATCCTAGAGCTTTCAGGATTAAGGTATCTCAATTTGCAATCTTAAATAATGTGCTATATAAACGATCCCTTGCAGGACCATATTTAAGATGTATTGAAGATCCTGAAATAGAAGAAGTATTGAGAGACTTCCACGAAGGAGATTGTGGAAACCACACTGGGGGCAGGGCATTATTCTCAAGGATCCTTAGAACAGGATACTACTGGCCAACCATGAAAAGGGATGCTGTAGAATATGCTAAAAAGTGTGATCCTTGCCAAAGACATAGCAATATCCTTCATCAACCAGCTGAATTCTTACACCCAATACCATCCTCTTGGCCATTCATGAGATGGGGAATGGATATAGTTGGCAAGCTTCCTAAAGCACCTGGTGGAAAAGTATTTATGCTCGCCATGACTGACTATTTCTCCAAGTGGATAGAAGCTGAAGCCTTTGCTCAAGTCAGAGAGAAGGAAGTTATATCCTTTATCAAAAGAAACATTATAACCAGATTTGGCATTCCCTCTGAAATTGTATGTGATAATGGTTCTCAATTCATTGGAAGGAGAACCACTAACTTTTGTGACAGTTGGGGAATCAAGATGATCACATCAACACCAGTTCACCCACAAGCCAATGGTCAAGCAGAATCATCCAACAAGATCATCATCAACAATCTGAAGAAGAAGCTAGGATCCAAGAAAGGGAAATGGGCAGAAGAATTACCTTATGTGCTATGGGCTGATAGGACAACTCCCAAAAATGCCACCGGTCAGACACCCTTCTCTTTAGTATTTGGGGCAGAAGCAGTGATCCCAACAGAGATGGTGATCCCAACTGCTAGAACAAGTGCCCGTGATCCTGAAGAAAATGCTACGATCCTAGCTCAGGATTTGGATACTATTGAGGAAAACAGGGATCTAGCTAGGATAAGGATGGCAAGCTACCAACAAAGGATGGCTGGTGCCTACAACAAGAATGTCAGGATAAGGAAGTTCCAAGTCGGAGATATGGTGTTGAGAAAAGCATTTCAAAATACCATCAATCCTGCTGACGGGAAGCTAGCACCAAAATGGGAAGGTCCCTACTTGATTGAAGCTGAAGCAGGAAAGGGGGCATACAGGTTGCTAACCATGGAAGGAAACTTGTTACCAAGAGCCTGGAATGCTGTTCACTTAAAGAAATATTTCATGTGAACATGATCCTTCCTGCATGTGATCCTTACATTGAAGTATCCTTGAAGGATCCTGGAGATATCGGTGATCCTTACTCAGGTAATATGCTTATCCTAAAACTATTGCATTTTCTTATTTTTAAGGATAAGGATCATGTATCCTTCATCCCCTACTCACAAACCATTTGAGTTATGATAAGTTCAGGTATCTTCAGCATATCATCAAAGATCTTCAAAAGCACCACAGATCCTTGGGTCTAACCCCAGTTATCCTTGGGATTATCCCCAGTTTCCGCCAGCAGCGCACGATGATCCTGATATAGTTCACGTCCTTGGGATCAGTACCCACTTTCGGGGCTGGCGACCTCATCGTACTGGCTATACCCAGGATCCTACGTATAATGGTGGACGCACCATACATCCGTTCCTAAGGTTTCTAACGTTTTCACGTTAGCTAAGGTTTTGACATTTTCATGTCACTAAGTTTGGATAGTTGCCAGAAAGGGCCATACTCCAGTTTACATACGATCCTTTGGGCTTGTCCCCAGTTATCCTATGGGCTTGTCCCCAGTGATCCTCCGGGATCATCCTCAGTTGTCCTATGGGCTTGTCCCCAGTGATCCTCCGGGATCGTCCCCAGTTATCCTTTGGGCTCGTCCCCAGTGATCCTCTGGGATCATTCTCAGTTATCCTTTGGGCTTGTCCCCAGTTACTAACTTATCCTTTATATTGGCTTAGTCCCAAGTTGTATTCCATTTTTTCAGGTTTTCGAAGTTAAACGATTAAGGATCCTTGATCCTTATTATCCATTAAAGTTTTACCTATGGTTGTACCGATTAAAGGTTAGGATCCTAACGTGGATCTTCAGGTATGATCCTTAACTATTTTCAATTTCATTATTCATTATCCTAACCAACCCTTATACTTTGACAACCAAACCTATGATCCTTGAACCAAAATACTTTGAATAATTTCAATTTGAGGATATTTGATCTAGGATCATATCCTAAGTTTATCAAACACTTTTTCAACTCTCGTTATTTTAACAAATATAGCAATTAAGAAATAAGAGGATTATTGAAGGATAACAACACAAGATAAACCAGAAAAGTTAAGTTATATTATTTAACAAAAGGATCATTAACCCTTTCAAAAAGTTGTCAAAATTGCCAACCCACATTTCTACCAGCAAAACGTGGCCCGTCCACATGGGTTGGCAAAGGGTGTCCATTGTCTATGCGGTCTTAGCATTTTTGCAGGAAAGAAAAAGCGGCAGGATCACAAAGGCTTCATCCCCCAAACAGAGGATCCCTCCACCTTTTGTAATCCTACCTATTGTCTAAAAGGATCCAGGACCCTTAACCCTAAGAAACTATTGTTTAAGTTACGGACCATAAATTGTTCCAAACACCACTACCACAAAAAACCACTACCAATCCTAAAAAAAATTGGGCTCCGGCCTAGTCTCGAAATATCCATCATCGCCCAATCATGCAGCTTACTTCTTCGCTGCTCCATCACCAGCTCCTCCACCCTGATCCTTATCAACATCACCTCCCTCCAGCATTGGGATATCCTCAGCATCATCGTCATCTTCCAACTCTGCTAGCCTTGCCTTCCAGCCTTCAACATCCCATGTGCTCCTGTCAAAGGAAGGATCTTGAGCCTCCGCAGCCATCTGCAGTTGTATCTTGTACATGGTTACCGCGGCAGAGACCTTAGCGTCTTGGGTAATGTCATGCTTCTCATAATCAAACTTGATCAACGCCTTAACAGCCTCATCTTTGACTGCCCGGATCTTCTTCTCAAGATCGGCAATCTTAAGATCCTTCAGCCCACACGTCTGTTGAAGGTCAGCAATTTGACGATCCTGATCCTCAACCTGATTGACGTAAGTCTCCATTTCGGAGAATTTCTAAAGAAGACAACAGGAAAGCAACATCAGACACATGTGATCCTCGGACTTGTCGAAGACAATTAACAGGGGCAGTGATCCTAACCTCATCAAAATAGTCAAGGAATTGCTGACGGAGAAGAGGAAATCCTTGAAGATCATCTGAAGCCTTCCTCTTTTTTCCCTTGCCCCGAATGGACGCTTTAGGGGCTGAGACTGAAGGGCTGGCAGCAGGAGCCTTCTTCTTCGAGGACGTGACATTGGCAAGATCACTGATCCCAAACTTGGAGGCAGATTTAACAGACCTGGCAGACTTTCCGGCACCTACACAATTCAAAAACAAGATAAGTTCCCTTGTTAAATTAAATACTTTCACATAAAACTTATTTTCTATGAGGATACTTACTTGACATTGTGGCAGATGCAGAGGATATCTCTAGAGAATCTTGGATAATGATTTGGAAGCTTCTGACTTCAGGATTAAGCTTCTTGAAGGCTAACACTCTTTCTTTGGCAGCAGGGGTCAACTTTAAATGAGCAACAGAGATAGCTGCAAAAAAGAAAAGACATCAGTGATCCTCATCATATGAGACAGAACTGATAGTGATCCTTCGAGGATCCTCTATCCTACCATGAGTGGCCCATTCCTTGGGCAGATCCTTCCCATCCGGGATGGAATCCCTCTTAACAAAGAAAAATCGACGTTTCCAGTTGGTATCATTCTTGGTCACTTTGAAAATAGGGTGATCCTCCCCAGCTTTCCGTTTCAGCAGATACCGATGGGAACCAAACGTAGTAAGATCATAGAGCTCGGCCAGCTCTGCCAACCCCAGATCAATCCCTTCTTGCTCGATGATCCTCTCGAAGGTATATAGAACCCTCCAGATCATCGGCATAGCTTGGATATATGAGATGCCGGTAAGAGAAAAGAAAGATTGGGTGAACATCGGAAAAGGATATGAATACCCAATGAGGAAGGGAGTAGCAGGAAAAGCCACCCAGACATCTGAGACAAGATCGCTTAAAGCAGTAGGATCAAAAGGTTTGAAAACAGCATTCGCTGGGAAACAATGGCGAATCTTGTCTATGTGGACATCAGTAAAGCAACATCTCTCCACGGGAGAATCCTTGATAATTCCCTGGCTCTTTAAGGGACTCTCCTTCTTGGGACTCTTGTGCGGAGAATTACGGAGCAGCATATTTGAACAAAAACAGAGTAAAAGCACGAAAGAACAGAGCAAAGAAGAGAAAGAAGAAGATGATACCTGATCAAGAGTCTTCAATGATGGTTATAAAGGGAGATACTTCGAATTTAAATACAAAATGATCCTAACCCTATCTCCTATTTATAATGATGATTTGCAGGGATCGTCACATCAATGACGTAAATATCATAACGGCTAGTCCATATACAACGGCTAGTAAATCGGAATCGTCCGTTAGAGATAAGCTCAAAACAAAATATAACTCATCTATTTACAATTAACTCCTTATATTTTGGGGGCAATTGTTGGGGCTGGATTTTACTATAAATGATCCTTATACGTGATCCTGACCAGTGATCCTTGTTTCTTTGGCAGATAGTGATCCTCAGCCAGACTTCAGGATCAGGATCATGGGACGATATGGTGATCCTTACACTAACGGTCACTTCAACTTGTTACAAAATTGTTTTGCAGGAACACCTAGCAGGATATGCCCTATACATCATGATCCAGGGACGCGTTTTCACAGATATGGCAAGAGCTAAATTGGAGATAGACGTTGTACCGGATATGGAAACTTAGCTTGATTAATGGGCAGCAATTTAGGCTAGATTATCTTTATTTCTAAAGGGGTAATGAGCTGATTAGTGGTCTATCTACCTAAAATAAGTTACCTACACATATATAAATACCCATCTTCCTCATTCGGAAGAACACACACGACATACGACACAACTCTCAAACACTTAGACACTCAGTGATCCTTGTACTCAGCTCATTACTATCCGAAGTTGTAACTACATTTTTGTTATATTGAAGTTGGTGATCGGTAGTTGCCATCACCCGAGGTTTTTTATGCCGGAGATCATTCATTGATCAAGGGCTTTTTCCTCGTATAAATCATTGTGTCTTTGCATCTTTATCACAGAAGTGATCTTTTACTTTCATAGTTAACCAAGCATCATTCCCCGTTTACGTAAAGTTTGGTTACATTATCCTTGTGTGATTTTTGACCAAAACAAGATATACCTGTCATATCTTCATGTTTCCAAGCAAAGGTAGATTTTCTTCTTTTGAGGAAGGATATCATGTCTTCTTTCATCTTGCCAAGGATCCCTGATCCGATATAGATTTTCGATTCAGGATCACTAGGATCCAAGAGGATTTCATCTACATCTTGTTCCCTTGCCTCCAAGACGTTCCTCGGAGGATACTGTAATTGCTATTGCTCCCTTGGCCTCGAGGTTGGCTTCATGGATGAGGTATAGCAATCCTTAGCTTCTTGCTGGTCACTGTCGATCTTGATTATCCCCCATGGGCTAGGAAGCTTCACACATTGATGGTAGGTAGATGGAACTGCTTTCATGTCATGTATCCAAGGCCTGCCAAGGATAACGTTGCAACAAGATAAACAGTCAATAACACAAAATTTTTGGTAATTATGTAATCCTTCCACGTAGATTGGGAGTTTGATGTCCCCCAGAGTTTTCTTCGCTTCTCCACTGAATCCCACAAGCACGGAGGATCTTGGTGTGATGTCTGATTCTGGGATTCCCATCTTCTTCAAGACATCAAGCTGGATAATGTTCACTGAGCTCCCTCCGTCAATAAGGATCCTGCGGACAAAATGGTTAGAGATAAAGAGAGTGATAACTAAGCTATCATGGTGAGGATCCTGAACATTAATGCGATCATCCTCATCAAATGTTATCATCTTTCCTTCTGAGACGCTTGAGGTTCTAATAGGCCTTTCTCCATTATCCATTTTTGATTCTTTTGCATGTCTTTTGGCCGCTGAGAAGGATGTTCCACAAATGTCTGATCCTCCGGATATGAAGTTAATCACTTGTGCGTTTGCCGGAGGTGCTGGAGCCTTTTCAGGGATCCTTTCAGGATCCTGGGTCCTTTGCTTTTTTCTTCCCAACAATTCCTTTAGATGCCCCTTGCTTAGCAGGTATCCAATTTCTTTTCTTAAGGCTATGCAATCTTCAGTTAGATGCCCGAAATCCTCATGGTATGCACACCATTTGGACTTGTCTTTAGTCTCGGATGGTTTGTCATTCTTCCTGGGCCACCTAGCTTTTTCACCTAGATTCTGCATTGCAAGGATTAGTTCATGATTATCAACGGAAAAACAATATTTTGAGATTGGAGGATATTCTTCATCATCCTCTTCTTGGTCAACAGCATGCACATTCTTGTTCTCATTCCTCTGGTAGGATTTGAACTTGTTGCTTTTGAAGGAGGATCCTTGCTTCTCCGGTTTTGAGGATCCCGCTTGTCTCTCCTGGATCCTCTTGTCATCCTCTAGCCGGATAAACCTGAGTGCTCGAGTTCTTACTTCATCTAAGTTCCTGCAAGGTGTCATAACAAGATCATCATAGAATAATGAATCCTTAAGAAGTCCCATTTTGAAGGCTTCAACAGCCGTAGCCATATCCAAGTTGGGAATATCCAAGGATTCTTTACTAAATTTAGTTATATAATCTCTTAATGATTCGTTATGATTTTGAGTTATCCTGTACAAATCACTAGTTAATTTTTCAAATTTTCTACTACAAGAGAATTGGTTATTGAATAAATTAACTAAATTAGCAAATGAAGTAATAGAGTAAGGGGGAAGACTTAGCAGCCACTTAAGAGCTGATCCAGTTAGAGTGGAACCAAATCCTTTACATAGGCATGCTTCCTTCAACTTTTCTGGGATAGGATTGATTTCCATCCTTTCCCTGTATTGTGCTATATGCTCCTCTGGATCCGTTGTGCCATCATACAGCTTCATGGTAGGGATATGGAACCTTTTGGGCACCTCTGCATCACAAATTGGTGGTGCAAAGCGTGATACCTTGTGGCTTCCATCTGCAATCTCTGGGATAGGCTTGACTACCCCTGGAACACTTGAGATCATGTCCTTTAGTTTCTGTAATTCCCTGGCCATAGCGTGATTGGTACCTGTATCCTGCATGTTAGTGATAGGATAATTATTTAAAGTGTTACCTCCCATTGGGTTCAAGTTAGGGAATCCATATTGCTGGGATTCTGGAACAACGGAGGGACCAGTGGAAGCAATGGTCTGCATTGGAGTGAAGTCCCCTTGATGGACATCTAAACTCCCTGTTTGCAAACTTTTTAGGGATCCTGGCATCTGTAAGGATCCTGGTATCTGGGATGATCCTGGAACGAAGGAGGATCCTTGAACCTGGGATGATCCTGGGATAAAGTAGGATCCTTGAAACTGCTGTGCCCCCGGATAGGCTCCCGGATTCATGAAGGATCCCATATACTGAGGATAGGATCCTGCTGGCTGAAAATACGAGCCCGATGTCTGAGTCATTGCTGCTGACTTGAGATGTGATCCTCTCGTCTCCCCTGTGATCTGTACGTCTGGGATCCCTGATGGCTGAGAGGTGACCATTGGAGTCTCAAAACTCAAGGATTTTGGCATCAGTGGGGAATGATCCTCTGCCGCTTTCTTTTGTCTTTTGAGATCTCCAATCTCCATGAGGATCCTGTCATTAGTTTCATCCTGCCGCTGCATACGATCCTTCATCTGCAAAATTAAAGCAAACACATCACTAGTACTGGGAATAGAAGAATTCATAGCAGAAGAAGATGGAGGTTTAGAGAAAGAAGGGGTTGGTCTCTTCTCAGCATTTTTCTGGGATCCTGCCGGTGGAGGAGGTAGAGTGGTTTGTGCTGAGGTGACTGCAGACATCGCCGTGGAGGTGTTCTTCAATGATGAAGCCATGTAACTCTTTGAAATGATTTCGAACAAAAGATTTTCTTTATGAATGAAGCACCAATTGCCCCACGGTGGGCGCCAATCTGTTTTGGTCAAAAATCACACAAGGATAATGTAACCAAACTTTATGTAAACGGGGTATGATGCTTGGTTAGCTATGAAAGTAAAGGATCACTTCTGTGATAAAGATACAAAGACACAATGATTTAGACGAGGAAAAAGCCCTTGATCAATGTATGATCTCCGGCATAAAAAACCTCGGGTGATGGCAACTACCGATCACCAACTTCAATATAATAAAAATGTAGTTACAACTTCGGATAGTAATGAGCTGAGTACAAGGATCACTGAGTGTCTAAGTGTTTGAGAGTTGTGTCGTATGTTGTGTGTGTTCTTCCGAATGAGGAAGATGGGTATTTATACATGTGTAGGTAACTTATTTTAGGTAGATAGACCACTAATCAGCTCATTACCCCTTTAGAAATAAAGATAATCTAGCCTAAATTGCTGCCCATTAATCAAGCTAAGTTTCCATATCCGGTACAACGTCTATCTCCAATTTAGCTCTTGCCATATTTGTGAAAACGCGTCCCTGGATCATGATGTGTAGGGCATATCCTGCTAGGTGTTCCTGCAAAACAATTTTGTAACAAGTGGAAGTGACCGTTAGTGTAAGGATCACCATATCGTCCCATGATCCTGATCCTGAAGTCTGGCTGAGGATCACTATCTGCCAAAGAAACAAGGATCACTGGTCAGGATCACGTATAAGGATCATTTATAGTAAAATCCAGCCCCAACAAGTATGATTTACAATCTATTTGCTAACAAATTAGGTGATATTTGGGATTCGCTGGAGTTTTCTACTTCTTCCAGTTTAATGTTTGTTGTTATAATTTTCATGGAATGGAATGGAATGGAATTAGGAAGTTTTGCAAGTATAATTGGATTTAAAAAGGAAATAATACATAAGAGATGATACTTGAGGTTTGGATCATGATTTTGAAGCCGTAAATTATGGTTATATTTCTGTTGAAAGATTAATCTTATAGGAAAACACTCATGATTTCTTACTAACTGGTAAATTTTAAAAATTGTATTAACAAATTACTAGAGTTTGAGTTAAGGCATATAGATGCATTCGGCTCTACGGCTTATGAGAATCAGGAAAATACTGTTTTCTAATAATTTCTTTCTCTAATTTACAGGGGATGACGACTATCCTACAGGTGGATCACTATGCTCAAAAGGTTCGCCCCGTTTTCTTTCCATTTACTGTTCTCCTTGCAAACGTCAAAGAAGCAGTGATTCATGATTTCTATATCTTGAAGAAGAAAAGAGTCCATCTATTGAAGTCCTTCCCGATGAGATTCTTTATGAAATCTTTAGGCGTTTGCCCGGTGGTCAAGCTCGAAGTGCAGAGATGTGTGTCTCTAGCTGTTGACTCACTGTTCTGAGTAATGTTAGAAACAGAGATTGTTCATGAACCATCTAATGACTCTGAAATGGTTCAAGAAAATGATGCATTTCTTACTATATGCTTAGAAGGAAAGAAAGCAACAAATATCTATTTTTGACACGATAAGGGATAGATAAAGAATGATTGCGGTTCAAGCAGTGTCTTCCAAATGAGATGGCTCACTACGCTGCAGGCTGTTGGGATGCTGAAATCGAGTCTTCTTATGGAGGACTGGTTGGACCGAGTGTGTTGGGATTGCTGACATATCCACATATGACCTGCGTGCACCCACTGTAGGTGTTTTGTTCCTCGCATTCGCTTATTTTTATGTATTTGAGTTTATTCATTTAGACATGTTTTTCGTTTATGTTAATACATTTGTTTTTTAGGACAAAAGTGGTGTAGCTCTTGTAGCCCAAGAGATATTTTGCAGAGTTAAAAGAAGTGGATGTAAATATTGTCCTTGTGATGTTTTTCTTTTCTTTTTTTTTTAAATTGAGCAGTTGCTAATATTTAGTGCTTTTATAGGAACTGGTTATTAAACATGTTAAGAAGGAACTTGGGCTTGCATTGAAGGGTAGTCAAAAGATGGTGGGGTTGAAGCACCGGAGGTATAAAGGAATTTATCTTTTAACTTTACTTCTATCAAAATTTTAAACTATAATTTTACAACTAAAACTAGAAATGTAAGGTATATAAAAGAATCAAGTCTAAACTATAATATTGAAACTCTTTTTTTTTATATCTGGTAAATTTTGGCATAAAATACTTTATTAGTTTTACTTATGTTATAAAAGTTTTCCAAAAACTAAACTATTCATTTAAAGAGGTTAAACAGTGAGCTTGCAAACCTGCGGGTCTGATCCAAACTGAGCTGAACCCATTTAAATTAAACTAACAAATGGGCTTTTTTGTTGGTGTTTTCGTTGGAATGCAAACCTGCGGGTCTGATCCAAACTGAGCTGAACCCATTTAAATTAAACTAACAAATGGGCTTTTTTTGTTGGAATGCATATCAGTATATCACCTTTAAAAGCTATCCTACATTAACTGATGGCTGCATTTTGTAATCCTGTATGGTGTTTTCGTGGATCAATGTAGGTTGATTGGCTTAACAAGTTCATCGAGTACATGTGGCCTTGACAAGGTATATTAGTAAGTAGTAACGCTAATTATGATCGTTTTTGCTGTTTCTTTAGTAACCCGTTTGTATTCGTAGGCAATATGCAAGACTGCAAAGGAGATTGCAAAGCCCATTATTGCTGAACAAATTCCAAAGTTCAAAATTGATTCGGTTCAGTTTGAGCATCTTACCTTATGGTTGTTGCCTCCTACTTTTCAAGGTAATCTTTGATATTTTTCTTAAAATATCAAAGTATTTACTGTTATTCTTAAATCAAATAAACATGTTTTCCAAAATATTTGTTGTTATTCATTTTTGTTACGCATTTGGTCCTGTGAAGATTCTGAGTTTCTGACTACAGGTTACATGGTTAAGAACTAAAAACCAGAACAGCTGGCCCAACCATAACCTGTTCATACGGTCTATGTGTTGGTATTAAGACTGGTCTGGTTGGTCCAACAAAATAAAACTGGTCTAAACCAAGTGCTTGAGGCATAGCAAGGAACCGAAACAAATCAGTCGACCACAAGTGCCTTTCTCATGCAGATCCAACAAGTACATTTCTGGCTCACTAATGAAAAAGGGGACAAAGGATTATGGCAGTGTCGTGGAGTGTGTCACAGTGGATGGCGATATGGTGTGGATGGCGATTAGTGATTGGGTTATTTCTTGCTTAACTGTTACTGATGAGATCGCTGGTTCGATTCTGACCGGTGATATCGGTCCATTTCATGTCAGTTAGGTTCAAATTTGCTGCCCGTTTTAATTTTGTGCAGGTTAGTAATTATGTCTCCTGATGTGTTAAGTTTTTTTAACTCTAATTTATACTCTTTAGACGTGTAACTTGTAACCTGAATTCTGTTATCTTTAGTTTTGTTTCCGTGGTTACACCGTTACCATTAAAAAAGATATATGGTTCTGGTTTTGATTTTTTACATTTTTGCTATGATTTCATCTGCAATAGATAGTGGTTCTGATGTCATAGCAACTTTAAGGCCTATAAAGGAGTTATTTTTAATTATATAGGTTCAAGTTCTGAACATTGTGCAACATGATCTTGTGCATATATGAATTGGAGAAGATGTATGACATATGCAGTTTCAGTACATTGGTTGCAGTTTCAATCCGAATTGGCCCATTTTCACATAATAGCCACATAGGTAAATAAAATAGCCATGGGTATGGAATTTTATAATCACGGCCAATAAGCATGGATTGGGTGTCAAAAAGTATTGACCCGTACTCAACCAGAACCAACCCGGGCCCGTTTCAACACGAAAAATTGCCCCTTGATGTATAATCTTCTTTAAAAAAAACATTTTTAACCAACCCGCCCCAAAAACCCGTTTTGGCCCGAACCCGTTTCGACCTGACCAAAACAACCTGTTTTTTTAATTTAGCCGTTTTGACCCATGACCCGACCCGTTTGCCAAGTCTACTACAACCTTTTTTTTAATTAGCAATTTTTTTTAATTGAGCCGTTTTGAAAACTTGAGGAGTCATGTACATTAATTTTACCTAAAAGTATACACCTTACATGTACATTTAAGGTTCATGGTGGCATGATGGATAATAGAAGCATTTTTAGCTTTGTTCATCATGTTGGTTATCATTATAGGGAACATAAACTTTTGGCATCAATTAACAAAAGAGATATTCTCGGTACATATCACAAAAATAATTGATACGTATTTTTTATGCTGCCGCATCGCTATCCGCGGCAACGTACGGGCATTCCCACTATTATTTATACACTTTGTGATAATGTAGATTAAATTTCCCGACCCGCGAAGTTCGCGGGTGATAACCTATGTCCTTATATATGCACCTTGCAGGATTTAAATCATCTCCACGTTTAGATAGAAGATTCGTACTTTACCACCACACCAAGGGACAAGGTAGTTGGTAGCTTACGGGTGCTGTATCTTTTTGTTGGACAATCACCCAACAGAAGCAGGTAGATTTCGTAGGGAATCCAAACCGAGGTCCTAAACAATGCCTTTGTCTCATTGTAGTTTACTAATTTATTATTACTTCAACGGTTATTTAATTCAAACGATTACTTCAATAAATTAAACTTATTCATTTGTGTTTTAGTCCACCCGCGAACCTCGCGGGTTCTTAAACTAGTAGTCTAAATAAAGGACAAAATTTTGTAATTTAATCTTTATCATATCCTTCCATACCCACACATGTATCATGTATGTGTTATGGATCATATAAATAATTCAAATACAATGATGAAACTGAATGCCGTGGAGTCAAATTAGATTCACCGAAATTTTCTCTTTTGCACAAGAGGGTCTGGTCAAAGTGATAAACTAGTAATTTCCTCACAAGTTGCTAAGTTAAACCCTGAATTCAAATCGTTAAAATAAATGAAGTAATAATGGATGAGATTGGTGACCTATCGGCAATGAAAAAACCTTTGGAATATCTGAATTTGAAAGTCTTAGTTTCCAAACCCACATATACGAGATTAAGAAATGGAAGAATACCACGTAGACGAAGATGATGAAGAAATGGAAGAAATTGAAGAAATGGAAGAAGGTGAAGCCATGATAAATTTTTAGAGGTAGATGGGGTGGTAGCGGGTAAAAAATGGTATAAAAATAGATGAGTTTTTATAAAAAGGGAAGGGGGTTATAAAATGTGAGAGAGATATGAGATTATAGTGGGTGAAAAGTTGTGAAAAAATGTGTAAAAGATGTGAGTATTTATAAAAGTGGGAGTGAATTGGGTGTTTTTTTGAAATATTACCGTTTGAAAAAATAAATTAAATTAGAATTTTTTTTTTTATAATAACGGCTAGTTTTCAAACTTGGGCCTCACAAAAAGTTCGGTCGCAAACGGCGAAGAAAAGACGTGAAGGACGGGGACCGGGGGGGGGATGGTGTAGCCGGCGTCGCCGGGTCAAGACGGGAGGGGGGACGCCCTCATACCGTGTAGCCTAAAGAAATTAGTTGTTCTAAAAATTAGAGCAATTAATGATAGGCGAGGGACTAATACCTTTAATTGTGAAAATAAAAGAGCCTTGTGTGTCAATTTGGTGTAGCTCACTTGGGTAAGGATGGAAAATTTTGAACATTGGTTAATAGTAGAGTAAGTGTTGTCATTTAAAAAAAAAAAACCCAGGTTCAATCTTGTGTAAGGATGAAAAATTTAGAATATTGGTGAATATTAGAGTAAGCATTGGCTTTGGGACCAATAAGTTCTGAGTTCGATTCCCAAAAGGGGGTTTTCCCATATTTATTGGGTTTCCTCCTGAATTGGTGTATAGGCATTATGCCTAGTGGAGATAGATATGATCGGGTGATACCGCTGGTGGCACGATGATACTCCAGTGGTTCGTCAGTGATCCAAATTTGCCGTTCAGAAAAAAAACTAGCTGATATAACTTTATAAATATTGTAGTTTTTGGTTCCACCAAGTGAACGAGTACAAGTTTTAACTTTATAAATATTGTAGTTTATAGCTCCACCAAGTAAACGATAATGGAAGGATAAAAAGCAACCATTCATTCATCATTTCTCTTTACAAACGTAACCGTTGGACAACGTTACATCGCCCACAAGCGCCTGCGCGGCAACCAAATTCAAACACTCGACCAATAACTAACAAAAGCAAAAGCCACCTTTACTTTTTTCAAACCCTTTTGCCTATAAACCCAAACACTCATACCCTCAATAACTTGAGTATCCCATTTATTTGCTACACATTTTATCCCAAATGGGTTGTTGCATTAGCAAATGCAAACCAAGAGTTCCACCTCAATTTAATCCCATTGTACAAGACAAGCTTGTAATTTCTCAGTCACCACCACATACGCCGTCGTATCCGCCAATATCTTCACCACGAAAGCGGAAAACCATACAATCTCCGCCTTCAACGACCACCTCGGCTTCCTTCGCAAGCTCTACACAAATAAGCACTTGTGGATCTTCTTCATTGTCATCAGTCTCTTCTTGTTCTTCCTCAGTAGCATTTTCCAAAGTGGACAGGACATTTTCTAATGACTTTTTGCAGTCATGTGCTTTAGAAAACCCTCAAATAATTGATTTAGACCCCATCAAGAAGATTGGAGTGGTGAAGCAGATAAGTCCAGGAACCACACATAAACGGCCGCGTGCGAGCTCTCCAACGCTAACCCGACAGAAAAGCTTTCGAATAGAGAAAGAAAGATTGCCTTATGGCATTGTGAATGGGAGAACTACCATGACATCCCCTTCTCCGAGTAGAAGACTCAATGGGAATACAAGTAACTACCAAAGACAACCAATGTTGTCCTCAATGAACACACACAATGAGAGTAATCGCGTCACAAAGACGTATACAAGGCCAGCGAGCCCAAACCGTAATGTGATTAATAAAGAAAGACCGATGTATGTGAAGAACAAAGAGAGATTTGGGTATGAAGTTGGTTCAAAAGTTGAAGTTAAAGAGGTGTTGTCTAGATTGAGTTATTCCGGGTCTGCTGCTACGGAGGATCTTGATAATCCTCACATTGCTTTGGATTGCTTCATTTTTCTTTAAAAATAAAGAAACATTATAGTTTGTTAATAGGATATATTTTTATTTCTTTCTTATTTTTGTGTGTTTTAACATTTGGATTCCTAGTTTTTGAATGTCTGAAATGTGAGAATTGAAGTTTGACTAGATGTACAAGTTACATCATTGCAAAAACTGTTGTGCTTTTTTTGGATTACTGTATAGCATACCTTAGCAGGAATTAGCCCATGTTTTAAAGCTGATGGTTGGGCCATATAAACCCCAACACCTATTGAACCTGGCTTAGGGTATACGGAGTGGGGTGCGGTTTCATGCGGTAAACTTAGTTTACCAATTGGGAACACCACCGCCAACCATTGGCGAAGCCACGCCCCCCCCCCCTCCCCCCCCCCCAATTTTTCCGAAACGGGGGGGGGGGGGGCAACGTATATACCTATACGAAAGTGCTATTCATAACACTACGACTGTTCGAGGGGCACGGGATTTTTTTAAAAAAATTCGATATATATACATATATGTTATTTTTTTAAATTGTAAACACATACCAATTCCAATATAGCCCACTAGTACTACACATTAATTAGGTTTATTGGCCCAATACTAATATGATTTTAATAAAAATTATAACACACGACGAAAATTTCATGGACTCCTAGAATCTGAAAGGGCGAGACGAACAAACTCATCAGAGTAACGAACCAGTCGAACATCATCACTTCATCATAACTTCGCTGAATCGTTGAACAGAAGATTCAGAGACGTGAACAAGAACAACATCGATCAGAGATGCGAACAAGAACGTCGATCAAAAGATTCAGAACTCAAAAGGTTTGTTCGTCGGTTTAGTGTTAATTGTTAAACTGTTAGTCTGTTAATTGTTGTTAACATCAGAACCATGTTGCTCGTATCCGCGTACGACGTATTGTATTGAATTGACTATTGAATATTGTCCTATATTAGTAGATCGTGATAATCTGCAAATAATGATGTAAATTGTATATTAATCATACTAGACAGTTGTGTTGTGATCCGCGAATGGTTTTAATTTGTAAACCATGTATTAAATATTAATCTTTGTAAAAGAAGAATCACTGTATAAGTTGCCATCAGTGGAGGAATCATTATATGGAATTCTTGTTAATTGAACACCGATTATTATTTTTAGGCGTTAACGCATTGCATATAAAATATTGTTAACTATTCCAGCCACTGTGGCATCCGCAGAAAAAAGTTTTTCAAAGTTGAAGTTGTTAAAATCTTACTTACGATCTACAATGTCTCTAGATAGACTTAGTGGGTTGGCGATGATAGCTATCGAGAACGAAGTCTTAGGTAATATAAATTGTAAAGACTTGATCCAACAATTTGCTATGAAGAATGCAAGGAGGACTGCACAAATCATTGGTTAGCTATTAACTTATTAGTTATTACGGTATGTAACTCATTAAAATACTATGATTTTGTCATTATCATAATTGCATTGTTTATCAAATACTACAATTTTTGTCATTTTCGTAATTATATTGTTTATCGTTAAAGCAAATGGGCAAATTTTTCGAGCTCGAACAGGGTACGTGAATTCTCAGAGACACAACTGCTAATGAATACCATAGAAACCAGGAGTCATAACAACTCTTATGTGCGGCCTCAACCTAGGGGTTCACAACGACGTGAAACCCGAACCAAAATGTGTCGAATCGCGAGGAAGAAAACCTTATGGCCAAATTATATATGCAATTTGAACGATAGTAGGAGCATACCAAACTTTGAGACTGAGCTAACACCATTTCTCGTATGAAATGCAAGTAAGTCTCAAGGTGTTTTGTATATTAATGCAAAGTGCAGATAAGTAGCAACAATATTTTAACACCACAATTTAGGTGTACTTGTAAGAGGTATTCGTAACTCATGAAGTAAGTAGCGAATTAATCCAGCGAAACTTAGCAACATTGTGAGCAAGAGCATGATACTTTTAATTTTCCTCTGTTATATTTGTTTTTTTTTTGGAGGGGGGGGGGGGTTCCTAAATTTCCAAGGATAAATACATCAATACCTGCACCATGCAATATTTAAACTCATGACCTTTTGGCTGTGGATCACCAAATCACCAGAATAACCCCTTGGGGACTTCTATGTTGTTTCTTAGAACTCAGGTTTGATGAGATTGAGTCCAAGAAATTCAAAATAACTTGTGGTGGACCTGCTCATCTGGGCTACTAACATGGCCAATCGACATGTGAATAAGTACGGAAAGCCATAGTAGAAGATATGTGTAAGTAAACTGAAGGGGTATGGTCCCAGATCTCGCGTCAGCATCGACCGCGAGTGACCATTACCCTTATCAAAACCCCCACTAGCTAACAACCTACTTGTGCCCATGCGAGAACGCGTCGGCACAAGGGTTGAATCCAATCTATCTAGTAACGAAGGAGGACTTACATGGAACATGAGAACGGTAGAGTGATGCGACATAGCATCACATCTGGTGTATGAAAACGGAAGTATTCACAGCGATGCGGCCTCGCACCGCATCCAGCGAACACTTCTATCAATACAAAGAAAGCCTTACCTTAGGCACAGAAGGAGATGAACGTAACGGTGCGGTTGACACCGCTTCATACGGGCATTTTCGTCACGACAAGGGATGCAGGCAAGACGACGATGCGGCTAGCACCGCATCTCGCGTATTCCTTGATCACAAGTAGGAGACGCGGTAACTTCAGATGTTACCGCACGTAGCGATGCGGCTTGCACCGCATCCTATGCATTCAACAAGTGGGACTGACACCACAGTGCAAGTGGCACCAATGGCAGTTTCCTGTCAGAGCTACGTAAGCAATGGACTGACGTGGCGTAACCTCCATAACCGACAAGCCTGACACACCTGCAAAGGTGCAGCACGTCGTCAGTCCATCCATCATCATCCTCCTTCACTCCTCGGCTATAAATACCAACCCCAAACCAGGTTTGAGGTATCTCTTCACAACTCTCTCACTACTACTACTATCTTACTTTGCTTCCCAAGCAAACTACTGATTCTCACGCCGGAGAGTGGTAACAAGGAGCACCCCCCACCCCATCCTCCTTGTTACGAGTCACGGCTTGTTTCCTTGTGCAGGAGATCAACCACCGGTGATCCAGCCAGCGATCCTCGAGAGGAAGGGATTAACCCTTCTTGACGAGACCAGTGTGTTAACCCTGCCCGGTTAACCATTGTTTCATCATTGGCGCCCACCGCTACTCTTAGCATTTTCTAAACCATCCTTTTTCCTCTCTCACGATTATGACTGATCACCAAAATAACACTGCGGATAACCAAAATCCTCCAATCCCAAACCCGGTAGGGGTCAATGCCTCGACCTCCCAACCCGGACACATCGGCACGTCCACACAAAGGAGCCCCTCCTTTATGTTTGGACATGACTTATCACAGTTCCCATCTGTGATCCCACCAGGCATGACCATTCATGCCTGGTACGAGCAGCAAGCAGCCACGCTGACCGCAGCATACAACCGCGCTTGTACTGAAGCGAATATACGAGCTGGGCTTCCCCCAGCACCGCACACCCCTGTTGAGCGTATTTTACAATACGACGGCAGGATACATTCACGCCCGGCTTCAAGAAGCCGACGTGAAGAACGGGGATCGTCTTACTGTTCGGTCCACACCCTCAACGAGGACGATTCCTCATACGGGTCCCACACCAGAGGACCGGTACATACCCGCCTTGGCCCCCATGGCGAGGACAGGAGGCGATCAACCTCCAGACGCGGCCCAGGCATTCAGAGCCGATTGGGCCCACAACCATACACCGAAGGGTACGGTCATACCGACCCTGACGACCATAGCTACCGCGGTGATTCGCATGACACCAGTAGCAGACCGGGAGGACGCAACTATGTTCCTCCCAGTCACCCCCGCAACACATACCTTAGGGCGGCAAAGCGCCCTGCGAACGAGCCATACAGGCCAAAGGCAGCGGCCGAAAATTCCAAGTTCGGCACGCGGATTGCCAACGCCCATGTCACCACGACAAAGTTCCCATTCAACGTTGGGAAATACAGTGGTTCGACCGACCCGGACGACCACATGAACATCTTCATGGGCGCGGGCATCAACGGCCAGTGGGATGAACCCACTTGGTGTAATTTTTTCTCCCAGACCCTTACGGGCCTGGCCAGGGCATGGTTCGATTCTTTGCCAGTGGGATCACTGGATTCATTCGAGGACTTGCGTACCAAGTTCCTCGCCCATTTTTGCCAGCAGCGACGCCACGAACGAGATTCGTTGGACGTCATGAACATCTGGCGAAGGGACGACGAATCGCTCGAAGCATTCGTCGTCCGATATAATAAAGAGTGCCTGGAGATAGGTGACGTGGCAGACCAGATGGCACGAAACCACTTCATCCGGGCCGTCAAAGACAGAGAGATGATCATGACCATCTCTGGCAAGGAGGGCTTGCCTAAAAAATGGGAAGATGTCATGACCGCGGTCAAGACATACGCCCAGACACAGCGGTCACTTGAACCGCATGTGACAAAGGCAAAGCCCCAAGCCGAAACATCCCACCAAGGGTCCAAGCGTAACAATAAACGCAACCGGGACGTTGGAAATCGCGATATTTCCAAACCATACTTCCCGCGAACCAACACGTTCGACCCAAAGAACTACAACCCCGCCCGAGACAGTCGGGCGTCAAAAAAAGAATCTCGGGACCGCAACTGGACCGAGATCACCATGTCGCCAAGTGAGGTCCTCCTTGCGGACCCACAGTTCTTGCGACCGGCCCAACCAATGAAGTCCAAGAAAAATCAGGACCTCACACTCTACTGTGAGTACCACAAGGACTCGGGCCACACCACCAACAACTGCATCAGTCTCCGACTGGAGATTGAGCGCGCCTTAAAGGAGGGGAAACTGCAACATCTTTTGCCAGGTGGGCAAAAACCCACCAAGCGCATTACCACTCATGGCGAAGGTACCTCCTCCGGGAAGAGAACCATGCACGTGGCTTCCACCCACATGATCCACGGAGGCAAGGGCAGGCCGCGAAAAGCGGCAAGAAGGCCGGAATGTGACTGGAAAGACGAGCAAGTCGTCTTTCCAAAAGTCCGAGGCGGACCGCGCGATAGGCGCGCCGTCGTCATTTCAGGCCAACTGGCACACTACTGCACCGAGCGTCTATTCATCGACCCGGGCAGTACATCTGATATAATCTACGAACAATGCTTCAACCAGTTCGACCAGGAGGACAAAGATCGGTTGCAAGCAGTAGATTACCCGTTAACCGGGTTCGTAGGGGAAACTGTCTTTCCCCTAGGCCAGATTACTTTCCCTGTGCGTCTTTCCAGCGGAAACCGCACAAGGACAGAAGAGGTAAACTTCATGGTTTTACCTCACACCTCCAGATATGACGTACTCCTCGGGAGAGAATCCCAAGGAGATTTAAATATGATTACGTCGGTCCCCCACTCTGCGGTTGGTTTCCCAACCGAATCGGGGGTCGCGATAATCTACGCCCGCAGGGACGTCATGATGTCGGACGAAGTACGTCCGACCAAGGTCGCAAGGCCCACTCCCAACGACCAACCAGAAAAATGGGTTCTCAACGCGAGATACCCAGAACAAAAGGTCACATTGGGTCACGCCTTATCCCCGACCACAAAAGCGCAACTGAAGCAGCTTCTCTTCAGGAACCAAGACATCTTCGCGTGGACACCCGCAGACATGACCGGGGTCCCACGTGATATTGCGCAACATCATTTGAATACCTTGCCAGGTATTAAGCCAGTGATCCAAGGCCAACGCCACCTTGGGTCAGCTAAAAATCAGGCGATGCAAGAGCAGATCGAAGAACTGCTCTCCGCAGGCATCCTGCGGGAAGTCAAATACCAGACGTGGTTATCCAATCCAGTCATGGTAGAAAAACCGTCCGGGGGCTGGCGCATGTGCGTCGATTACAAAGACCTTAACAAAGCCTGCCCCAAGGACTGTTACGCGCTTCCAGAAATCGACGAAAAAGTCGATAATCTCGCACCATTCAGGTGGAAGTGTTTCCTCGATTGCTACAAAGGGTACCATCAAGTACAAATGGCAATCGAGGATGAAGACAAAACGGCATTCCGGACTCCCACCGGAAATTACTGCTACACAAAGATGCCGTTTGGGTTGCGCAACGCGGGCTCAACCTACCAAAAGTTGATGAACGACACTTTCCGCGGCCAAATAAGCAAAAGTGTCGAAATCTACATGGACGACCTAGTCGTCATGAGCATGGAAGAGGATACCATGCTCACAGATATTGAAAGAACATTCCAAACTCTGCGCAGCGTTAACATAAAGCTCAATCCAGGAAAATGCTCGTTTGGAATGGAAGAAGGCAAATTCCTTGGGTTCATCGTCACTAAAGATGGATTCAAGGTAAACCCGGAGAAAGTCCAGGCGATCGAGCGCATGCCATCGCCTTCATCGATGAAGGATATGCAACGACTAGCCGGCAGGCTAGCGGCACTTAACAGATTCTTAGCTAACCACGCAGCTAAGTCTTATCCGTTCATCAAGACCCTGCGGAGCTGTTCAAAGAAAGAACAATTCCAGTGGACCGCAGAGGCTGAACAGGCCTTCCGGGAAATGAAGGAGTGTTTGATACAACTCCCAACTTTAACCGCACCACGCAAAGATGAGCCACTCATATTATACCTATCCGCCGCGGATAACGCGGTGGGTGCGGTATTAATAGTGGAGCGAAAGGGGGTTCAAACACCCATCTATTACATCAGCAAGATGCTCAATGACCCAGAGACGAGATACTCAATAATGGAGAAATTGGTACTAGCATTAGTGCACGCTTCAAGACGGTTGCGACGCTACTTCGTAAACCACGTCATCACAGTGCTAACCAATTACAGGATCGGCCCGATCCTATCCAAACCCGACATCTCTGGGAGATTAGCGAAATGGGCAATCGAGCTGGGCGCGCACACGATACACTATAAACCGCGCCCCGCGATTAAAGGCCAGATCTTAGCTGATTTTGCCGCCGAAGTACCGGTGAATCGCATCCAAGAATGCGAAGAAGCACAAACTCCTGCACCAACGCCACCCTCCTCAAAGACATGGGCACTCTTCACAGATGGTGCCTCCAACGACGAAGGTGCGGGTGCAGGTCTGCGACTCGTCAGCCCTGACGGCCAAGAGCTTACATATGCAATCCGCCTCGAATTCAAAAGCACAAACAACGAGGCAGAATATGAGGCTCTGTTAGCGGGGCTACGTTTAGCAGTCAAAATCGGCGTGCAACATCTGGAAGCACACGTCGACTCTTTGTTAGTTGCAGGCCAAGTACGCGGCGACTATGCCGCAAAGGGGGATATCATGATCCTCTACCTCGAGCACGTCCTGCAACTAAAATCCAAATTCGCTTCGTTCAATATTCGCCATATTAATCGAAGCGAAAACAAGTCCGCAGATGCACTATCGAAACTCGCATCTACCAGCTTCCAACACTTGGCAAAGGAGATACGCATCGAAATCCTGCAAAATCCTTCGGTACCCCTGCGCCAAGTCAACGTCATTCAATACGGTTCAACATCATGGATGACACCTATTATCGCATATCTACAGTCAGGTGTGACTCCCGAAAGCAAATCAGAAGCACGCAAACTACAATACAAAGCGTGCCATTATCAAATGGGAGACGGTATCTTATACCGCAAATCATACCTCGGGCCACTACTACGATGCGTCAACCCCCAGGATGCCACATACCTCATTCGAGAGATACACGAGGGCATATGTGGCATACATGCTGGACCACGCATGGTAGTGGCCAAAATCATGAATGCCGGGTATTACTGGCCCGGCATGCACCTGGACGCCGTCAAAGAGTTGCGCAAGTGCATCGACTGTCAACGTCATGCTCCAAAAACCTTGCGGCCAAAAAACAACTTAGTCCCCGTCACAACCGCATGGCCCTTTTAGAAATAGGCAATTGACGTTGTGGGACCTTTCCCTGACGCTCCAGGTGCGGTTAAATTTATCATAGTAGCCGTTGATTACTTCACAAAATGGGTGGAAGCAAAACCGCTCGCCTCAACCACTGCTATGATAACAAGGAAGTTCATTTGGGAACACATCATCTGCCGTTTCGGTTTACCAATGTGCATTGTCACCGACAACGGCACCAACTTCGCTGCCAACGAATTCCAAAAATGGCTAAAAGAACTACATATTGAGCACATATTCTCATCAGTCGCACACCCGCAAGGGAACGGCCAAGTCGAGAGTATCAATAAAAGCCTAGTTGAAGGGATCAAGGCACGGTTGGGAACGGCCAGGCGTGGCTGGGTCGATGAACTCCCAAGTATCTTATGGGCTCACCGTACAAGCCCAAAAACAAGCAATGGGGAAACACCCTTCAGCCTAGTCTACGGTTCAGAAGCGGTGATCCCCGCAGAAGTAGGTCTCCCCTCTCCTAGAATGTTGGCTATTGAAAAACTAGACAACAACATGGAACGCAGGATCGATTTGGACCTCTTGGAAGAAAGGCGCGAAAACGCTGCCATCAACGAGGCCAAATATAAATCCAAACTTGAAAAGTACTACAACGCGCGCGTCCGCATTTGTACTTTCAACCCAGGAGACTACGTCCTACGCGACAATGAGGCATCTAATGCCGAGCGCCCAGGCAAACTCGCCCCCAAGTGGGAAGGACCCTACCTCATCAAAGAGGTCTTAGGGAAAGGCGCGTACAAATTGCAAACACTAGAAGGCGAACCTATCGCACGCACATGGAATGCACAACAGCTTCGACGTTGTTATATGTAAGCCATGTTCTTACGTTTCTCTATGTAACCTATCGGGCCGCAGGCCATTTGCAAATAAATAAATAAGCAATTTTATACATTATTGTTTGTTATTACTATTACAAATGCGTGTTCCACTTTGCGGTATCCCAAAAACAGATTGGCAAAATCTTCATTCGCGATACCCATACAAAGTGGTAACCACACACAAATATTGTAATAGGCCAGCAAAAGGCAAAAAGACTTGCATATTTATCCGGCCGGATAAACAAGTTTTTGTTAGACAACACAATTCCTGAGCCCAAAAAGGCAAACAATGGAATTGACGCGGACTCATACGACAAAGGTATGGAGTACACTTGACCCCATTCACAAATGGGTAGAGTTCCGGATATATAAGCTTTTACAAAGCTTACACAATTCTAAAACCCTAACGCGGTAAATAACAGAATTGACGCGTCCTCATACGACAAAAAGTATGGAGTCTACTTGACCCCATTCACAAATGGGTTTCCGCATACATACGTTCAAACATGCAAGAATTAAAAACACTTGTACACATTGAACAAAAAACTTTATATTCAAAAAATTCAAACACCCACACGGTGCTTAATGGATTTACATAAAGTTCCTAATATATACAAGAGGAAAACAAAAAGGGGGCACACTTGCCAACCTAAACCCTATTTCGTACCGCTGGTACCAGCGTCGTCTCCAGCACCACCAGCGGGATCCTCCTCTTCCGCATCGGCATAGAGCATCCGCAGCCGATCTACATAATCCGCAGCCTCTAAACAGTCGTCCAACTTCTCCACACAGGAGAGAGGCGTATCATAAAAGGAGGCTACGGCCGCTTTCAGGCGACCTTCGGTATCCACATCACGGAACCCGGATCCCTTATCAGTATAACCGCCTGCGGATAATACATTGATATGCCCAATGCAGCGGTTATAACCAGCTTTAAAGCCAGCATCGCGCGCACATTCCTTAACCAGGTCCAAACCAGATGCGGTCTCAGGGGCATTCATTGTCACACCCCGAAATATCAGAGCTGGCGTGACTGGACTGGTATCTTCATTGCACAGCGGAAGCAAAAAGCTAAGACTTCTAAACAATGAACGCCCGCTAAGTACTCGAAATCCCATGGGTTCTCCTATTCCAACCGTTCCGTAGTTTGAGAAAATTTAACCTGAGAAAGAACATGCAAAAAAAATCAACATAAAGTTGAGCGAGTTCATAGTTTGTTTTGAAAAAGATTTAAAACAAATCTTTTTTTTTTATAACCGGTTTAAAAGTTATTGAGAAAATATAGTAAAATCATTTCTCGGCATGATATATGAAAGTTGTGAGTCTAGCCCACGAGAGTCTTTGTAAGCAGGACCAACTCGTCCTCTTACTTGTACATAAGTTGAAAACATTATCAAAGTTTGTAAATACATGTATTATGAGTTTGTGTCAAATGAGTATTAAAACATTTGAAAGTTATAGTGTTGCAAGTTGGTATGTAAAGCGTCTATGAACATGTTGATCATTAATGTTTCGCGAGGACATTAATATATGCGACGACATAGGAGGTACTCAACCCGCGTAGGCAATTTTTAGTGTCGAATCACCTCGACTGGGACACAACAGCACTCTAAGTGGTCACCCATGGACCGTGAGTGGGGCTCGCCCGTACCCGTTAGATCTAACCTTTGTTCCTTGGTCCTCAAAAGGATTAATGGCACCTCAGTTACAGCCTATGCTCACATGATCTAAGAGTTCATTCCATAACTTAATCATACCCAAGTTTGACATGTATTCCCCCCTAAAGTTGTAAACCGAAACGTTGAAAGAAAAGGGGAACATGATCTCACTGAGTTGTCTCGTTTTTCGTACACAGGCCAACCCAGTTCCGTTGTAGTAACTAGGACATTCTCGTCACTAGTCATGAAAATCATGCACGTTTGTAAAACCGGTATGTTCAGTATAAACCTTTCGTAAACCTTTCGAGTTCGTTGAAATTCATTTGCAACATGGTTTATAAATATGTGTTTTCGTTCATCAAAATATTTTTTTTTGCTTTTGCAAAAACTTGCATGTCTTTCCACCCCCGAAAACATTTATAAAAAAATGTAAAACAGTAAAAAGTGGGGGTTATGAACTCACCTTGACATTCCTGTGCAAAGCTAGTTTAGCGTGATTCCGAAGTGTCGTTCCAAGACGCGAATTAGCTAGTGCATCTATAGTATTCCTAACAGGGAATAACTTATCAGTTTCTAGTTTAAACGTAGGTAAACTACGTGTCCGAGCTCTACCGAATCGTTAACTAAACGATTCCAGAAGGGTGTTATTATTCTAACTTAGAATAACCAATCTATTGTTGTTTGATCCCGCTTATAATCGGGATAAAACTAAGTCTCAAGATCGACTTAGTTTTCGAGTGATTAAGATATATATTTATATAGAAATATAAATATATTTATAAAGTCGTGTTAGTCGTCGGGAATAGAAGTATGTAGATGGATAATGGTATGTCTCATTGTAGCTTTCGTAAGATGAATACATATATATATATATATATACACATATTATGTCGTTGGGGCGTTCAAAATAAATATAAATAAGTATATTCATTTTATAAAATTTATCGGGTTGTAGACGTAGTAAGAAATTATATTTTTACGATATAAATTTTTCGTTGTCTTGCAACCACATTTGTTGAACGATACAAACGCGTTTCCGGGAGGTATAAAGTGTCGCCGAAAATAAATATACATTTATATTTATTTTATAAAAATACTTGAACCGCGAAAGGTGTTGTTTTTCGAGTATAAGTACATTTAGTATTATGAATTTTTACGTAAAACGGACAGAGTTTCCTCTGCTTTTGGACGATCCCGACAATGCAAGTTGTCAATATATTTTCAAAACTCAACAATGATTCCACAAAAATATACGTATATCTTTCAGTTGTATTCGAAATGCCCATTTGTCATCTCAAAAAAATTCAAAATATATATATTCATATATATTATAACATTACTTGTCGGTTCGGTTTGAGCTCGGTTACGCGATAAGACTAACGTTAATATAACTATAAATGCTCTAACGTGTTCGATAAATTTTACCGCGTCTCGTGTTGACCAGCCTTTGACCGTGTTGATCGAGCTTGACCGTGTTGACTGCCTTTGACCCAAGTTGACCAGCCTTGACCCGCATTGACCAACTTGGCACGCGTTGACCCGATGTTGACCATGGTTGACCGACAGTTGGCCGCATTGACCGGTTGACCCGAACCCGAATCTAACCCGTTTTGACTTGTTGACCCGAACCAAATCTGACCCGTGTTGACTTGTTGACCCGAACCGAATCTGACCCGAAACGAAGATATACATATATTCTTTAGGATTTTATCTAAGTATGTAAACTTATGTACCAATATACGTATTTATATTTGAAATCACTTTAAAGTCCTATATGTACACATATGCACATATAAAGAACTTAGTAAAGATCCATGGAAAAGTTTCAAAGTCTTGAAATAAAGTTGAAAGCATGCATAGTTTTCGTGATTAGTTAAGAGCATAATTCAATAGTTTTTTTTTTTTTTTTTTTTTTTTTTTTTTTTTTTTTTTTGGTTTATACGAACAATTTGCCAAATGAATTTGGGTGACCAAGGTTTGGTCCATGGATAATGGCTAGTATAATAAGTGTGAATAAGGCTTTAAAAAAAAACATAAAAGGAGTACTCACTTTGAGAAAGCAACTGAAGAACAATGCAAGGGTTCTTGAAAGTAAGTTTGGAAATCATTAAGTATGGAGGTTGGATAGTGGTTTCTGGTCATTGGTGGGAATCCAACGAGATAGTGAGTGAGATAGAATATCAATGAGTTGTTTTAGTGTGTTTTGAAAGCTTTTGTAAACTTGTTTTTATATATAAATTGAAAGTAGCTAATGTGTAATGGCTTGTGGGTGGGTACATAAGGTATGGAGACAATATCTGCCAAAACATTGGGAACAAGAAAGAAAACATGGGTCAAAACTTGATTTGTCACTCATAAAAGATGGTAGAGTATGGATATCTACCGATCCAATAAAATAAATCATACATCAAATCTCTAGTACAATATATAATAGGTGATAAAAAGTCAGAAACACCATCATGTGGGGCATGCTCATTCTCGACTAGAAGAAGGAAAAGAAGCATGAGATTTGGACAAAAAGTTCTAGTACATGTACTTGTGTATTTTTTTTCCACCACTTCCATCATAACCAATATATGTATACTTATAGTTACAACGTTGTAATTATTAAGTATTTATCTTTATTAACATCTTGGATAATTCGTATATTAAAAGTGTTTGTCATAATAAATCTAATTCATATCGATTTATATAAAATTCCATCGAATGTTGGAAATATCCTACGAACATATTAAAAGTTGGATATAGTAAGACCAAATAATTGTTAATACCAATGTTCGTCTCGAGTACTCAAGTACTAATTACTTCGTTCGTCAAAGAACTTTAATATAAAAATAACTTATGAAATGTTTCCATAGCATTTTGATTGTTAAATCACCGATGCTTGTGTATGTCAAATTAAGTTTTGTGCTACTTGCTAATAATTTTTTTTTTTAAATTATCAAATGCTAGATTTGACCCGAATGACATTTTGCTATACATATAATGTCCTAATTAATAAAATTTAAGTTTAAGACATAAGATCACGATGTGTGCGAGATTCGGGTTTGTAAGAATGTTGGCTTGAATTTCTCGGTTGTCACATTCTCCCCCTGTTGCAGAACTTTCGTCCTCGAAATTTAGACTATGTTATCTCCTCCGAGTTGTGTCATTCCTAGGTAACTTCGAATAACTCCAAAGTGAATATTCGCGTAACCGGATCAAAATTTATCTGGATTACGTGAATGTAAGGACATTTTGCATCAATAAGAACCCAACGGTTCAACTATGTGTGTTCCAGGAATCGATGCCAAGTGAACGAGGCGTAATGATACTATCACCAATGTGACCAAGTTTACGGGGTTCAACAAAAGAGGAGTTTCAACGAATAGAATTCCAAATGAACGTTCACAATATGAGAATGAATTTTGAAACAATAGAATTCATTGCCAATGGAAACTTGCGTTGGTTGTTGTATGATTGAAACTCGAATTCAACAAGCTCAAATAAATAGAATCATAAAAATGATTTGTCAACTATCGAACCATTAAATGAATAAAATCAACGTGTTGACATTATTGAGTTGCAAGGATACACCGAAATGAAGTACAACCGAACCTGGTGTATCATCGTCTTAATACATAGTTGCATTAAGACTATTTAAACGATGAATCAAACGAATAACACACATAGTTTTGCCTGAAACGGTTGATCGTGATTAGCACAAGCTTCAAGTTTATACCGATGCCAAAAGGTGTCGTAGTGAATGAAACAATTCAATAATAGCGGTGACCGAACAAGCATCACCGTGTTTCGAAATCAGATGCAAGGTTCAACGAAGTAAAAGCAAATCTCAAAGGATTTTCAATTGAAATGAAACAGATGAATAATGTTTTTCGATCGAAGATGGAAAGCAACGAATATCACAAGATGTCCGATCGATACTGAAAGAACCGTTAAGAGGTACACCGAAATATGACATGAACTTGTGTACCATTATCTTAATACACGATTGTATTAAGACTGCCTTAATATGATAAACTAACAAAGCGGATTTAATATCAATAAACAAATAAATAAATAATTAAATCCGTACATGAGGTGAGCAACGAGGTTAGCGCAAGCTTCAAACTTGTGAAAGACGCCACCACAAGGTGATCGTGATCAAAGAAACGATTCAATGAAGTCGAAGACCAAACAAGCATGTTATGGTTCAAAGCAAATGAAGCGCTTGTTGGGATTATTTCGAATATGATGGCCTCAATCCATCATATGGAATCTTGAATCAAATATATAATACGAGCAAGTTCAATCAATTGAACTTGGTTGAAACATAATCCAACAATGAATTCATGTATCAATAAGAAAGTTTCGACATGGCCACAGCGAAAAACCATGTATGACTCAAAAGAAAGAGAGTTTTCCAAGAAATTTGTTGACTCGATACCAAGGGGTCAACATTTTGCAATAATACGGGTCGTCTAGAATACAATGCAAAGATTTAGTATAGCGAAATAATATATGAGATGTTGACAAAACGACCATTCGAAGTGAAACCACATGCGTAACAAACAAGGCATGTGTAGCGTACGAATTTGTCAAGAAATAGGCAAATGAGTGTTCACTATCATGAAATAAAATTTTCACGATGCAATGACCCTTAGGTGGAGTAGAGATGCAAAAATCTACTCACTATATGCAAAACTTCAGAATTTCAATAAAAGAAATTTGAGGACTTTACCAGGAACTTTGTGTGATGACCGTTGTTAAGTGACATTACTATAGAATGTCGAACATTGCGTATTTGTCATAAATGAAATAGGGGAGATGCGAAGACGTATGACTTCTTTTGCATCGCCAACAATTGTGAGTCTATTGAGACTAAGCATCGACTGTTGTGAAATCTTATTTTAACATACCTCAGCGTGATTCGTGTCGCTTGCAGGATCATGTTGCAAATTATCGCTTTTCGATCCGTAGTTCTCCCGCTGACGGGATTAGCATCGTTGTTGTCGTGCCCAATCATTTTTTTCCCAAGGCCTTGTCTCGAAAGTTGTGTGTGATATACTTCGACGTTCGCTGACGTATAGTTTAAGTTTCATGTATACTTGCGCACTAGTGTTTCGTTCTGCGTAGAATGTGATGTGCTCCGACATCCGTAGACGTATAATTTGGGTTTCATGTAGTCTTGTGCACTAGCGTTTCGTTCCGCGTAGGTTACCTGCTCGGGTAAGTAAGATAGCATAGACGACATAATATAATGGCATTTTGCCCGAGTTGTTAGTCACCGTTTATACGTGAGGACCCTTAATGAATTTCGACATAAGTTTCTCATCAAGAGTTTTCCAAAGGTCCTATATGCGTACTATCAAAAGACTCAAGGTTTTGCTTTCTATGCGTAATCGTTTCGTGCACCGTGTATCAACACAACACTTGTGTATGTTTAAAACCAAAATTGATTCATCGTTTTCAGCAACGGTTGGAACCCATATTCGAGCCCTAGGCGTTTTGTATGTATTCGAGTCTTAATAATCTAAGTCCCCAGAGGAAAGTGAGGTTAAAGCCTAGGTATTTCTACAAAAACCTAATTCGCTGAAACCTATAGCTCTGATACCAATCTGTCACACCCCGAAATATCAGAGCTGGCGTGACTGGACTGGTATCTTCATTGCACAGCGGAAGCAAAAAGCTAAGACTTCTAAACAATGAACGCCCGCTAAGTACTCGAAATCCCATGGGTTCTCCTATTCCAACCGTTCCGTAGTTTGAGAAAATTTAACCTGAGAAAGAACATGCAAAAAAAATCAACATAAAGTTGAGCGAGTTCATAGTTTGTTTTGAAAAAGATTTAAAACAAATCTTTTTTTTTATAACCGGTTTAAAAGTTATTGAGAAAATATAGTAAAATCATTTCTCGGCATGATATATGAAAGTTGTGAGTCTAGCCCACGAGAGTCTTTGTAAGCAGGACCAACTCGTCCTCTTACTTGTACATAAGTTGAAAACATTATCAAAGTTTGTAAATACATGTATTATGAGTTTGTGTCAAATGAGTATTAAAACATTTGAAAGTTATAGTGTTGCAAGTTGGTATGTAAAGCGTCTATGAACATGTTGATCATTAATGTTTCGCGAGGACATTAATATATGCGACGACATAGGAGGTACTCAACCCGCGTAGGCAATTTTTAGTGTCGAATCACCTCGACTGGGACACAACAGCACTCTAAGTGGTCACCCATGGACCGTGAGTGGGGCTCGCCCGTACCCGTTAGATCTAACCTTTGTTCCTTGGTCCTCAAAAGGATTAATGGCACCTCAGTTACAGCCTATGCTCACATGATCTAAGAGTTCATTCCATAACTTAATCATACCCAAGTTTGACATGTATTCCCCCCTAAAGTTGTAAACCGAAACGTTGAAAGAAAAGGGGAACATGATCTCACTGAGTTGTCTCGTTTTTCGTACACAGGCCAACCCAGTTCCGTTGTAGTAACTAGGACATTCTCGTCACTAGTCATGAAAATCATGCACGTTTGTAAAACCGGTATGTTCAGTATAAACCTTTCGTAAACCTTTCGAGTTCGTTGAAATTCATTTGCAACATGGTTTATAAATATGTGTTTTCGTTCATCAAAATATTTTTTTTTGCTTTTGCAAAAACTTGCATGTCTTTCCACCCCCGAAAACATTTATAAAAAAATGTAAAACAGTAAAAAGTGGGGGTTATGAACTCACCTTGACATTCCTGTGCAAAGCTAGTTTAGCGTGATTCCGAAGTGTCGTTCCAAGACGCGAATTAGCTAGTGCATCTATAGTATTCCTAACAGGGAATAACTTATCAGTTTCTAGTTTAAACGTAGGTAAACTACGTGTCCGAGCTCTACCGAATCGTTAACTAAACGATTCCAGAAGGGTGTTATTATTCTAACTTAGAATAACCAATCTATTGTTGTTTGATCCCGCTTATAATCGGGATAAAACTAAGTCTCAAGATCGACTTAGTTTTCGAGTGATTAAGATATATATTTATATAGAAATATAAATATATTTATAAAGTCGTGTTAGTCGTCGGGAATAGAAGTATGTAGATGGATAATGGTATGTCTCATTGTAGCTTTCGTAAGATGAATACATATATATATATATATATATATACACATATTATGTCGTTGGGGCGTTCAAAATAAATATAAATAAGTATATTCATTTTATAAAATTTATCGGGTTGTAGACGTAGTAAGAAATTATATTTTTACGATATAAATTTTTCGTTGTCTTGCAACCACATTTGTTGAACGATACAAACGCGTTTCCGGGAGGTATAAAGTGTCGCCGAAAATAAATATACATTTATATTTATTTTATAAAAATACTTGAACCGCGAAAGGTGTTGTTTTTCGAGTATAAGTACATTTAGTATTATGAATTTTTACGTAAAACGGACAGAGTTTCCTCTGCTTTTGGACGATCCCGACAATGCAAGTTGTCAATATATTTTCAAAACTCAACAATGATTCCACAAAAATATACGTATATCTTTCAGTTGTATTCGAAATGCCCATTTGTCATCTCAAAAAAATTCAAAATATATATATTCATATATATTATAACATTACTTGTCGGTTCGGTTTGAGCTCGGTTACGCGATAAGACTAACGTTAATATAACTATAAATGCTCTAACGTGTTCGATAAATTTTACCGCGTCTCGTGTTGACCAGCCTTTGACCGTGTTGATCGAGCTTGACCGTGTTGACTGCCTTTGACCCAAGTTGACCAGCCTTGACCCGCATTGACCAACTTGGCACGCGTTGACCCGATGTTGACCATGGTTGACCGACAGTTGGCCGCATTGACCGGTTGACCCGAACCCGAATCTAACCCGTTTTGACTTGTTGACCCGAACCAAATCTGACCCGTGTTGACTTGTTGACCCGAACCGAATCTGACCCGAAACGAAGATATACATATATTCTTTAGGATTTTATCTAAGTATGTAAACTTATGTACCAATATACGTATTTATATTTGAAATCACTTTAAAGTCCTATATGTACACATATGCACATATAAAGAACTTAGTAAAGATCCATGGAAAAGTTTCAAAGTCTTGAAATAAAGTTGAAAGCATGCATAGTTTTCGTGATTAGTTAAGAGCATAATTCAATAGTTTTTTTTTTTTTTTTTTTTTTTTTTTTTTTTTTTTTTGGTTTATACGAACAATTTGCCAAATGAATTTGGGTGACCAAGGTTTGGTCCATGGATAATGGCTAGTATAATAAGTGTGAATAAGGCTTTAAAAAAAACATAAAAGGAGTACTCACTTTGAGAAAGCAACTGAAGAACAATGCAAGGGTTCTTGAAAGTAAGTTTGGAAATCATTAAGTATGGAGGTTGGATAGTGGTTTCTGGTCATTGGTGGGAATCCAACGAGATAGTGAGTGAGATAGAATATCAATGAGTTGTTTTAGTGTGTTTTGAAAGCTTTTGTAAACTTGTTTTTATATATAAATTGAAAGTAGCTAATGTGTAATGGCTTGTGGGTGGGTACATAAGGTATGGAGACAATATCTGCCAAAACATTGGGAACAAGAAAAAAAACATGGGTCAAAACTTGATTTGTCACTCATAAAAGATGGTAGAGTATGGATATCTACCGATCCAATAAAATAAATCATACATCAAATCTCTAGTACAATATATAATAGGTGATAAAAAGTCAGAAACACCATCATGTGGGGCATGCTCATTCTCGACTAGAAGAAGGAAAAGAAGCATGAGATTTGGACAAAAAGTTCTAGTACATGTACTTGTGTATTTTTTTTCCACCACTTCCATCATAACCAATATATGTATACTTATAGTTACAACGTTGTAATTATTAAGTATTTATCTTTATTAACATCTTGGATAATTCGTATATTAAAAGTGTTTGTCATAATAAATCTAATTCATATCGATTTATATAAAATTCCATCGAATGTTGGAAATATCCTACGAACATATTAAAAGTTGGATATAGTAAGACCAAATAATTGTTAATACCAATGTTCGTCTCGAGTACTCAAGTACTAATTACTTCGTTCGTCAAAGAACTTTAATATAAAAATAACTTATGAAATGTTTCCATAGCATTTTGATTGTTAAATCACCGATGCTTGTGTATGTCAAATTAAGTTTTGTGCTACTTGCTAATAATTTTTTTTTTTAAATTATCAAATGCTAGATTTGACCCGAATGACATTTTGCTATACATATAATGTCCTAATTAATAAAATTTAAGTTTAAGACATAAGATCACGATGTGTGCGAGATTCGGGTTTGTAAGAATGTTGGCTTGAATTTCTCGGTTGTCACATTCATGATAGCCTCAACAATCTGCAATAAAAGGATCATAAGTCTCGGATATTAGTCCAAGCAAATCTAAAGAAAAGGGATACTTACACGCGCGATACCGTGAGCCCGCAACCACTCACGGTCAGCCTCCAGCTGGTTAAAAGAGGACACCAAGGCATCCTTGGCCTCAGCAGCGGCGTCAGCCCGCTTCTCCGCAACAGACACGCGGGCAGTAAGGTCTGTAACCGCGACCTCCCGGGCCTGAACCTCAGCCTGTCAAAAAATAGTAAACAGTTTACACGATAAACATTTACGAAACACGGAAGAAAGTAACATAGTTAAAGAAACATACCTGCAGGCTGGCAACAACTTTGTCCAAACGAAAGCGCTCCGCATTCGCCTCTTCAAGAGCCTTAGAAGCACGGCCCTCCCTCTCTTCAGCCTCCTCAAGGGCTTTCGCGGCACGAGCCCCGGCTTCTTTGGCCTCTTCAAGCGCCTTCAGGGCGTCGGCCTTCGCCTGCAGCGCTTTAACAGAAATGGCCTCAGCTTTCTCCTGCCTCAAGGTAGCGTTCGCTGCCTTGGCATTTGTCAACTCCTGCCGAGCATGAAATAGAATGTCATTCTGTTTAGCCCAAGATGCATTCCACTTCTTGCGCTCATTGGACATTTTTTCATTCCAACTCTTGCGCTCATCAGCAAGAAGTTTAGCAAGGGTACGCACCTGTTTCAGCTGGGCAGCGGCAGCCCATTCAGAAGTCTGTTTCTCCTTCTCAAAAGCAGCTCTATCTTTCTCAAGCTGCTCCGCACCCACACGAGCAGCCTGGACCAGCTTTTCCGCTTCTGCCCGCATGCGAGCAGCATCTTCCTCGCGCCGGCCCAGCACTTTATAATCTTCCAAAATGGCATTTGCCACAATGGAAGTCCCTACCAGCATTGTTGAGAGCTGGTTTATATGCAGCTCTCGGGGTGCGGCACAGGCGCGCTCGACTTCAAAAGGGGTGCCCAGACCACCCAGAATCTCCTTGCATGCCGCAGGGTCATTAGAAATATCGTCCCCCTGCATAACAGTCCTGGGGGGTCGGTGATACACCATACTGCGACCCTGGGAGTATGTGCGGTAGTAATACTCCAATTCAGACTCCCCAGGCTGAATTGGAGGCCCATCATAACCCGCACCACCAGCAGACGAGCCGCTACCCTTCTCACCAGCAGGAGACTTCTGCGGCTCAGCATCCTGCTGCCGCACCTCAGCATCAGACTTCTGCTTACCGGCATCGGAAAACCTCAAGTCCAATCCATCACCCTCATTAGGAGAGATCAGATTGTCCGAGGAATCCACAGTGTCAAAAATCCGGTCAGCAGTCGTTTCCACCGTCTTCTCCAAGGGGGGATCGCGAACCGGCCCAACCAAAGGGACCGTAGGCTCCTGGGGCACGACAGTCTCCTTCGATACCCCCGCACCCGCAGCAGCGGTATGCGGAGGAGACACAGGGAAGTCAAAGAAAGAATACCCCGTATCTCGGGATTCTGCAACACAAAGAGCATTAATGATTATTCCCACCTATTGTACATACAAAACAAGGAAAAGGGATATACTTACCAGCAGCAACTGCAGGTTTCTTTTGCGCCGGAGCAACTCTCTTGGTCTGCAGTCTCCGACGTTTCGGTTCACCACCACCAGCAGCCTTCTGCTCTGGTCCCCTTTTCTCTCCAACAACGGGGGGAACCACAGCAGTTCCACCCGCAGCCGCACCACTACCTATAACACCCAAACCCTCAAGGGTGTCAGATACTACGACGTAATCGGTATATCCCCGAGAACAAGATCGATAGGTACCTGCGGCTTCAGAAACTGAAGAAGGGGCAGCTGAGCCTTCAGCACTCCCCTTGCCACGACCCCGCACGGTCTTCTTCACCGTTTTCTTCTCCACAGTCTTTTTGGGGACACGTTTCTCAAACTTCCCCAAATCCGCAAGGATACCTGGATTGACACAATCAACAAAACCAGTCAAAAAGATAAACTGAAAAAACTAATGTCACATACGACATACCTCTTGCGTCTCCCGGAACCGGGGCATCCAGCACCGCACGCGACGGTACGCGGAAGTTGCTAAGAATTTCAAGGTTGAAGCCTTTCTTCAGCTCAACCGCAATCAGTTCAACCTGGCCCTCGAAATCGGGCTCAAACATTCTCCACAAGCCAACCGCATCCGCTGATACATGCATGCAGGTTACTACAAAGGCTTAGGAAGTAAGGAAAATAACAAAGTGTAAAGAGCTTACCACCACCCTTTTCCCGCAAAACGGGCCTTTCCTTCCTATCTGGTCTCGAGAGCATCATCCGCAATATCCACAGTTGATCATTATCCAACTTCTTGAGTTCAATAGGCCGCAGCCTAGAGAACCAGTCCACGGTCTTTGCGGTAGCAACAGGAATATCTTCATCAGAAACTCCAACGTTGACATTCCTGAAAGACATGGTAGCATAGACCGCACAGGCTTTCACATAGAAGAACCTCTTCTTCCAGCCTGTCACACCCTTAGGGGGCGTCATCAACTTCAAGCTCCCATGCCGTTGAGTAAACGAGAAAAAACCGGTGTTCACCGTCAACTGGTAGAACCGCCGGAAATTTTCCACTGTAACGGGCAAGCCATGGGCACGGAATGTATATTCAAAGTTCCTAATTCGGAACATTCCAAAGGGACTAAGTTGGGAGATATGGAGATGATAATACTCCAATACCTCCGCAACAAACACCGTCACCGGCAACCTAAGGTTGCCGTCGTTGAAAAAATCAGCCCACAAGGTTATATAACCGGCCGGAGCATCGGCACCGGTGTCCCCCACTTGTGGGTAGGTAGCATCCCAATCTTTGGCCATCTGCACAGTGGCCATCAGGAGTTTAAAACCACCCTTCGACCACTTCAACACCGGTAACCCACCACCGGGAACGTCAACGTCATCATCTTCGTCTTCATCAGCCGATACTACCGGCTGTTCAGGGTTTTCACCCTCCACATTGTGTGGATTTGATGGTTCAGCCATCAGAAAATATCAGAGATATGAAAGAACGTGAGTAGAAAAACAAAGAACCCTCACTGGAACTTCAAGGAATTTCGTCGGAGAAGACAAAGAACAAGGTTTCTCTCACCGGCAAATTTTTGAAATTTCAAACAAGTGAGGGGAAACCACGAACGGTTTCCCCTTATATACCCATCGCAATTAATGCGGAGGGAGAAAACAAATCATCACGTTCAAAAAGAGCGAATCGTATGACACCACGTGTCGAGCGCCGTTTCCGCTGACGGTTATCACGCGCGCGTGGCCGCCCACGCGCCTGACACAAGAGACGTTTACACTCTTCGCTACAGTGCATTTAATGTCTCGGGCAGTGCAAACGTCCTTTCATTTCAGCACATGCCAGGAAGATCTCACCAACTTCCACCAACTCACACGTGAGATCAGCCACGTATGCAACAAAAAGCGACTACATTATCCAATTATAAGCGGCATGCGGTTTCTCTGGTATACCGCACCATAACCCATACCGCATGTCGTTTTTTAACATACCCCTAAAAATAGGTAAAAATATATATCTCTACACTAAGGGGGTATAATACATATCCGCACTACCCACGAGCACACGTGGAATATGCGGACATGACACACACGAGCCCGTTCAGGTGTGTCAGATGCTCAGAACCAGCGTTGTCTGTTGGACTGAACTGCATCTCAGACACAGGGGAACCGCAGTGCCTTCATTCTCTTCAAGCTTCAAATCCCTCCTGTCCGGTTCACAACCACAGAGGGTACATGAACACCTTCCTTAACAAAAGGAAGGAAGGGAATGCACGCGAACGCACATCAGCAACCCTGTCTCCTGAACCTTCAAGAGCTACATCCGAGCCACACCCGCTTCGAGCAAATGTGGTAATGCAAAACCACAGACACTCACAAGGAGCTACGGACATAACCATAGCTTCCGCAGAGTGGTTGCTACGGAAAAGCCAAGCTCACTCCACATCACCGAGCAATGCTACTGCAAGGCAAACTCGGTATTGGAGCGGGAAGGTAAGTGGCTCCAAAACGAACGCAGATAAGCGCTCTAAACGAGCCCTCGTCGAACAACAAGCGTCCGAACAGCGGTAACAAGTCTGCTTATGACTTTGTTTGCCCGCCTATGGGCCGCATAGAATAAACAATGGTGGGCATACCCTTGCCTATGACCATGTTTATTTACCCATAGTACGAATATACATTGTTCGACCAAACATGGCCAACAATGACGCAACGAGGTAACCGCAAAGAACGTGCGGTTACTAGAGAGCTATGACGACAAACACGAAAACCCAACAAAAAAGGGATCGTCGTCTCATAACTAGATGCTGAACATAGAGCTTGAGCAAAGCACTTACAAGCATCAACAACTTTTGATCCCAGTCTCAAAGATTGGTCCAAAAGTTTCTTTTCTTCTTCATGCACCAATTCCACAATTGGTATGAAGAAAAGACCACCTTTAAAGGATGGGGAACCTCCACATACCTTCAAACCACCATCTCAGAGGTTGGTTCGAAGTTTGTGCAGCATTACTAACAAGGTCTCCAAGAAACCTTCGGCACAACAACAGGTGGCAAGCCACCTGGTGACATAAATCGGCTGAGAATCTCGCATCAGACGAAGATTCCTTCACCGATACGGAAGAGGCGTCAGATGACCCTTCCAGACCTCCAGCTTGATTTACATACAGAAAAGACCACACATGGTCTAGGATCTTCTCCAGACTCCAAACTACCTTCCAAACACCATAGTCCAGTACTCCTCCCACATACAACTTGTATGTGGCAGCAACACTAGACTGGGGGGACTTGAAGGGGTATGGTCCCAGATCTCGCGTCAGCATCGACCGCGAGTGACCATTACCCTTATCAAAACCCCCACTAGCTAACAACCTACTTGTGCCCATGCGAGAACGCGTCGGCACAAGGGTTGAATCCAATCTATCTAGTAACGAGGGAGGACTTACATGGAACATGAGAACGGTAGAGTGATGCGACATAGCATCACATCTGGTGTATGAAAACGGAAGTATTCACAGCGATGTGGCCTCGCACCGCATCCAGCGAACACTTCTATCAATACAAAGAAAGCCTTACCTTAGGCACAGAAGGAGATGAACGTAACGGTGCGGTTGACACCGCTCCATACGGGCATTTTCGTCACGACAAGGGATGCAGGCAAGACGACGATGCGGCTAGCACCGCATCTCGCGTATTCCTTGATCACAAGTAGGAGACGCGGTAACTTCAGATGTTACCGCACGTAGCGATGCGGCTTGCACCGCATCCTATGCATTCAACAAGTGGGACTGACACCACAGTGCAAGTGGCACCAATGGCAGTTTCCTGTCAGAGCTACGTAAGCAATGGACTGACGTGGCGTAACCTCCATAACCGACAAGCCTGACACACCTGCAAAGGTGCAGCACGTCGTCAGTCCATCCATCATCATCCTCCTTCACTCCTCGGCTATAAATACCAACCCCAAACCAGGTTTGAGGTATCTCTTCACAACTCTCTCACTACTACTACTATCTTACTTTGCTTCCCAAGCAAACTACTAATTCTCACGCCGGAGAGTGGTAACAAGGAGCATCCCCCACCCCATCCTCCTTGTTACGAGTCACGGCTTGTTTCCTTGTGCAGGAGATCAACCACCGGTGATCCAGCCAGCGATCCTCGAGAGGAAGGGATTAACCCTTCTTGACGAGACCAGTGTGTTAACCCTGCCCGGTTAACCATTGTTTCATCATAAACTATGAAATATAATCATCTTGAGGTACCTGATGTGCCATCAGATATACATATATTTGCAGTGGCGAAGCTTGAGATTTCCGACTGGGGGGGGGGGTCGAAAACGTATATACCCAAAAATTTCTATAGAACCAGGGGGTCGAAAATGTATATACGCAAAAATTTCTATACGAAAACCACATATATTACTACTGAACGAAAAGTTCGGGGGGTCGGGCGCCCCCCGCCCCTTCTAACCTGCGCTAATGTATATTTGTACACATTTTCCCCGTTTTTGGCGACTTTGGATGAATTTTCACTTGACATGGTATCGTTATTTATGAAATTTCAGGTAATTTCGGCCAACTTGCAGAAAACAAGCGAAAGACCAAAGGAAAATGAAGAAAAAGACAAGTTCTAGCTGAAGCATATGTTTTGCAAGGTTTTGCGTTGTCAGAGTTGAAGAGCTGTGAATGAAGAAGTTGAGTCTATTTGGATAGGATTTTAGATTTTTCAGCACAATCACATGATTATTATAGTCGGGTGTATGTCCCCCACTTCTTGTGAAGACACACAAGCTCTATTAGAAGTACCCCAATAACCTTAGAGATAGACGTCGAGCCAAAAACCACTAAGTAGCCAAAACCCCTATCCAAAACCCACCCATGGCGGACCAACGGACACCAAGGAACTTTTTGAGGCTAAATATTGGTAATTTTGAACTTGTCATAAACTCGTCAAACGTTGATGCAAACAACTTTGAGCTTAGACCACCACTTATCCAAATACTCCAAAATTCCACCACTTTTCATGGTCTTCCCGATGAAGATCCCACTTGCATATTTCCAACTTTTTGGTTATGTGTGACACCTTTCGGATCAATGGAGCTTCTCAACACATATGCCACTATATCCCATTTATTAGGAAGAGATCTCATAAATCTGTGACTCAAAGTAGAATTTTAGGAACATTTTTGCAAGTCTTAACTCACTGATAAGAAAGTTAAACCTTTCAAACTGTTGAGTTAAAGATTCTATCTGGATATGAGAGCATGTTTCATGTTGTTGGTTTAAAATGTCTCTGTTTTTCTCTTGAACCTCATCTGTACCTCCAAATTGTTCATTCAATGCATCCCATAACTCCTTGGCATTCTCACAATGGAGCAATCCAGCATAGATTTCGTTGGGTAAGGCCATGGCCAATATCCTGAATGCCTTAGCAACGAGCTCCAACTTTTGGAAATCCTGCTCAGAGTAATTAGTGGGTTTCTTAGGAATATTAACATTCGGTTGTTCGGTACTCAGAACAAAGGGAATATGAAGACCATAAACCACTGATCTCCACCAACCAGTGTTCTGCTGTGACAAGTGGTGATCCATTCTTCAATGCTATATCTTGAATTCATGACGAACGGGCAACGGAGGCTTGTTTGCTGATCTGGTATTGTGAAGATCACGAGTGATTGACATCTCTATGAGTTCTATTGAAATTTAATTCAGAAAACAGAGTATCAGAAACAAATTGTTGATCTAATTGGTCTAATTCTTCTCGGTGTCCTTTGATCACTTAATCAGCTATTAATTTGAGCTATTTTATCTTCTGAATCAACGGTGAGGTCAATTCAGTGAAACAGGCTCTAGTACCAATTGTTAGATATGAGTGTGTGTAGTGTGTGTTTTCTTATGAAACAATTAATCAAATTGAAAATCCAATCAAGCAGTAATAAACAAACACATCAAACTATCAAAATTGGATTTGGGAATGATCGCAAGTGATTCATATTGAATTCAAATGATGTAATACAATCACAAAGGTACACAGAGTACTTCCCCCTCACCATCTGAACCACTCTCACTTAGTTTTATGCTCTAAGCTCTAAGTGTTAAAGAATAACAAAGAACAAACAAAACTATATATAGGAGGCGTGAACTGCTGGTGACGTCATCTTGAAAGCGCCCCTTAACAACTTCACTAAATGGTGTAACTGCCAGTAGTTGTGTAACTGCTGGATAGTTACAATGTTGCATTTACTTGCTTCTTTTCTGAGTGAGTGATAACAACTGGAATTCTCAGAACTACTGGTTGGGAACCAGTATTTCTAGAAATTCAGAACTTCTGTCTTTGATTTGTTGACTTGGTCTTCTAGTCTTCAATCTTTGACTTTGGTTAACTCTGATTGTTGACTTGTTGATCAACACTTTGATCATTAGCACTTGTTCTTTTAATCACTCACTGATCTTTGAAGGCAGTAGTTTAATATAGTAGTTAGGGCAGCTGTTTTGAGAAGCTTTCAAGGGAAGAGAAATACTGGACTTGTAGACTGTATTTTAACTTATTCAGGCAAGAATGATGGATCCTTGTGGTTTTTGGCATTCATTATCAGCAGATCTTATATAATCCAACACAACCCCGGGTTATTACGATAACTTGAAACTTTCCATAACCTCATCTATGCCAATTTATCATCTATTTTCACTTTCTTTTGTCGCTTTCTTTTGCATAAATATTCCCAAACACCCTTTTTATTATGCTTATTCTCTACAGTTATTTGTCACATTTTTTTTTTCAAATTAACCTATCTTCTTTGGCAATAGAATGAGTTAAGTTGTGATTATGTACGATATAGATCTTTTGGAATAGAATGAATTAAGTTGTGATTATGTACAATATAGATATTATACGCCTTTTCACAACCATCACACAACTGAATGAGAGATTACTGAGATATTTTAAGTTTAATTTTAATTATGTTTGATACCCCCGTAGTATTCGCATACTAAGACTAAGTTATATTTTTTTAGGTTTGAACTTTCCTTTGTATTCACCGACAGATATATCGGTTGGTGATTTTTAAGTTGGGTTTAGTTCAATTCGAGTTCAAAGTTCGAATTCGAGTTGATTCAGTTCCATTCGGAAAAAAAATCATTTCAAGGTTATTTTTAAAACTACTACATGATTATTTTTTTTAGCATCAAAAGATACAAGTCTATCAAACTATTAAACCATTAAAATGTCAAATGATAACAACGCAACTGTAACATTCATAATGATATATAGTCTTTTACAGAAAAACCCGATCCAAAGATCTTCATGATCTCATAAACAATTAAAATGCCAAACAAAATGAAGTCAAAAGTAATGTTACCAGATTAAACAAAGTCGAGGATCGTTGAGGGTTTAGCAGCTGGAGGAGTGACGTTATGACTTCAAAGTTGGTTCCAGACATGTTATAACTTATATTGTCCGATACTTCGACGAGGGCTTTAGAGATTAGAAACAGTTTCTATATTTATAATATTGCTTATTTGGGATTTAGTGATTGACGGATGGATATTCGACTTTACAGTAATTATATTATAGACACATAAAACTATGTATAATTATTTCCAAAGCTGGCTTCATCAAAACATCATATTATTAGGCTATACGGTATGGGGGTCGGCCCCGGCCCGTCGCGGGTCGGCGACGGTCCAAACACCGTGCCGCCCCCATACGTCGCCGTCCCCAACGTCCCTTTTCGGACGATCTCGACGAAGCAAAAGGTGGGCCCCCCTAATTAAAATATGACCGTTATTAAAAAAAAAAAATTAAATTTCTATTTTTTGAATAAAGCCAAACGGCTACATTTTTAAAATATATAAATTAAACCCCCATTTTCACTATCAAACACCAAATTAACTTCCACAATTCACCATTTTCTCCTATAATTTTTACACTCTCTTCCACTACACTCTCAACCTTCTTCCACATAATTTTCATGGATCCGTTCAACAACCCCGATACTCCCAACACGCCTTCGAACAACCCGAATACTCCCACTAATCCGACCCAACCAAATGTTTTTTCGGTTCCGGGGTATTATCCAACGCTAGAACCGAACCAATTCTCCCAATTTTCATCGAACGCTTTTGCGTCATTCCAACAATCGCCCAACCAATTCACTCAAATCTCCCAAAATCAAGCTCTTCAACAAATGATGATGCGGGGAGCTTGGAACTTTCCACCCGTTCAACCTCAACCGATTCCCACACCCCCCGTTCAACCCCAACCGATCCCCACACCCCCCGTTCAATCCGAACCCGAAGATGATGTGGAGATTGTGCCCGAAACCCAACCGCCAAAAGGGAAAGGAAAACGAAACAAAGGGAAACAAGTAGCGGGTGATCAAGCGTCGAAACCGAAGGCGATTAAATGGACCCCAATCGAAGAAGAAGCATTAGCCAAGGCTTTCATTGGCACTTCCGACAACCCGGTAAAAGGTTCGTATTTTTTTAAAGTTTACATCTTTTTAAATTTATAAAGTTTACATTTTAAGTTTTATAGTTTTTTTTTGGTTTAAATTTAATATTTTTTAAGTTTAGTTTTTAATTTTTTTTAATAACAGTAGGTTATTTTAAGTTTAGTTTTTAAGTTTTTAGTTTTTTAATTCTTCACAGTTAGTTTTTTAATTTTTAGTTTAGTTTTTAGTTTAGGTTTTTTAATTTTTTAATTCATAACAGTAAGTATTTTTTTTATTATTTTATATGTTTTGTTTATTTAATTTTATTTGTTCGTTTTTATATAGGTAACAATCAACCGGGTGACGGGTTTTGGTCCAAAGTATTGACCAAGTTTCTCGCCATGATGGACCAAGGCCCGTATAGAGATATCGACTCGGTTTCCTCGAAGTGGCGAAAATTGAACTCGGCCATTAATCGGTTTTGCGAGGAGTATAACAAATTATACACAAGTGACCGTCGTAGCGGGTGGAACGACGAGGATGTGTTCAAAATGGCATTGCAAAAGTATAAGCAAAATCATGGTTCCAACTTTCCTCACGTTTGCGCGTGGATGGTTGTAAAAGACGACCCAAAATGGTCGCCCATTCCTAACGAGGTGGCGATGGCGAAACGCCAAAAAACATCGGAAACGGGTAGTTTAAGCGCCGGTGGGTCGGACGCGAGGTGTCACATTAACTTAAATGATGACGCCGACTATGACGAAGACGAGTATAACGTACGTGAACCCGACCGTCCACCGGGCCGAGACAAAACAAAAAAGGAGCGGGCCAAGGGAAAAGGAAAGGAAACGGTGGACCCGAACATGGTTGAGTTTATGGAACACCTAAAAGTGTACAACGACATATCGGCCCAAAAGTCGAAGACGAAGGAGCGGGCCGTCGAAGAAAAAAGCCGTGCATCGGACGAGAAGTTAAAAAAAAAGGTCCGATTGTCGAATGAGAAAATCCGAATCTCCGATGAAAAAATTCGGCTTAAGGAATGGGAAATAATGATGATTAATGTCGAGAACGAACCCGAGCCGAGACGTTCGATGTTGAAAAAACTACAAGACGACATCATGAAAAAGCATCAAATTATTTAACTTTATGTTTATTTTTATTAAGTCTTTTTTTTTAAGTTTATGTTTTTTTTTAATATTTATGTAATGTGGGTTTAATATTAATGAAAATATTTTATTAGTATATTTGTCAAATGTTAAAAAAAAATAAAATAATAAAAAAAATAAAAAAAACATGGTGAGGACTATGACTAGGATCATCCTACCATGCCTTGTAGTTTTGGAGGATGGAGCATCTTAGTGAGGATTGTGACGTGTCGCCTACGTGGCGGACCATCCTCCAAGGATGGTCCATCACCATACCATGTAGTCTTATATATAAACTATTTATTTTGACTGGATCAGGATTGGGAAATTGTTATCTTTATTGGGTTGTGAAGTGAAGCCATAAATATCCATGGATACATTGTATTGTATGCATGCTATCCCTCATCTCATATTAAAATTCAACTCAACTGATGTATATTTTCAGATTCCCTTCACATTCAAGAAGCAATTTCTACGACGACCTAGAAAATGATGTTGGGCAATCAATAGTAACCAGCTTCAATAATCTAATGGAGAAGGAATGTTTCAAAACTATGGGTGGATTCCTTACAAGAAAAACAACCATAACACTACTATATATATTATTCTTGTGTACACCAATTTTTACATAGGAAAACCCAGGATAAAAATGAAGTTAGTCCAGAGGCCCAGTCCTCGTCGCGGTAACACGTTGAAAAGCATCATTAAAATCTTGTTCTGTTGTTCTGGCTGTGGTGAAAATAACTAGCTAAGGCTGCAGGGTATGGGGGACGTCCCCATGCCCGTCTTGGTTCGGCGCCGGAGTCACCCTCTAGTTTTGTGGGATGGACCATCCTTGGGAGGACTATGACGTGGCGCTTACGTGGCGGATCATCCTCCCTTGGAGGACCATCACCATACCCTCTAGCCTAATAGGTGTCTTTGATGGAGTTCAAATTATTCCATGCATGTCTATGGGTTTCATTGTACGGTATCGTTTGTGTTGATATGTTTTAATATATGTTTTGACTAACGTTTGATGTATGTAATGTGTATTTATCCACTGAACATGTATACCGTTAATCAACACTGGTTGCATGTGTAAAAGTAATTATTATTGTTAATATTAGAGAAGTTTCAACTAAACAACTCCACTGTTGATATCACAGCAACTGCTGTTACTCTTCTTCACCAAACCCCATCAGCACATCCTCTTCTCCTTCTCTCTTCGTCTACCAACATGCATTCTCAATCAAAAAGCTTTAATTCCGATTATGAGTTATTTTATGAAACTTTGTATTCTCAAGACCTACGTTAATTTATGCACAAAAATCAAAACCACATACTGGTGTGTCAAATTCAATAGCCAAATGATGTGTGTTAATACAATAATACTTAATAGTGGTAATTTTCCATTCCAGTAATAGTTTTCCATATGCAACTAAAATTACTAATCTTGAACACAAAAGTAGATCAATTGTCTGTGTTCTTTTGGAAGAAACAACAGAACTTGACACACATAATAGTCGTTGCAAAAACATTCTCTTATTCACTTGAACAAGATAATTGGGAAGCTCTCAATAGTTGTCAAAAGACATACTACGAGACTAAGTAGTAACTACATACTACGACTCGTTTAACTTTCAATTACATACATTTTTTTTGGAAAAAAGGCCACAAGATTTTCCTTCACCTTAGGCCACCAAAATGGTTGAGCCGGCCCTGACTACGAGAGTATGTGGTAACTACGAAAATTAGAACGGATAATCTTATTAATTTAGTGACCTAAAAATCTAGCATCATGTTAATGGGTCCGAACAGAAAGGGTTTAAAGTAACAGAAACCTAACTTCAGTACTAAAACTCCTCCATTATTATTGACAACTTATTGGATTTTTCGGCGCGATGCGGCGGGAACTTGACTATTGGTATCGATTTGGTTCATTACATAGGGGAATTAGGTTTGAACCAGTTCGATTCAGTCGGTACCAGTTCTGGTAATAACTATATATATTGGTACCAATGTCAATATCGATTCGGTTAGTCATGGTTATATTATGAATAAAATTCCTTCTTTCAACAAACTTAATATAGAAACGGCGAGAAAAAAATTAAACAAAGTCGCGTATTCAACATTATTAAAAAGATAATGAACGCGAACGAACATGAACAACGCCTTGTTCGTGTTCGTTCGCTAAGGATATAATGTGTTCACAAACTGTTCATGAACACTTACCGAACGATACTTTTTGTTCGTGTTCATTCATTAAGGAAAGGAACGTGTTCATAAACGGTTTACAAACACAAACGAACACAGATAAAATCAACTACGACAACGGTGGCTAGAGGTGGATGATGAGAGGGAGCGGTGCTAGACCTTGAATCCCTAATCATTGAACACGAAGGTCGATAGTATTTTTCGAAGTGAATAATGAGAAGGAAAGTGGAGCGGTGCATAAACAAGGTGGAGATTAGGGGTTCCTATTTTATTTATTTGGGTAATGAGATGGATAAGAATTAAAGAATATAAAAAGTTTATAGATAAAATAAATAAATACTAAAAAATCTTTAATGAAAAATATAAACAAACGAATATGAACGAATGTTCACGAACACATTACTGAACGTTCACGAACATAAATGAACGAACAAGACATTTGTCCGTGTTCGTTCACTTAACTAACCAAATGAAATTTCTTGTTTATGTTCGTTCATTAATTAAACGAACGAACGTAAACGAACTTCCCACCGAACAGTTCACGAACGGTTGCTGAACGTTCGGTTCATTTACAGCCCTTTATATACCACTCAAACATCGACACTTGATTTAGTCTACGATACCGAAAGAAGACTCTATTTCGAACATAACCCCATTGTTAATGAAATTAAATTAAACACAACTACGCGTTTAGTTTTTTTAACCAACAAAAGTAAGTCGTTGAAGAAAAGAGGTAACGAAATCGAAGAAAACGTTAAATGTTTTTCTAAAATTTACACTAACGCTGAAACATTAAGGGGTAATAAGGGTTACCCCTTCTAACAAGATAGATCCACCCTGACTATTGTGATATTTTCTAAACCTTGCTAAATATGAAGATAGCACCTTCTTCCCAGCCTACTTCTTTTTTTTCTGAAGAAATTAATAAAACATTATAAAATGCAGCGTGATTACGATTACACGAAACTTTCCTTCACGTCATCTCTGCTGATCCATTTTCTATTTAATTTCACTTTCTTTCGCATAAATATTCCCAGATACACCCTTTTTATTATTCTTATTCTCTTCCTCTCACATTTTCCACAAAAGCAAATTCCTTTTGGAATAAAATGAATTAAGTTGTGATTATGTACAGTGGATATTATACGCTTTATCACAACAATCACAGCTGAATACCGGAGATTACCGACACATACTTTAAGTTATATCTTTATAGGTTCGTTCCTTATGTGGTATTCACTGTCGAATATATGGGTCGGTGATTTTAGAAGTTGGAATTAGTTCGATTCAAGTTCAAAGTTCGAATTCGAGTTGATTTGATTCCAATAAATAAATATTGCAGTTTTACTTTTAGAGCCATTACAAACTTGATTTTTTTATATAAAAAAATACAAGTCTATCAAATGAATAAATATGTCAAATGATCTAAAGCATATTTGTAGCATTCATAATGTAGGTCCCTCTCGGAGGATTACGAACCTAAACCTTGTTATACTAACCCACTAGCAAGTGCGGAATCCAAGCTAGTGAGTAAACCGGGATGAAACAAGCACAAACACAAACACACAAAGATTCACCGATTAACACCACTAGTATTAATGCGAATGAAAGGTTCCGGTTACAAGCTCAATGTTCACAAATGTGTTTTGCAAACTCTCAAAGTGTGTGTGTGTGTTTCGGACAGAATGCTCTCAAGAATCTCTCTATCTCTCGGTGTGCATCTATCTCTCTAGTCTCTCTGTCTAACACACTGCATGGGTATATATATACCCAGCACAGGTTGCCTTGTCCGAAGGATTCGATAGATGGTCGAAGGATCATCTATCGATTACTAGGCTTTCGAAGGATCAGCATCTACCTCGAAGGATGATCTATCGATCATCCATCGAAGGTTCATCTTTCAAGCACATCGAAGGATCAACATTATCCTTCGATGAGCTATCCTTCGACACAGACAATACAACCAGTTTACTAACTGTTGGCCAAGTCAAACCAGGAGGACGGTTGACTTGGTCAACTTACAGGACTGACAAGGACATCGTTTACATCGTGACCGAATACAGACAAAGTACAGACACAAGTGCACCAACACATAATACAAATTTTAACTAGAGCCAAATGATAGTATTTTTTTTCTTTATAATTTTTTTTATTTATACAAACTCGAAAGATCTTGATCTCATGGTCAATCAATTCATAACAAAATTTAGTTGAATGTAATGTTACCGGATTAGACAAAGTCGAGGGTCGTTGAGGACTTAGCGGCTGAAGGAGTGACGTTGTGACTTCAAATTTCCAGGCATGTTAGTGTTTAGAAGCAATATCTGTTTTTATAATTTAGATTATTAGGGATTTAGTGATTTATGGTTGGATATTGGAATTTAAAATAATTATTAGTGTTAATTGCCAAAATCGTCTCTGAGGTTTGGGCATATTTGCCATTTTCGTTCAAAATGACTTTTTTATATACCAAATAGCCCCCCCCCCCCCCCCCCACGTTTGTAATTTTTTGACATTTCCATCCAAATGCCTAACTGGGTTAAAAACAACCGTTTGATTAGGGTTTTTTTTTTTTTTTTTTTTGAAATTTCACAAGTACAGGGCGTGAAATGTAATTTCTTTTTAAACTCTAACTTTATAAAAGTAAAGATTTACATGTAAAACAAATTGTAGAATTATATAAAACAATTGTGGACAAAAAATAAAATACTTAATTATTATCCATTGGCGATACTCCTTGTTCATAGCTTGAAGGCTTAAATAAGCCATGAATAGTGTCACGGCCCCCGACCCCATCTAGCCGGAATCGGTGCCGTGAGCAGTCCAGTGGTACCGGTGATTATTTTGAAAAACATTGCAGCGGAAATTTCATCAGGACCGTGAGTTAGGAAAAATATCAGAGTTTAGAAACACCGGATTTTATTTAAATAGATGGAATAAATTCCATGTTTTACAAAGGTAGCTTTTAATAAAAACAATATTTCTTAATTTGATTTAATTAGTAAAATAAGCCACTTCTTGAAGTCTTTTAGTGCCGGATCCACTCCTTACTCCAATCTACTGTAATTACCTGAAACGCGTTTTAAAAAGGTTTTGTCAGCGGGAAATACTGAGTGAGTTCATTCATTTTACTGAAAACGACACATTTGTTATAATTTACAGTATTAAGAGTTTTTACATATGTTTATTATCAACCAACATTTCAAGAATAGGTATTTGTCACAGACCAGCTCTGTGACTGTGGTCATATCACCATTGGCTGGCCCAATGAGTGACGTATATCACTTTCTTTTAGGCTCGCCCACCTAATGTGATTAAAACAATAATAATACTGTGCACAATACCCCACATACCGGCTGTAATTTGGTGATTACATAAACTTAATCACTGTAATTATAACTTTGAAAAATTGGTTTGGAGTATTGTAAAACAATTGATAAAAAGAGAATGACTCACAAATCAGCATGCAGTATTTGAATTAACAAGCTTTATGGTTCAGATTCTTCTGAGAATTAGCATCTACTTTGATTGTAAGTGTATTGAGACTAATACTCCTAATTTAGAAAATGATGCACTCAAAACCGGGTTAATGATCAATACAGCAGTTACGATAATTTACGAGATCAAATTCTCCCAATGAATGACCAAGTGCAATACTTCAACTCATTTATCGTATTAACGACAAACGACAAAGTATAATACTTCAACTCATTTATCGAATTATCGACAAACGACAAAGTATAATGCTTCAACTCATTTATCGAATTATCGACAAACGACAAAGCATAACCCAATATGGGCGGCACTTAGACATTCTTTGGATATATTGATCCCGGAAATGAATCGTAATAGCGATCGAGTAATTACCCTGTTCCGCGGCAACGATTCGAGTGTGGTGTGTGTTTGGTAGTAAACGAATAATAACTCAACGTAGGAAACAAATTTGAACGTCGAACGAATGCCAGAAATCAAGTCCCAGGCCCCTCTATTTATAGCCTGATTTGGAACCGCCCGCGTGTCGCGACAGGATCCCCGGGATCTGTCGCGTGTCGCGTGGGAATTCAAAGTAGGCTAGGCCTGCTTCGTCACCTACTTAGGCCTGCTGAGTCGACGGAACGATAATTTTCAATTTAGACAGCGAGATATAAGGATAATCGTCAAGTAGGGAATATCCCCCTGAGTTTTTAGGGGCCCTGATCCTGATTTTGATTGTTATAAAAATTTTAGAAGTTGTGCAGGATTACTTGGGTGTCTCAACTATGGTTCCCTATTGGGTAAATAAAATAATAGGCATGACTTTTGATGAAAGTTTGTTTACAAAATAGAAATAATAAATAATAAATAATAGTTTTGGGTAACTTACAAAAAGAGAATAAAATGGTGAAAAAAAAGGAATGGACCCACTGGGTAACTTTAGGGTTCAACTAGAAGGACTCCTGGTATAAATTTTGGGTATAACTTTTAAGCTATTTGAAAAATATAATGCACTCGTGTTAAGTATAGTACCCCTAATTCAACCTTGTCCCGAAGTCTCGAGATAGAATCCAAACAAACTTAGTCGGGCAGAGCCTTGACATGCGTTATAGGATTCAGATCAATCGGAAAGGGTAGCGGTGATCGGGAGTTACAATACTTAAAATGAGGCAGAGCTTTTATTACTAGGGGCAATTACATATATCCCCCTACAAACTTCATTAATTACATATATACCCAATCTAAAAAGTAAATTACATACATCCCCTTCCAAACATTTAATAATATCAAATTTACCCGTTTTACTTTATTTTATTAATAATAAATTATAAAATGACAATTTTACCCCTTTTTTAAACAAAAACTAATAAGATTCAATTTTCAAGTCTAGAAATCAAATAAAAAGTTGAAATTAAGGGAAACAACAATCAACTTCCATCTTCAGTATTAATCAGAACTTCATTCAAAAACTTTTGATCTACAAAGAATCTATTAAAGTTTCAATTTTTTTCCCACTCACCCAGAAACTAATCAAATTTTTTGAACGACTGTCTTCAATTGAATGAACATGTGTAATCAAATTATTTAATCAGTACGGCTAATTCATTGTTCATAAACCCTTTAATTTCTACAATCAATTTCCCAATTTATCGAGAGACATACGTAATGGTTGTTGGAATCGTCGGCACCGGAGAACTCGTTTGAATCGCCGGTGATCTGGTTACAGTCAATCGATGGTTGCCCTTAGTTACTGGTTGGAATCGCCGGTGAGGGAAACGCGAGGAACCCAGAACAATGAACAACCAACATGCTAAAATTTAGCTTTGTCATGAATCAAACGAATGATGATTGATGCCCGGTTGTCTCCGGTTTCGGCGTGGGTTTTGAACAAGATGGTACGTCGCCGGAGCTCGTCTCGTCGCCGGTTCTGGTTGCCGAATCTCTTCTGGTCGCCGATTCTCAAAAGCGGTTAGAGTTGGTGGTTCCCTGTACGTGAAGGGGTTGTGGGAGGAGGGAATGAAAGGTCGTAGGTTTGTTACTTTGTTTTATTTAAGGGTACTTGTGTCATTTACAACAATTAGGGGAAATATGTAATTTAATATTTTGGTTGGATAAATATGTAATTAGTTTTCTAAATAGGGGGATATATGTAATAATTCCTTATTACTATTATAAATGATAATAGAAATATATATATATAGACAAGATGAGAAAGGTGACACAGGAGATAGAAGAAAGATTGAGTATTGTGAATGCTCTATGTTCTATTTATAGTTGAGAGAAGCCAGTTAAATTTCTGTACACGTAATAGAGTATTTAATTTATTTTACTTGAAAGAGGACAGTTACACTACTTGAACACCACGTACACACATATGTGTAAGGTTTAAATATTATTTTATTTTCATTCTTATCTTTGATTTCTTTATGAAAGATATTATTATTATAAATAATGGGACCCAAAACATATATGAAATTGAATATAGGACACGAAACTAGTAAAATGTAAACATATATATTTTATTATTTTATTATTATTAAAATGGATGACATGAAATGTAAGAGGACACGAAACTTGTGTCATGTATACTATGTTAAGTTAATTATTTTATTTGTTATATTATATTGTTATTATTATTATTATTATTATTTATTAATTTAACTATTTTACTCATTTGGCGTGTATAACTTTTAAAATATGACGTTCTAGGAAATAATAAATATGTCTTTGGAATGAGAATATTTTTGTTTACATTTGGGTCTAAGTTTCATTAAAAATAAAGTAGGTTCAAAATACAATGTAAGTTTAGTTAGTAAACGGTTCCTGGGCCCATCCAGGTACTTTATATTTCTTATAATCAACTTACCCATAATCTACCGGTCTAATAATAAAAATTTTTTATAGACTTTTATTTTATTAGAAAGGTCACCCATATACAGGCCAATTAATTAATATAAAATTTCAACCACTTTATAAAATAGTGTTTAAAAACTATTTGGGTTGAATATTTATATTAAAAATAAACTAGTTACTAGTGGTTAATAAATTTAATCAAACCTGTAATTCTTATATAAAAATAGGATTGTTACATTCTCCCCACCTTGTTTTAAATCTCGTCCTCGAGATTTGGGTTACGATATTTCTTTTAGACTTATGTCATATTTTAGTTAATAAAAACAATATTTCTTTTAGAGTTATGTTACTTTTTGATTAAAAATAATAATATTAAGGTAAATGATACCAAATCAAAATATCAAATTTTGTGACTATGAGTTGTACAATAGATAGGACTCAATGGTTCAACTGAATTAGTGTAAGAATTCGATGACAACGAATGAGATGAAATGGTATAGTTTCCAAGGTGACTAGGTTCAGGCCAAAAGATATATGATAAATAGATGTGAAGGACTTTTGGAATCAATAAAATTCTTTATCAAAAGAAATCTTACTTGATTGAAAATTGAGAAAGACTTAGAATTGACGGGTTCAAGCATGAAAAATGATTTGTCAAATAGTAAATTATGATATGAGAAATTCCATGTGTTGAGATGAGTGAATTACAAAGATACACCAAAGGAGAATAGAATTAGTGTATTAGAGTTCCAAGTTGTTTTAAATGATGAAATAATGTGATAGTATATTATTGGTAAATATATTTTTCATATTATGTCAAAGAGATGGAAATATAAAAAGAACAAGTTGTTTTGGCATGACCAACTATTATATTATATTACTAAAACAAATGTAATATATATTATTTGTTACACATTTTTTAGTATGTGTAAATGGTTACTATTCTCAAATAGATATTATTTTAGTATTATGATTTTGTAAAAGAATCACTATTATTTATAACGTTTAAATGAAAGTTGCGAATAAAAGGGGTAAAAGTATTTGTAAAATATTTTATATAACACTGGGTCAATTCTATGTGATTACTTATTTTTATTTTGAAACCATATAGCGTTGTAAAATGTAGTTACAAATGTTGTGGTGACTATTCTTTATGTATTACAATGTTCTTCTAACCCAATGTAGTCGCTGACTACTACTTTATTCTTATATGGTTATTTTCTTGTTATAGTGTTATAGTACATAGTTACCACAAAATATGTGATACATAATTATTTATATAATTTTATTCGTCCTTCTAAAAATATGTCTTCTCTTTTTAGTACATAGTAAAATATTTTTATATATAATTAAAATTTACTACATAAGTATGATGATTTCATTAACTAGTCATTATCATGGCGGATATTGATTAGTGCTGCCTTGTTTAAGCATAGGTGGCCAGTCCATGCCTAACTAAGGCTAGGCTATTCAATACATGCCCCTGATAATAACTTTAGTATCTAAAAATAATACTAACACTATTACTAATAATAAAACTAATATTAATTACCAATAATAAATGCATAAACTTAAATAAGAATATACTTTAAACAAAATTTTATACGTAAAAATATAATTTCTTTACCTTAATGGTTTTAACAAAATTTTCGATTACAGAAATACTATATTGTAAGTTTCTATATATAATCATTTAAGTTTATACAATGTTTCTCGATTAATGAAAGGTAAGAAATATCACAAAAGGCTCGATTTAGGTTGGAAAGATTAAGAAATTATGAAATGGTGGATCATTATCTTAGCACATAATTGTGTTAAGATAGCTTTTATAAAATAAATCAATAAAGCGAATTCAATATAAATAAATAAATAATTAAATCTTAGATTAGCGAAATCTTCAATTTTGTGAAAATGTCATTTACAAAGTGATCGTGATTAAAGAAATAATTCAGTGAAGTCGAAGGCCAAGAAAGCAGGTTATGGTTCAAGATAATTGAAGTGCTTGTCGGGACTATTTTGAATATGATAGCTTCAATCCATCATATGGGATTTTGAATTGAATACGTAATACGAGCAAGTTCAAACAATTGAACTTGGTGTAAACAAAACGAGTTCATGTATTAATAAGAAATTTTGGATATGGTTACAACAAAACCCATGTATGTTAAAGGAAATTGAGTTTTTCAAGAAACTTATTGACTCGATATCAAAGAGTCAACGTTTTGCAATAACCGTGGTTTATAAATGCAAAGATCAAGTATAGTAATACGATATTTGAACATTTGATAAAAATAATAATTTGGAATGAAGCCCTCCAATGGTCTTTATAACTCAAACGAACCATATGCCCAACAAACAATGCATGTGTAAGATGTGGAATTACCAAGAAATGAAATAAATCAATATTTGCTACTATGAAAGAAATCCTCATGATATGACGACTATTAGAGGAAGTAGAAATGCAAAAGTCAACTTTTTATAGGCAGAAATCAGAATTGTAACGAAAGAAATATAAGAACTTCTTATCTGGAATTTCGTGTGATAACTATTTGTTAAATGACATTATCAGAGAATGTCGAATGAAGTGAAATGAAATCGGGGATTTGTAAACATATATGACTTCTTTTGTAGTGCTAATAATTATGTCTTAGGTTAGACTGTGCATCGAAATTTGTGAAATTTTGTTACAACGTACCTCGGCGAGATTTATGTCATCGTGCCTAATTTATATTTTCCAAAGGTCTTTGTATGTGATATACTTTGACCTTTGTGGACATATAAGGTTCATGTGTTTTCTTGTGTATTAGCACAACTTTATATGCTTCTTACTTGCATTAATAGTCTATGGTAATGTTTTGGAAATTCTTATATTTTTGATGATATCCTAATTTTAAAGAGTTCTCATTTACGAGGTAGATGATCAAACGAAATAATGTTTGATATCGAAAAAGAGATTCCTGATAAAGAAATCTAGACACAGACGCTTGTGCTTTATTTCAAATTGTCGATCCTTATGGTTTTTGGAATTTCTTATAGATACACATATCTATATAATTATATATTTCACATGCTGTAATATACATACCCTTTATAAGGTTAATGTATTTAACAGATTCTTTATTTTCAAAAACAAGTCTGATATTAGGCCATGATACTTATTTAGGGAAATCTTGTCACTTGTTTGACATTTTATATACCCCATCTTACCCGGTTCGCGCCAGAGAGGCAATTTCAGTATATCCGGACAAGCTGGAGAGTCTGCTACTCTATACCCAGTTTTGCCGGAGAAAATTTTCTATTTCCCATAAATAGTATCTTTTCAAGATTTTAAAAGTGTCTCTTTTATTAGGACTTTTATCCAGAATCAAGGAAATTTGTATTCCCATAACATATCTTATTCTAGACCAAATAATATCAATAAGCAAGAATAAATAGCAATTAAGTGCTATTGCCTGCTAACCGTTATTCTTATGACATACCAGTATCCATTACATTATACTTATATAAGTAATTTACCTTAAAGTTTATTTTAAGGCAAAATTCTTAAGTTTAAGTCTAAATATTATTCAGAATGTTATCAGATAATATTAAGTTTCTAACTTTCCGTTTAAGCTTAGGTATTATTATTATAACACCTACTTGCTCTAAACAAGTGGCTTAGTTTATACTAAGGCATCTTTTCTTATGTTCAAGTCTAAATTCTGTCAGATGTGCTACTAGTTAATAGCAATCTCCTAACTATTTTATTTAAGTATTGTTATCACAACACTTATAGGCTTAAAGCAGTGGCTTAGCTCTGATACCACCTTCTGTCACGGCCCCCGACCCCATCTAGCCGGAATCGGTGCCGTGAGCAGTCCAGTGGTACCGGTGATTATTTTGAAAAACATTGCAGCGGAAATTTCATCAGGACCGTGAGTTAGGAAAAATATCAGAGTTTAGAAACACCGGATTTTATTTAAATAGATGGAATAAATTCCATGTTTTACAAAGGTAGCTTTTAATAAAAACAATATTTCTTAATTTGATTTAATTAGTAAAATAAGCCACTTCTTGAAGTCTTTTAGTGCCGGATCCACTCCTTACTCCAATCTACTGTAATTACCTGAAACGCGTTTTAAAAAGGTTTTGTCAGCGGGAAATACTGAGTGAGTTCATTCATTTTACTGAAAACGACACATTTGTTATAATTTACAGTATTAAGAGTTTTTACATATGTTTATTATCAACCAACATTTCAAGAATAGGTATTTGTCACAGACCAGCTCTGTGACTGTGGTCATATCACCATTGGCTGGCCCAATGAGTGACGTATATCACTTTCTTTTAGGCTCGCCCACCTAATGTGATTAAAACAATAATAATACTGTGCACAATACCCCACATACCGGCTGTAATTTGGTGATTACATAAACTTAATCACTGTAATTATAACTTTGAAAAATTGGTTTGGAGTATTGTAAAACAATTGATAAAAAGAGAATGACTCACAAATCAGCATGCAGTATTTGAATTAACAAGCTTTATGGTTCAGATTCTTCTGAGAATTAGCATCTACTTTGATTGTAAGTGTATTGAGACTAATACTCCTAATTTAGAAAATGATGCACTCAAAACCGGGTTAATGATCAATACAGCAGTTACGATAATTTACGAGATCAAATTCTCCCAATGAATGACCAAGTGCAATACTTCAACTCATTTATCGTATTAACGACAAACGACAAAGTATAATACTTCAACTCATTTATCGAATTATCGACAAACGACAAAGTATAATGCTTCAACTCATTTATCGAATTATCGACAAACGACAAAGCATAACCCAATATGGGCGGCACTTAGACATTCTTTGGATATATTGATCCCGGAAATGAATCGTAATAGCGATCGAGTAATTACCCTGTTCCGCGGCAACGATTCGAGTGTGGTGTGTGTTTGGTAGTAAACGAATAATAACTCAACGTAGGAAACGAATTTGAACGTCGAACGAATGCCAGAAATCAAGTCCCAGGCCCCTCTATTTATAGCCTGATTTGGAACCGCCCGCGTGTCGCGACAGGATCCCCGGGATCTGTCGCGTGTCGCGTGGGAATTCAAAGTAGGCTAGGCCTGCTTCGTCACCTACTTAGGCCTGCTGAGTCGACGGAACGATAATTTTCAATTTAGACAGCGAGATATAAGGATAATCGTCAAGTAGGGAATATCCCCCTGAGTTTTTAGGGGCCCTGATCCTGATTTTGATTGTTATAAAAATTTTAGAAGTTGTGCAGGATTACTTGGGTGTCTCAACTATGGTTCCCTATTGGGTAAATAAAATAATAGGCATGACTTTTGATGAAAGTTTGTTTACAAAATAGAAATAATAAATAATAAATAATAGTTTTGGGTAACTTACAAAAAGAGAATAAAATGGTGAAAAAAAAGGAATGGACCCACTGGGTAACTTTAGGGTTCAACTAGAAGGACTCCTGGTATAAATTTTGGGTATAACTTTTAAGCTATTTGAAAAATATAATGCACTCGTGTTAAGTATAGTACCCCTAATTCAACCTTGTCCCGAAGTCTCGAGATAGAATCCAAACGAACTTAGTCGGGCAGAGCCTTGACATGCGTTATAGGATTCAGATCAATCAGAAAGGGTAACGGTGATCGGGAGTTACAATACTTAAAATGAGGCAGAGCTTTTATTACTATTATAAATGATAATAGAAATATATATATATAGACAAGATGAGAAAGGTGACACAGGAGATAGAAGAAAGATTGAGTATTGTGAATGCTCTATGTTCTATTTATAGTTGAGAGAAGCCAGTTAAATTCCTGTACACGTAATAGAGTATTTAATTTATTTTACTTGAAAGAGGACAGTTACACTACTTGAACACCACGTACACACATATGTGTAAGGTTTAAATATTATTTTATTTTCATTCTTATCTTTGATTTCTTTATGAAAGATATTATTATTATAAATAATGGGACCCAAAACATATATGAAATTGAATATAGGACACGAAACTAGTAAAATGTAAACATATATATTTTATTATTGTATTATTATTAAAATGGATGACATGAAATGTAAGAGGACACGAAACTTGTGTCATGTATACTATGTTAAGTTAATTATTTTATTTGTTATATTATATTGTTATTATTATTATTATTATTTATTAATTTAACTATTTTACTCATTTGGCGTGTATAACTTTTAAAATATGACGTTCTAGGAAATAATAAATATGTCTTTGGAATGAAAATATTTTTGTCTACATTTGGGTCTAAGTTTCATTAAAAATAAAGTAGGTTCAAAATACAATGTAAGTTTAGTTAGTAAACGGTTCCTGGGCCCATCCAGGTACTTTATATTTCTTATAATCAACTTACCCATAATCTACCGGTCTAATAATAAAAAATTTTTTATAGACTTTTATTTTATTAGAAAGGTCACCCATATACAGGCCAATTAATTAATATAAAATTTCAACCACTTTATAAAATAGTGTTTAAAAACTATTTGGGTTGAATATTTATATTAAAAATAAACTAGTTACTAGTGGTTAATAAATTTAATCAAACCTGTAATTCTTATATAAAAATAGGATTGTTACAAATAGACACTGTAACTTTATAATTCAACTCGGTCATATTAATAATTAATGAAAATTTGTATAGACCTTCTTAAATCTAGCACTCGTAATGAAGATGGCTTTAGATCTAACACTCATTACAGAGATTCCGATTCAAATCCTACAGTTTCCGTTCTAATTTCTAACGAACCGTGTGCTGGATTCAAAACATAGAGTTTCTGGTTTGATTTCCGACGAACCGTGCGATGCCGATTCAAATCATATAGTTTCCGTTTTAAATTCTGACGAATCGTGTAGTGTCGATGTAGGTCGTTTGACCGCACAAGTGTAAGACCCCGAAAATGTAAATCAATTATTTTAAATGTGATGTCGGTGAATAAATAAGTCAACTAACTAGGATTAAAAATAACCTAGTTAGATAAAAGTCTTGTAGTGACTTATAAGTGGGTTAAAACACTAAAAATATGAACTAAATGATAGTTGAGGGACCAAAAGTGTTTAAATTGAAATTAATTATAATAAAACATAATTTAAATCCAAAACACAGAGGGGGCGACCAGGTTTCTCCAAAACCCTAACTTTCATAAATCTCACAAATTGAAGGCTCAAATCAGTTCTAAAACGAAATCCGAGCTTAGATTGGTGATCTCCATTGTAAGGAGGTCATAAGGTATGTGAAATTTGATAGGAAATCTCTATTTAAATTTCTGATGAACTTAGAGAATTCGAAATTGATTGTTGCATGATTGTTATATGGATGGAATAGGAACAATATAGTGTCTAGGAGTAAACCCTAGACAATTATATGTTTAAATCATGCTTAATTCTAGTAAATTCCATGAACACCATTGAAGGTGATTAGTGGGTTTTTGTGGAACTTGATAAACACTAGGATTTTGGTTGTTGTTCTAGTGTAATCTGATATTTATGAAGTGATTTCTGATTATTGATGTTAACATTTATATGAGATAGTCCGATTGATGTTAATTTTGGCTATATAACAAGTCATGAACTTGATAATGAATCATGTAAAATTCTGCCTTTAAAGTGTTTGTAGAAATGCCTAAGTGAAGTCTAAATGTTGAAAATTGAACAAAACCGCATATTTGTACTAGTTGGCGAATTATGCGATATATAAAAGTAAAAGAGTTCTAAATGTGTCGTGATTGAACTCTATAGGAAAGGAAACCAGAGCGTCGAGCGGACAAGCCGGTGGTAACGCACGTTTGAAGGGTGTGCTTTGAAGGTATGTAACATGTTCCGTTACATCATGTAAATTTGATATTTTAGATAATTGAAATTGTGTTTTAGTATAAGGAATTGTAATATTTGAAGTGATGGTGATCATTAATTAATTGAACAAAATAAATTATCTTAGAAAACGTTCGGTAGTCATTAGAAATGGAGGATTCCATAAATGAGCCAAACGGGTCAAATAAATGTGTGTTAAGTAGTAAAGATTTGATTTTGGTTAGTTTTTGGCAACGATGGATCACAAGTGCATGAAACCATAGATTTGGTAATGAAATGCCGATGATCGTAAGCCCGGATGTTGGGTAAATGCGCCTTGAAGTTATTTTAGCATTGATAGTAGACTTGGTATTAACTATGTGGGTCGATTAAGCTAAAATTGTAATTTTAGACATTCGGTCCATAGACTCGAATTTTGGTAAAATAAATGTAATAGACGCGTCGGTAATTAAATTACAGACGCATAGTAAAAAGAATCGCCTAAAACGGACCTACGGATCAAAAGTTATTTGTATGTGAAGTTCGTCTTGCGAAATTCGGAGCTGGGCAGGAAATGTAGGTCTCAAACCTGCACCTGCTGGAAAACCGAGTCCCCCGCGCCACGTGCCACGCGACAGGATCCAGTGGATCTGGCGTGACACGCGAGAGTCCTCGCGACACGCGACGGAATATACGGAGTCTGGCGCGACACGCGACAGACTTAAATCTGAAATTTTATTTTATTTTTGATGGTTTGATGCTAGGACTTGTTTATGCATATTTTAACAATGTCAAAACTAACTTTTTAAGTGGTTTTGACTCTAGGTGATGTTGGAGTCATTCCGGATGGCGATCAAGCACGTTTTGAAGAACTGAACACGAATTTTGAAGCTTCCGCGTTTAATTAACTTGTTGTAGACAATGTTTATGATGTAAACAATTAACTAATCATGTTTGGGATGTTTAAACTAGTTAGTAGTTAACTAGTAAGTGATCACTTTAAAACTTCAGTTTTGTACTTTTAATGAAGTGAAGTACTTTTGATATAAAAATATGCATATTTTATTAATTTCGAATAGTAATTAGAAGGGTGTTACAACAAGTGACGACGACGACCTTTAGCAGGCGAAAAATTGTTAGAACGAAGCGGGTCAAAAGTTGTATCACAGCAGAGATGAGATCCTCCACCGGATTTGTCGCCGGCGAACTCATCAATGGCCGGAATTTCTTACGAATTTCACGTGTTGATCTAGCCTTTTTCTTCTGATTCAGAACATGATATCTCCTCTCGTTCTTCAAGCTTAGAAGGTGACATTCCGGTTACCAAAAGCCCTCCAAACTACAAATCACAAGCAAAAATACACAAAACAATGAGCTTTACATGGTGGAGGTGAGTAAGGTGTGAGTGGTAGTTGATGGTTTGTTTTGAAGGTTGTAGAGAGAGAAAGCACAGGGTGATGGTTTTAGGTTTAAAAAGAAATTACATTTAAGGCCCTTTACTTGTGAAATTTCAAAAAAAAAGACCTCATCAAACGGTTGTTTCTAACTCAGTTAGGCATTTGGATGAAAATGTCAAAAAATTACAAACGTGAGGGGCTAATTGGTACAAAAAAGTCATTTTGGACGAAAATGGCAAACATGCCCAAACCTCAGGGACGATTTTGGCAATTAACTCTTATCATATACAAACAAAATTATATATATAATTGAGTTAAATGTCATTTTAGTCCCTGTGGTTTGGGTCATTTTGCTATTTTAGTCCAAAGATTTCATTTTTCGCCTGTGAGTCCAAAAAGGTTTCCCTGTTGTCATTTTAGTTCACTGGGTTAACTTCATCCATTATTTCTGTTAACAAGAAGGGTAATTCGGTCGTTTTATATGTAATTTTGTTAACTAGGAGGGCAATTCGGTCATATAAAATGACCGAATTGCCCTTCTCTCTAACAGAAAAAATGGATGAAGTTAACCCAGTGAACTAAAATGGCAACAGTGAAACCTTTTTGGATCCATAGACGAAAAATGAAACCTTTGGACTAGACTGACAAAATAACCCAAACCATAGGGACTAAAATGGTATTTAACTCCATGGTTGTAAAACAAGGTTTCCAAGGCCGAGTACTCCCCGGGTAGTCGCTACAAGGTAGGCTACCGAGACGACTTTCTTCGACTCCGCCTAATTACTCGGAGTCGGTCAAATGCGGTCAACCTCGGCCAGAATTGGATCTAGTAGGTCAACTCGGGCCTAGTTTGACTTAAATAATAATAAAACATAATTTCTATGCCTATTATATTAAAGAATGAATATCATTTTCACGTATTTTGTTATAAATATTAGTAAATTTGTGTTATTTGACATATATTTAATCTACAAAACGTAATTTCTTAATAATTTAACATGTCCGAGTACTCCCCGAGTACTCTCCGCCTAGACCGAGTACTCTCAACTCCCCGGTCTACCGACTAGGAAGCGCCTAGCGACTTTTGCAACCATGTTTAACTCTATATAATTTCTAAAGCTAGCTTCACCAAAACATATCAGTTTTAACGACTAAATGAAATGTGTTTAAGGTGTAAACTTTTTTATTTTGACTGATTTAGGATTGGAAAATTGTTATATATATTTAGTTGTAAAGTGAAACCATAAACATCCAGGAATACATGCTATCCCTCATCTCATATAAAATTCAAGTCAACTTAGACGAAAAATGAGATTATATTTTTAAATTCCCTTCACATTCAAGAAGCAGTATAGTAACTTTCTACGACGACCTAGAAAAATGATGTTGGGGAATCAATACTCACCTGCTTCAATAGTTTAATGAAGAAGGTATGTTTTAAAAATTATGGGTGGTTTATACATGATTCCTCATCCAAAAAGCAAGACTACTATATATATTATTCTTGCGTACCCCAGTTTTTACAAGAAATCATAGGCAACCCCGGGAAAGAAATGAAGCTAGTCAGTAGACCCGATCCTCGTCCCCGTAACCCGTTGAAACGTGTGATTAAAATCTTGTTTTGTTGTTCTGGCTGCGGTGAAAATGACTAGCTTATAGGTGTCTGTGATAGAGTTCAAATTACTCTATGTCCATCTGTTTCTTTGTAAGGTCTCGGTTGTGCTAGTATATGTTTTGACAAGCTTTTGATTTATGTAATGTGTATTTATGCACTGAACATGTATTTTGTAACTTAACAATAGTTACGTGTATAAAAATAATTTATTATTGTTAATTTGTTATGGTTGATATTATAGATGCTTAGACTAAACAACTCCACTCTTGCCACCCTCAGTACATCCTCTTCTTCTTCTTCTCAATCGCTCTCTCCCTCTATCGAAATGCATTATCAAGCACAAAGCTTCAAATTTGATTCTGAGTTCTAAGGGTTACAGAGTAGAAACAACTTTGCATTTCAAGAAACTACGTTATACACAAAAATTGAAACCCCAAACTGGGAGTGTGTTAGTGTGGCAAATCAAAAACCAAATTCAGTGCGTTAACGGTGGTATTTTTCCATTTGATTAATAAATAGTTTTACATAAAATTCATTTGGAATTAAACTCACTAATCTTGAACACAATAATAGATCAATGGTAAGGTATTTTTTGTTTTGGGAAAAACAATCAAAGTTGACATATTAGTAATTTATAGGAAAATTGGTATTTAAAACTTAAAAACTAACTTCAGTTAAAAAAAACTAACGGAGGTTCATTGAGTACCAACATATTGATAGGTAGGATTATTATATAACAATTCTGTAGGTTGGATTATTATTTACCAACTGGGCAAAGGTTGGTTTATTAAATACCAATTTTCCTAATTTATAATAATAACTAGGAAGCTCTTCATAGTTGCCAAACTGCCCTGTACTAAGACCATGTGTAGTGGTAGTGGGTTATAATGCCCCCACCATGGGGCATTATCCGATACGTGACGTCCTAGTCAGCGATGGGGCATTATAGCAAAAGTGGTGTAGTGGGTATAATGCCCCATAATGCCCCTACCAATCATTAAACAAAAAAAAAAAAAGAAAAGAAAAGAGTTGATGCTGATTGGCTAGTCAAAAAGCCAACAGTACCATTGACCACAAGTCCAAATCTCATTGGCCACCACCTTCTCTCTTCAGCGTTTTAATTTAAACGCCCACATGCAAATTTTCAAAAAAATAACGCCCCATAACGCCTAGTGTAATGGGGTGGGGGGCGTTATGGGGCGTTTTTTTTCAATTTTTTTTTAAAAATCACGCCCCACTACGTATGGTCTAAGAACATTAAGAACATTATAAGAACATTAGTAGTTAAAGGTAGTACTAAAATTAGAAAGGATAATCTTATTAGTCTAGTCTAGTGAGTTAAAAAGCCTCATTGTTTATTTTCCCTAAAGTCATATTCTATTTTCCCTCGCTTAGCATTTAGTATAAATAGATCTTACCTATTAGAGATCTATTTTATCACTTCATGCATTCTCTTTTGTTCGAATAGTTCTAGTGAGTGATCAGACTGAGAGGAAGATTGTAAAATCATTTTTGCAAAACTTTTAAATCATTTGAATCAATGAAAAACCGTTAATTATAATATCACTCTATTTGTGAATTATATTGATTTTATTAGTATTTGTTTATAAGTATCAAACTTAACAATTGATAACAGAGTTTGTTCACGTTAAACTTGATTTCACAATCACTTTAACACACAAAGATGAGCTCAACAAAGATCCAATACTATTCGTAGCTCAGAGTAGAAAAGCGTAGAACACAAAAGTGTCCAACACATACTCTATTCTTCTTCTAAAAAGATCAAAAGAGAATGTCACTCAATAATTATAATTCCCTTATCCTCGGTTGTTAGGGATGGGAATGGTACTGTACTAGTACCCATACTCGTACCGGTACCGAAAATACCGGTACCAAATTTGAACAAAACTGGATACCAAATACTGTACTGAATATATTGGTACGGTAGGGGTATTGGTATGGGTATTTCGGTACAGTATCCGCTTTGGTACCATTTTGTTTTTGTTTTATTTTTTATCACTCGTCAAGTACTAAATAGGTAAATCAGCACTAGTACCATACAATACGAGTACCAAATAGGTAGATCTAGTACGAGTACCAATACGATATGAGTACCAAATAGGTAAAATCGATATGAGTACCATAAATACTATAATATGAAATAAAGCATAAAAAAAATTAAAGTTCTATATAAAATTCGGTACCAGTACTTGTTTTTACCCGTACCCGTACTCATACCGATACCAAAAGTACTGATGTGTGTAAAATGCAACATATAAAACACATCAATTAAGGCATAAAACTAACCCTTTTTAGTACTAATGTTGGAAAAAGAGTGTTTTTGTCTTCCTTTTGTATTTTCAGGATGAAATGAGCTCAAAATCACAAAAGAAGCAAAAAGACCACTAATTCTACCATAAATACAAGAAAAGGAACAAAAATAGACTGCCCGGACCCTCAACGGCACCTCCCAAAGCAAAAAGGAAGAAACAGAGTCTGAACACGCCCCGTGTCCAACGAACACGGGGGCGTGCCCAGGAAGCAGCAGAAAAGACAAACCAGTAGAAGCTTCCATTGCCCACCACGGGGCCGTGTCCAGCGAGCACGGGGGCGTGGTGAAAGTACAGCAGGCGCATTAATTGTAATTCGCAATTACAATTAATGAGGAGAGAGAGTGTCAGGCGGGCACGGGGCCGTGTCCAGCGGACACGGGGCCGTGTCCAGCCTTCTGTTCAGCCTATAAATAGAGGAGCTTGGCTTCATTCTCTCTCATCCCTTGGCACACCACCTCTCTCACACTTCATCCACCACCCACCACCACCATAATACCATCATCCACCACCATCATCCATTGTCCATCATAGAGTGTGTGAGTCGTCTCGGGATCCAAGATTGATCGTAAGAGTTCTTGACAATCAAGGCCATGTTTGCCTAAGTCTCTTACATCACTTGGTGAAGACAAGTGTTTAGTATAATACTTTTTATTTTTAATCTTTTGCACTTTTTATTTGGTTTTGTATTAATGACTTTAATAACTAGTTACTTATGTTGAAGGTGATCTTTCCTTATCGTTTGTCCGTGGTGTCTTGGCGTTATTTTACTGTCTATATAAAATAAAAGATTTTCACCATTCATATCTCCACGGTCTATATGGAGGTATGTTGGCTACCTGGTCGGGGGTTAAGGGAACGGTTTGGTAAGGGTCTTGCCCTTGTTCAGCGTTTAGAGGTCCTGCTTGGGACCTGGGTCAAATTTAGTAGGATCTCCTTCAATGCCCATAGGTATTGGATGGCGGGGATCCAAACTCTTTGAACCCCTCATAAGTTAACTACTATTAATACTATAACCCGGTTATTTAGGACTGTATCCCTGCTGACTCAGACTACTTAGCCGAGGGTAACGTCACCGCCAGAAGCGGGGCCTACCACAATTTGCATTAATAACTTAATTCATTATCTTTCAATAATCCGACCCTTTAGGATTGTATCCTTGCTGACTCAAACTACTGGGTTGAGGGTAACGTCACCTTCAAAAGAGGGGCCTACTACAATAACTAAGATAATCTCTTAAACAAGTGCAAAAGTGCGAAAATAATCAAAGGTTATACTAATACACGTGTCGGATCCAAGTGATTCATCTTGTCTATCTGTTTTTATTTTATTTTTATTTTCAGCATTTAGTTAGTTTTTATTTTTCTTAGTTTAAAACATTTTTCTAACTTTTTGATTTGATTAGACGTTGAGGATAAACCGGTATTAAAAGCTCTTGTGTCCTTGGACGACCTCGGTATCTTACCAACACTATACTACGTCCACGATGGGTGCACTTGCCCATATGTGTGTTTAGTGTTAGTAAATATCGTGTTTTATAAATTTAAAACTTGGCTAAAAGTGTAAAAAGGGCTTAAATATACATCAAAATTATATACACACCGACACACATCAAGTTTTTGGCGCCGCTGCCGGGGACACAAGGATTTTAAGAAAGTTAGGAATCAATGGCCTAATCATATTTTTATTTTTCTTTAATTTTTTAGGATTTTTCTTAGATTTTTAGCTTCTGCAGAGCTCAACACGGGGCCGTGCCTGCTGAACACGCCTCGTGCTCAATCATTGGAACTGGCAATCCTGTTTTAAGTCAGACAGTAGGCTGAACACGGGGCCGTGTCCACTCAACACGCCCCCGTGCCCAAGATTCAGTTACTGAAAACAGAACCGTTAGATCCCGGCGGTTGGTAATTTCTCACACAAACATGAGTGATAGTAATTCTTTTTACTTTCGGCACTCTTATGGTTTGTGGTGTCGAATATGTGGAGGCGAACATGAGGAATTAAAATGTTTTTTCCTCACTTATAGGCCCCACTATATAGACCCACCGATTCCTTGTAACCTTAAGAGGGGCGAAAGTAAAAATAAGCACTATTTCTCCCTCGAATGCGCCCAGCCAGATATTCTAGGAGAAATGCTCCTTGACGAGCTATTTCAACTAGAAGAACTACTTCTTAATTGGTCAAAAGAACTTAGGAAGGATTTTTTAGATCCATCCCAAGATGATGACCATGAGGAAATGTTGGAACCGCATTCCGACAACCTCGTTGCTCCCGAAAATACCTTCTTACCTAGAAAAGACGCGGACGATAGTCGTCCCTTTGTCGATTGTGCCGTGAAGGACTCCCCATCGACTTCGTTCGATGCATACATAGACCTGAGCAGAAACAGCGGAACATCTTCAAGAAATAACCGAAATGGAAGGAGGTCGTCTACGGCAGAGGATTCCCTAGTAAACTACGGTTACGCTTTGAGGAAAGCCATAGACGAGATGACGGGAGTAGAAGAAGCTTTGGTGGATCGTATTAATCATCTGACGGTAGGTTTGGAGGGTTGCCTACGGGAAGTAAATCTCCTGCACCAGAGATTAAACCTTCTCGCTTCCCCGCCTTTGGTCCCGGTGATAACCCAAAGGGCGTGGAATGTAGTACCCGAGGTTATCATTCCAGCAGAATAGCACGCCATGCACCAAGTACCTCAACCAAGGGTGGTGCAAGGAATCCCGGTGAGCGTTCCTCCTCGAGACACCGAAGAGAATGAGGCTACCTTTTACCTCCCTAGGGAGATAGAAGAATGGCTTTGAATGACAACCGAGGAGCCATCGGCTAAAGAGAGTTACTACATCGGGAAGCTATTCCCGAAATTTTCTTAAATAAGTAGAACTCTTATGATAACCTTATGTATCCCCTAGTTATTTAGCTAACTTAGTGTAATGTCTCCCTATGATTTGCAATGTTATGATGGTTTTTATGATTGATGGTTATTTTGAGAATAAAACACACTCATGGTGGTAATGGATGAAAAAGGGAACGAGAAAAAATGGAACCATGCACGAAGAACAGAGCAACCCGACAAAAATCTCCATCACAGAAGGCTCAACACGGGCCGTGCCCAACCAACACGGCCCCGTGCTGAGCCCCTACAGAAAATCACCCAGTTCAGGTAACTGGACACGGGCCGTGTTCAGCGGACACGCCCCCATGTCCAGGCTTCTGTTTCAATTCTGTAATTTTTTTGTTACTGGCACTTGACCACGGGGTCGTGCCCGGTGAACACGGGGCCGTGTCCAGGATGCCAGTAACATAAATCTTTGCTTTTTAACACACTTTTATACATTCTAATCAACCAAAAATATTATTTTTGGACACATTGAGGACAATGTGTAATTTAAGTGTGGGGGGGATGATAAAACCTTGAAATTTTGCAAAATCCTAAACACAAGCCTTACACAAAACTCTATTGGAACCGCTAAACACCCCAAATTTTTCAAAAACTTTTTCATTTTTTTTATTTACTTGTCTTAGTTTAAGTTGGGAATAACAAGATCTAAAAAGGTTATATTTTTAAAAGTTTACAACCGATAGCGTCGTGATAAAAAAGGAACCAACATAAGAAAATTATGAAACGGCATAACAAGTCTAGTTTAAAATTCGATTATATATGCTTTGTCACATTAAAAACCCATTCCCACAAAAGTGAGTTTTGAGCCTTTATTGAGCATAAAAATACACATATTTAGATTAAATGCTCATTTTTCGTTTCTTGTGTGAATAGCTGTCACACCCCTATTTCCACGTGTCTCACCGGTGGGCCCGGTGGGGGATTACCGTGACGATGTTGGCAACAAAATAGTCAAACCACACAATTATATAATGCACAGCGGAAGCATAAGATAAATATATAAACTTCAACCTTTGGTTGTAATATCAAATGTATTACAGGGGTTGAATAAATCCACAGTGGATCGTAAATAAACATAAAGTATTTGTTCCATCAGATACTGCAATCAAGCTTGCGAGACTTATCACGACGCTAGGGAGCTAATACCAGCCAATTTTCGTTTAGGTACCTGCACTTAATCTTTTTGGGGAAAATACGTCAGTTTACACTGGTAAATACATTCAACTGACACATTTGAAAATGTTTATTAAAATTGATTTGAATGCACAAGGCACAAACTCTTTTATAACTTGGGAAAATTATAATAAAATCTTGTGAACGTTTTACATGTTCTTTTATGCGTTCAGTAGCCCGGGTCGTGCCGGGTTAAAGATTTATAGACACACCACGTTTGCGTAAAACCGTAGTATAAAAACCAACGGCTACGTCTTTTAATTTTAATGTCGACACTTTATACCGGGTGTACGCCTACACCGGGATGTCGATGGTCGTGGCCATTTCGTAAAATGATGCCAAGGATATCCGGGACAACGGTCATTAAACCCCCCAAAGGCTTATAAGCAATAAAACTGTTTAAATGAGCCGATCATATTTAATCAATTAACCACCTAAGCGATGGAATTATATAATGCTCAATCAAGCGGTATTAGTATACCGTAACCCAAGCCCATATAGGGGAAATAAGTTAAAGTATTTACCTTTGCAAGTATATTTCCTTATTTTGGATTAAATCACCGATAGCTTTTACTGGGGCTCCTAATCTGGAACGAAGGTTTTAATTAACCTCTTAGAATCCTAACGGGTCGTTATAATGGCCGTAGCCTAGACCGGTTGGTTCTGATATATATAGATAGGGTTTAATCGCGTGAAAGGCGAAAACCGAGAATGGAGTGTGATTCTGTCCCAACAAGTTCAGAGACTTGTTTTATATGGGTTAATTGTTCACACTCTGGATTTTGGGGTTCAAATGATATTATTTGACCCGTATCGGCTAAATTATGAAAACTAGTTTCATAAGCCGAACCGTGCGCGCAATAGGCGAAACGGTTAACCACGAGAGTCGTACGCTTATTTCCTAAGTCAATATGCCTTAAATGGGTTGTGGTATCAGTAGGATACCTTCCGTGACGCCCGTAACGAGTTTAAGTCAATATTATGCCCCGTAGGGGCTTTTCGGTCATTTTAAAGACTTTAAAAGGGCTTTTCGAGTTCTACAGGAAATCTGAGTTTCCCGAACAGCTTATAAAGCTTAAAATACTTTATTTATTATTTAAAACCAGTAGCAACTGGAATCGGGTCAAAAGACCTTGTAGAACTCATGTTTTGGCCAAAAAGGGCATATTCGGTAATTACCGAACCGTAGCCATAACCGCAGGTTATGAGCAAGGTAAAAATTATTAAAAATCTTTAAAATTCCCAAAATATTAATTTATAATAGTGGGTAAAAGATTTGGTGACGAAATCTTGGTTGAGATAGGCGTTATGCTAATTGCGCCGTTAATTACTAAAGTTTATTTAAATTGCGCTAATTAGCATAACTCTCATTCTAGACCTCGGATTGACGTGAAATTTTTAGGACATGCTTATAATTTAATAAGCAAGGTTTTGGTCCGTTCACGTGTCCGAAATACTCGTTTTAATTTTAAAAGAACGTTACGGTCAACTTTTAGGCAAATGACGGAAATACGTAAAAGATTCGGATAACTCATGAACCGACCACAGAGGTTTATACCAACATGTGACCTGGTCCTAAGAGAGTCCTAAGGTATATTTATACCTCACTAAAACGGGTCAGAACTGAAGTCAAAGCAAAAGTCAAACTTTTGCGACATTCGGCTCCGAACCGGTTCATTATAGCAAATGGTCGATTCAAACGAGCGCAAACAAGTTTATATACTTATTATCATATTTTATAAGTGTCAAAACAGGTTTCATAACATATACATTACAGATTATGCATAAATCGCTAAAATAGCTTTCTGTTGACTTTTTAACCGTACGTTTGACTCGATATTTGACATAGTTAGAGTGGTGATCAGGGGGAACCTTTTTAGAGGTTTATTACCCACATAAATACCAACTCATAACCACTTTTGATTCGTCATAAGACTGAACCATCACTGAGTTATTTTAAAGTCAAACCGTATTTACGACGGTTTGGTTCTTAGCCATTTACTAAGGAAATGTGAAACCACAAAGGGTTAGATCACTTACAGAAGTTGTGTTCTTCCTTATAGAGCAGAGAAAAGGACTTGAGAGCTCTTGCAATGATCAGAGATGTGTGTTTTTGATGTTGTGAATGTTATGTGCATAAGGTGGCTATTTATAGCCAATGCCAAGCAACTATGATCATTGCAAACACTCACAATAGTCCAGAGATGATGGGTAGGTGTCCCTGAGAGCTATGGGTCGAGTGTAGGGTGCCCATGCCTCATTGATTGAGGTTTGATCGTTCAAAGACTCCAAAAGGCAAGTAACTACAACAATTCTGCATCTGGGCACTTTACGCGACCCGCATGGGAGTTCCCATGCACTTTTACGCGGGTCGCCTGAGTTTAAGAAATCAGGTGCGTAATTGGGGTGGCTCGCGGCCCGCCTCAACTTAAGTTTAAACTTCACGCGGGTCGCGAGAGGTTAAGATTTCAGAAATTTTAAATCTTTTGTCATGATTGCGAAATCCTGGTAATTAATAACGAAATCTTTCGTAATGATTTACCTGACCTTTCGGGTTTGAAGGGGTAACTTTGCGGTTTGGCCCTCGGTTATTTACCGATAGGGGCCTCGTGTTATTTACCCGCATTATTAAGTCCCCGGTTAGTTTATTAATTATTTGGAAAGCCTTAACTTTCACTGTTGACGCTTTTAGCCCTTCTTATACGAATTTGAGTATAACTCTCTCGTTTTAAGACGGAACTTTGCGGAGTTTATACGGTATATTCTAGTGAGCGTATAACACTGTTACGAAGCTTTGGGGAACGTTAAAGGGTCACTCAGAGGTAATATTAAACATGTTGACACAGTTAACCCCTGTAGCTCGTAATCTCTCACTTTCTTCCGCGTCTCGCTTCCGTATGATTTATGATTTATTCGTTTGAAGGTACAAGCATTTATTTAGGGTTACTATACAGTGTATTTACCCTTGTTGACATCTATAACCCTCGAATTTATATACTTTCAAGGTTTGTCAAAATTAGTCCTTTATTTATTATCAATGCCACGTGTAAACAAATGACACGTGTTAACACATCATTGGACACAAAAATTCGAGGTGTTACATCCTCACCCCCTTAAAATAAATCTCGACACGAGATTTACTCAAATAAATAGGGGTACTTTTCTTTCATTGTAGCTTCGACTTCCCACGTATATTCAGGACCTCTACGAGCATCCCATTTGACTTTTACAATCGGTACGTGCTTTCTGCGAAGCTTCTTCACCTGTTGATCTTCAATCGACAAAGGTTTTTCTATAAATTTTAAGCTCTCATCTATATGCACATCTGTGTGTGGAATCACCAATGATTCATCGGCGAAGCACTTCTTGAGATTGCAGATGTGGAACACATTGTGAATTCCATTGAGCTCTTCAGGCAAGTTCAACTTATAGGCAACTGATCCGACCCGTTCAATGACCTCAAAAGGTCCTATGTATCTCGGACTCAGTTTGCCTTTCTTGCCGAAACGCATCACCCCCTTCCAAGGTGATACCTTAAGCAACACTTTTTCACCTACTTCGAAGTGAAAATCCTTACGCTTTGGATCAGCGTAGCTTTTCTGCCTATCGCGGGCAGCCTTGAGACGTTCCCGGATCTGGACAATCTTGTCCGTTGTCTGGAAAACAATCTCTGGTCCTGATAGTTGGACCTCCCCTACTTCCGCCCAACAAACAGGCGATCTGCATTTCCTACCATATAATGCCTCAAAAGGCGCAACCTTTATGCTGGTGTGGTAGCTATTATTGTTGGAGAATTCGATCAGGGGTAGGTTCTTATCCCAGTTACCACCTAAATCGATCGCACATGCACGAAGCATGTCTTCTAGCGTTTGGATAGTACGCTCACTTTGACCGTCCGTCTGAGGATGGTAAGCCGTACTAAAGTTTAAACGCGTGCCCAAAGATTGCTGGAAACTTTTCCAGAAATGAGACGTGTATCTAGTATCCCTGTCGGAGATAATAGACACAGGTATGCCGTGTAAGGCTACAATCTTATCAACATAAAGTTGGGCTAACATATCGGAGCTATACGTCTCCTTGATGGGTAGAAAATGAGCTGATTTAGTCAGCCTATCGACTATGACCCATATTGTATCGTTTCCTTTCCTGGTTTTGGGTAACTTGGTTATGAAGTCCATAGTTACGCATTCCCACTTCCACTCGGGAAGTTCAGGCTGTTGTAGCAAGCCAGACGGCTTTTGGTGCTCGGCTTTGACCTGAGCACAGGTCAAGCACTTTGCTACATGGGCGGCTACAGACTTTTTCAAGCCTATCCACCAATAATTTGCCTTTAAGTCTTGGTACATTTTGTCTGCACCCGGATGGACTGAGTATTTGGAACTATGGGCTTCCTGGAGAACAACATCTCGTAGTCCTCCATAAATCGGAACCCATATACGTCCATTCAGCCTCAAGATTCCATCCTTGCTAAGAGTCAACTGCTCCTCAGTTACTCCTAGCTTTTCATTAGGGTAATTAGCTTCCAACACAGCCTCTCGCTGTGCAGCTAATATCCTTTCAATTAAGTTGTTCTTTACTTCAATGCTCTTGGCATTGATTCGAATGGGTTTTACCCTTTCCTTTCTGCTCAAGGCATCGGCGACCACATTCGCCTTGCCGGGATGGTACCTGATTTCACAGTCATAATCATTCAGGGTTTCCATCCAACGGCGCTGTCTCATGTTCAACTCTTTTTGGTTGAACAGGTGCTGGAGGCTTTTGTGATCAGAATAAATCACAAATTTAATACCATAAAGGTAATGTCTCCACAACTTTAGTGCAAATACAACGGCACCCAACTCCAAATCATGGGTGGTGTAATTCTTTTCATGCACCTTTAATTGTCTTGAAGCATAGGCAATCACCTTGCCCTTCTGCATAAGCACACACCCCATGCCTGTGTGTGATGCATCGCAGTAAACTACGAATTCATCTGTACCTTCCGGTAATGTCAACACAGGTGCGTTGCTTAGCTTTTGCTTCAGTATTTCGAAGGACTCTTGCTGCCTTGGGCCCCAAATGTACTTTTCTTTCTTCTTGGTCAAGGAAGTCAAGGGCGCAGCAATCCTTGAAAAATTTTCAATAAACCTCCGGTAGTATCCTGCTAACCCCAGGAAACTACGAATTTCGGTAGGCGTCTTTGGCTCTTGCCAGTTCATGACTGCCTCTACCTTAGCGGGATCCACTTGGATACCACGCTCACTCACAACGTGACCTAAAAATTGAACCTCTCGTAGCCAGAATTCACATTTCGAGAATTTGGCGTAGAGTTTCTCACGCTGTAGTAATTCAAGAATGCAACGGAGATGCTTCTCGTGGTCAGCTTGGCTTTTAGAATAGATCAGGATATCGTCGATTAAGACTATGACGAATTTATCTAAATACGGCTTGCAAACGCGATTCATGAGGTCCATGAACGCAGCCGGTGCATTCGTGAGCCCAAAAGGCATCACTAGGAACTCGTAATGACCATAGCGAGTCCTAAATGCTGTCTTATGTACATCTTCATCTCTGACCCTTAGTTGATGATAACCCGACCTCAAATCGATCTTGGAGAAGTAGTTTGCTCCTTGCAGCTGATCGAATAGATCATCGATCCTTGGTAAAGGATATCTATTCTTTATGGTAACTTTATTTAGTTCTTTATAGTCGATGCACAACCGCATCGATCCGTCCTTCTTCTTTACAAATAGGACAGGAGCTCCCCAGGGAGATGAACTAGGTCTGATAAAATCTTTCGCCAGCAGTTCATCCAACTGGGTCCTCAGTTCTTTCATTTCCGTCGGAGCTAATCTGTAAGGTGCTCTTGCTATCGGAGCCGCTCCAGGAATTATGTCTATTCTGAACTCCACTTGTCTATCTGGTGGCAAACCAGGTAGTTCTTCGGAAAAAACCTCGGGGTATTCAGAAATGACGGGAAGATCCTCGATCTTCGGCTTTGGTTCTTCTATTATCACCTGAGCCATGTAAATTACACAGCCTCTGTTCAAACACCTTGAAGCTTTCAGCATAGATACGTCTTCGGGCAATCCGTAATGTGTATCCCCTCGAATGGTAAGAGATTCACCACTCGGAGTCTTTAAAACTATCTGCCTTTTGCCGCAAATGATTTGGGCCTGATTACGGGATAACCAGTCCATGCCTAGCACAATGTCAAAACCCGCTAATTTGAAAGGAAGTAGAGATAAAGGAAAAGAATGGTTCCTAATGGACATTTCGCATCCTTCTAGAACAGTAGAGACGGTTTCTATCGTGCCGTCTGCTAACTCTACTTCGTATTTCACGTCAAGGGTTTTGATTGGCATATTTAGTAGTTGGCAAAATTTCTGGTCTACAAAGGACTTATCAGCGCCAGAATCGAATAGTACTCTTGCAAATATATTATTTACAAGAAAAGTACCTGTAAGCACATTGTCGTCCTTAACCGCTTCCTTTGCATCCATGCGAAAAACTCTCGCATTCGACTTCTTCGTCTCTTCCGCCTTCTTGGCATACTTTGGGCAATTACTCTTTATGTGCCCCTTTTCGTTACAACCATAGCAGGTTGCATCCTTTATCTTTTTGCACTCCACGGTCTTATGATCCTTGGACTTGCATAGCCCACAGGATGGAGTCTTTTGTTGCGACTGTGAACCAGACGCAAACCTACACTTCCCGGGGTGAGGTTTCTTGCAGACCTTGCAGTGAGGTCTTCCATCAGCTTGCCCCTCCTTCTTTGCCTCCGACCCCCTCTTGCCCTCACCGTTTCCACGGTGCTTTTTCCCAGACTTTCGTGAGGTATCATCCTCACGTTTTCGCTTTTCAGCCTCCTTGCTCCTTTGTGCCCTCAGACGGACAGCATCAAGTGTAAGAGACAAGGAGAGGTCAGTAACTGACCTGAAGGTCGTTGGCCTAGAGGCCTTCACACTGGCTTTGATCGCCGGCTCTAAGCCCCCAATGAAGCGAGCAATTCTTCGAGGTTCTGGTGTCACAAGATATGGCACCAGGCGTGACATGGTGTTAAAGCTTGTCAGATATGCTTGACAATCCAGGTTTGTCATCACTAGTGAGACAAAATCCGCCTCAATCTTCTCAACCTCATGTTGAGGGCAGTAGTTTTCTTTTATGAGGGCAATAAACTCCCCCCATGACATTTTGTATAAGGCAGACTTACCTGAAGCCTGCACCAGAGCTCTCCACCACGCCAGGGCCTCGCCCTTGAACGACTGGGACACAAACTTTACCACGTCCCTCTCAGCGCACCCGCTGATGTCCACAATCGTGTCCATCTCGTCTAGCCAGGTGATACAGTCAACCGCACCTTTCTCCCCTGTAAATTCACGGGGCTTACATGATACAAAGTATTTGTAGGTGCAACCCTTAGCACTGGATGCATCAGTATATTCTCTATCGCGATGAACGCTGTGCTCAGTGGACGAGTGTTTGTCGTCATCTTTCTTGGGTTCAGAGGGTGGTTTGGAGTGTGTCTTTGGTTTAGAGGGTGGTTTTGACACGGTTCTGCCTTGGGACTCAGTATATTGACGATCAATAGCTGCCTGAACAGCATTGTCAATCAGAGCCTTCAGTTGTGCGCCTGTCAGATGCACTGGCGTATTGTCATAGTCATCTTCATTTGTGTGGCTGTTCTCTCCATTGGGATCCGCCATTGTAACTTGAATCTGTTACAGAAGATAACAAAATTTTATTTAGGAGATTATTATATAATTGTCTTTTATGACAATTTGTCAACCATGGTACAGAGACCATATTTGGTTAACTTTTTATTTCATTAAATATTAGGATTTGAATATATCCTATTTCAGCTATATGAATAGTATTGGCGGCATAAAGCCTAATCATGATGATGTTTTATAATATTAGCCGAGATTTCAGAGTATCAAAGGCATAGAGAATTGAACCGTAGTTCTTTTATCTCTTTCTGACAGGGAGTCATAGACCACCACTGTCTTTTGTCGTTATAAGACAATTATTACGGCCCATAGGCACTACACCTCTAATGGATGTTTTAGTATGGTTGGCCCGTAGGCACTACATCTCTAATGGATGTTTTAATAATATTGGCCCGTAGGCACTACATCTCAATTGGATGTGTTTAATAAGGTTGGCCCGTAGGCACTACATCTCTAATGGATGTTTTTATAAGGTTGGCCCGTAGGCACTACACCACTAACGGATGTTTTAATAATATTGGCCCGTAGGCACTACACCACTAATGGATGTTTTAATAATACTGGCCCGTAGGCACTGCATCACTAATGGATGTCTTTATAATACTGGCCCGTAGGCACTACATCACCAACGGATGTTTTAATAATATTGGCCCGTAGGCACTACACCACTAATGGATGTTTTAATAATACTGGCCCGTAGGCACTGCATCACTAATGGATGTCTTTATAATACTGGCCCGTAGGCACTACATCACCAACGGATGTTTTAATAATATTGATCACCTTCATTGGTGATTTAACCCATGATTTATAGATCATTTAGTTGGGTTTTGAAATCCTTAAAGGATTATTGTATAAGAATGACGTGCGTGATTTTAACGAATCACATCTGCCATGATTGTTAACATGCGTACAGAGGTTAACAGGGAATCAGAATCCTTTCAATTTGGTCGTACCATCTTGACTGGATCTTAAAAGACACCTAGCTAGGTTTCACCTTTTAAGATTCTTTATTTAGGCAGATCAGTATAAAAGGAATGGTTTTGATTTATGTTATACATATTAAAACAAAACTCATAACATACATTCCAAAAATCTCAAATACAATTACATATTGCCCTAAACGGGTCTTTCAAATAGTACATACCTCCATAGAGGTTTAAAAATAAGTGACAAGTCCACGCAGGGACTAATACAAGATAGATGTCCATGTAAGGACTAAATGATAAGTCCACGTAGGGACTGAAATACGATAAGTGTCCACGCAGGGACTTATTTCAAAGTAGAAATTTCATTAGTACAACTATTAAGGGCTAGTGGTCACGTTTCTTCTTTTTGCCCTTTAGTAGGTTCGCCAAGCCTTTGAGAAATCCTCGGTGGCTTTTCTTCTCTTCCTCGAACTCTCTCTCCACACGATCTAGTCGATGGAGTATTTCTTCCTGTTCAGGAGGAGAGAAACGTGGTTGTGGCGCTTGATGCGGAACTGGAGGTCTGGGAGGTATTGGATACCCATGAGCTGAGTAGTCCGGGGGTCCCATGTTTCCATGTGCTCCGTCAGGGTAGCGCGCATTATATCTTGCCGACACCACATATGGGTCGCGCTCATAGCCGTAGTTGTATTGTGCTTGTGATGGTTCGAACGGGTTGTAAGCCGTTGGACCCGTGTAAGCAGGTATGGGTTGGTCATACCCAAATGGTGGTGAATTTCGTGCAGCTGGTGCGGAGTTCACCTCCTGTATAGGACTTGAAGGTCCTTCTTCTTGTAGTGGCGGATAGTGGCTACTACTAGAATGTCGAGGAGTGCTGAAGTGGATACCCCCTCCTCCTCGTGTAGACATACGAGCATTTGTCCTCCTACGCCTCGGCGGATCAGGTATTACTGGTTGTGCCGGTGGCGGAGGTGGTGGCGTAACTGCCTCAAAGCGTGAATCCTCAGAGGGATCCTGTGGATGTCTCGGTTGTTGAGATGTCTGTTGAGGTGGCGTGTAGTACCACTCATGTCGGTCAAACATTGCTTGGAAACTGTCTGGTCCCTGATAGGGCGTTCCATGGAAGGATGACCCATCAGAAACTTCTATCGGATGCGTGGGCGTACCACGCGCAGGTTCAGTAGGATCCTCATCTTCCTCCATGGGATCTTCAGAAAAGTGGTTTTGTGGACCAAGCGGAACAAATCCTGAAGGTTCCTGTATGTAGTCAGCCGGATTAAACTGACTTATGTAGTATGGAGTAGGGTCGTCGTAATTCCGGGTCGATACCGAACGTTGTAGAGGTATGAAGGAAGGTTGTGGGTTATTGGGATCATTTTCTGAATTTGGCCCAAAGGAGTGCCGGTAGGATGGCGTCGAGCTGTGCGAGGTGGAATGCCTCGCGGGTTCGTAAAGATCTCTTCGTCGTTGTGGCTCTTCGCTTCGTGTCATCGAAGGATGTCTTGTACCAGATGGTCCAGCTTCGTTATCGTGATGTATCACGATTTCTCCTCTGCCTCTTCTTCCCCTTCCTCTTCCTCGGAATATAACAGGTGGCATTTTCCTGCTTAATAAAACTTTAAATACAATAATAAAAGAAAAGACAAAATTGGAATAACAATTCGAATTTGTCCTAAGTTCTTGTCTAGACTCAAGTATGTGCAATTGTGTCATTGAGATTAAACACAATAGGATAGTGTTTAATTCACTCAATGTTGGCTCTGATACCAACCTGTCACACCCCTATTTCCACGTGTCTCACCGGTGGGCCCGGTGGGGGATTACCGTGACGATGTTGGCAACAAAATAGTCAAACCACACAATTATATAATGCACATCGGAAGCATAAGATAAATATATAAACTTCAACCTTTGGTTGTAATATCAAATGTATTACAGGGGTTGAATAAATCCACAGTGGATCGTAAATAAACATAAAGTATTTGTTCCATCAGATACTGCAATCAAGCTTGCGAGACTTATCACGACGCTAGGGAGCTAATACCAGCCAATTTTCGTTTAGGTACCTGCACTTAATCTTTTTGGGGAAAATACGTCAGTTTACACTGGTAAATACATTCAACTGACACATTTGAAAATGTTTATTAAAATTGATTTGAATGCACAAGGCACAAACTCTTTTATAACTTGGGAAAATTATAATAAAATCTTGTGAACGTTTTACATGTTCTTTTATGCGTTCAGTAGCCCGGGTCGTGCCGGGTTAAAGATTTATAGACACACCACGTTTGCGTAAAACCGTAGTATAAAAACCAACGGCTACGTCTTTTAATTTTAATGTCGACACTTTATACCGGGTGTACGCCTACACCGGGATGTCGATGGTCGTGGCCATTTCGTAAAATGATGCCAAGGATATCCGGGACAACGGTCATTAAACCCCCCAAAGGCTTATAAGCAACAAAACTGTTTAAATGAGCCGATCATATTTAATCAATTAACCACCTAAGCGATGGAATTATATAATGCTCAATCAAGCGGTATTAGTATACCGTAACCCAAGCCCATATAGGGGAAATAAGTTAAAGTATTTACCTTTGCAAGTATATTTCCTTATTTTGGATTAAATCACCGATAGCTTTTACTGGGGCTCCTAATCTGGAACGAAGGTTTTAATTAACCTCTTAGAATCCTAACGGGTCGTTATAATGGTCGTAGCCTAGACCGGTTGGTTCTGATATATATAGATAGGGTTTAATCGCGTGAAAGGCGAAAACCGAGAATGGAGTGTGATTCTGTCCCAACAAGTTCAGAGACTTGTTTTATATGGGTTAATTGTTCACACTCTGGATTTTGGGGTTCAAATGATATTATTTGACCCGTATCGGCTAAATTATGAAAACTAGTTTCATAAGCCGAACCGTGCGCGCAATAGGCGAAACGGTTAACCACGAGAGTCGTACGCTTATTTCCTAAGTCAATATGCCTTAAATGGGTTGTGGTATCAGTAGGATACCTTCCGTGACGCCCGTAACGAGTTTAAGTTAATATTATGCCCCGTAGGGGCTTTTCGGTCATTTTAAAGACTTTAAAAGGGCTTTTCGAGTTCTACAGGAAATCTGAGTTTCCCGAACAGCTTATAAAGCTTAAAATACTTTATTTATTATTTAAAACCAGTAGCAACTGGAATCGGGTCAAAAGACCTTGTAGAACTCATGTTTTGGCCAAAAAGGGCATATTCGGTAATTACAGAACCGTAGCCATAACCGCAGGTTATGAGCAAGGTAAAAATTATTAAAAATCTTTAAAATTCCCAAAATATTAATTTATAACAGTGGGTAAAAGATTTGGTGACGAAATCTTGGTTTAGATAGGCGTTATGCTAATTGCGCCGTTAATTACTAAAGTTTATTTAAATTGCGCTAATTAGCATAACTCTCATTCTAGACCTCGGATTGACGTGAAATTTTTAGGACATGCTTATAATTTAATAAGCAAGGTTTTGGTCCGTTCTCGTGTCCGAAATACTCGTTTTAATTTTAAAAGGCCGTTACGGTCAACTTTTAGGCAAATGACGGAAATACGTAAAAGATTCGGATAACTCATGAACCGACCACAGAGGTTTATACCAACATGTGACCTGGTCCTAAGAGAGTCCTAAGATATATTTATACCTCACTAAAACGGGTCAGAACTGAAGTCAAAGCAAAAGTCAAACTTTTGCGACATTCGGCTCCGAACCGGTTCATTATAGCAAATGGTCGATTCAAACGAGCGCAAACAAGTTTATATACTTATTATCATATTTTATAAGTGTCAAAAAAAGTTTCATAACATATACATTACAGATTATGCATAAATCGCTAAAATAGCTTTCTGTTGACTTTTTAACCGTACGTTTGACTCGATATTTGACATAGTTAGAGTGGTGATCAGGGGGAACCTTTTTAGAGGTTTATTACCCACATAAATACCAACTCATAACCACTTTTGATTCGTCATAAGACTGAACCATCACTGAGTTATTTTAAAGTCAACCCGTATTTACGACGGTTTGGTTCTTAGCCATTTACTAAGGAAATGTGAAACCACAAAGGGTTAGATCACTTACAGAAGTTGTGTTCTTCCTTATAGAGCAGAGAAAAGGACTTGAGAGCTCTTGCAATGATCAGAGATGTGTGTTTTTGATGTTGTGAATGTTATGTGCATAAGGTGGCTATTTATAGCCAATGCCAAGCAACTATGATCATTGCAAACACTCACAATAGTCCAGAGATGATGGGTAGGTGTCCCTGAGAGCTATGGGTCGAGTGTAGGGTGCCCATGCCTCATTGATTGAGGTTTGATCGTTCAAAGACTCCAAAAGGCAAGTAACTACAACAATTCTGCATCTGGGCACTTTACGCGACCCGCATGGGAGTTCCCATGCACTTTTACGCGGGTCGCCTGAGTTTAAGAAATCAGGTGCGTAATTGGGGTGGCTCGCGGCCCGCCTCAACTTAAGTTTAAACTTCACGCGGGTCGCGAGAGGTTAAGATTTCAGAAATTTTAAATCTTTTGTCATGATTGCGAAATCCTGGTAATTAATAACGAAATCTTTCGTAATGATTTACCTGACCTTTCGGGTTTGAAGGGGTAACTTTGCGGTTTGGCCCTCGGTTATTTACCGATAGGGGCCTCGTGTTATTTACCCGCATTATTAAGTCCCCGGTTAGTTTATTAATTATTTGGAAAGCCTTAACTTTCACTGTTGACGCTTTTAGCCCTTCTTATACGAATTTGAGTATAACTCTCTCGTTTTAAGACGGAACTTTGCGGAGTTTATACGGTATATTCTAGTGAGCGTATAACACTGTTACGAAGCTTTGGGGAACGTTAAAGGGTCACTCAGAGGTAATATTAAACATGTTGACACAGTTAACCCCTGTAGCTCGTAATCTCTCACTTTCTTCCGCGTCTCGCTTCCGTATGATTTATGATTTATTCGTTTGAAGGTACAAGCATTTATTTAGGGTTACTATACAGTGTATTTACCCTTGTTGACATCTATAACCCTCGAATTTATATACTTTCAAGGTTTGTCAAAATTAGTCCTTTATTTATTATCAATGCCACGTGTAAACAAATGACACGTGTTAACACATCATTGGACACAAAAATTCGAGGTGTTACAATAGCCGCTTGGTCCTTACAAATCTAGAACTTGCCACGACGATACATTCCCGGTCCTTACCAACTTAAACCCAAGTAAGTAAATGATGGAGGCATTAGGACTAACCATTTTTCTTTCAAAACCATTATTTTTCATTTTTTTTTACCTACCCAAAATCCCCCTAGATAGCCCCTTTGAGCCTAAACCTTTCATTTCATTACCCCAAAACCCTTTTTACCTACCAAAAACCTTTTTATTTACTTTTTTTTTTTAGTAACAAGTTCGCTTTTTCGTAAACTCATTTTTTTTATGTGACGAAAAAAAAAAATGATGATGAAGTCAAAAACAAACAAAAGCTATAAAAGTTTGTTTGGAGAAATACTTCAAAATAAAAAGTCACTAAAAATAAGGTACTTCACGAAAACCGACGCTTGTTACGATTTTCGCCCTTTTTACTAACCACTAACCAACCACCCACCTTTAAACCCAAGCCTTCACCCAAAAAGTCCTCTTGATATTTACAAAGGTAAAAAGTTAAAAAGGAGGAGGATTGATTGCTTGGCAAGCCTATGGAAAGACGTAAGTTCCGTGCCGCCCTCGAGTGATTCACTAAAATATACACCTTCGGCCGAGTGTTGAGTGATCTCCCGTGAGGTATGTGAACTTGTATATAAATGGAATTTTAATAAGGCATGCTATGCCCAAATAAGTAATTTATCTTAAATAAAAATAAAGCCTATAAAAACCTTGGATTCCCGACACTCTAGGACAAGCTAAAAAACTTCTCTTCTACCTATTCCATTTGGGAGTGTAAGCCACATTTAAAGAGTTTTGCTTGAGGACAAGCAAAAGTTCAAGTGTGGGGGTATTTGATGTGTGTAAAATGCAACATATAAAACACATCAATTAAGGCATAAAACTAACCCTTTTTTAGTACTAATGTTGGAAAAAGAGTGTTTTTGTCTTCCTTTTGTATTTTCAGGATGAAATGAGCTCAAAATCACAAAAGAAGCAAAAAGACCACTAATTCTACCATAAATACAAGAAAAGGAACAAAAGTAGACTGCCCGGACCCTCAACGGCACCTCCCAAAGCAAAAAGGAAGAAACAGAGTCTGAACACGCCCCGTGTCCAGCGAACACGGGGGCGTGCCCAGGAAGCAGCAGAAAAGACAAACCAGTAGAAGCTTCCATTGCCCACCACGGGGCCGTGTCCAGCGA